>NC_134888.1:18736848-18761848 GCF_041734735.1 Babylonia areolata | reverse complement strand
TGTCTTATAAACCTTACGGTTTCATGACAATAAAATCTATTCTATCCTATTCTATTCTATTCACACACACACACACACACACACACACACACACACACACACACACACACACACACACACACACACACACACACACACACACACACACACACACACACACACACACACACACATCAGTGTAATTTATTACGTGTATGACTTTTTTTTTTTAGACTCCGCCATGTAGGCAGCCATACTCCGTTTTAGGTAGTGTGAAAGCGTGCGCGTACATGAAAGTAATGACAAATTCGTTTGGAAAATGTGTGATGATGTTTTCTTTGCATGCATGAGATTTGAGAAGTTTCACATCATGATTGAATGAACACTTCTTGCACAGTTGACAATTTATATATATATATTTATAGAATTTCATAGAAATATTTCATTGTTAGTTTCTAAAAATAACATATATGAGAACAACAACAACAATAATGATGATATGATGATGGTAAAATAATAATGATCATAAGATAAAGAAGAGAAATAAAAAACAAAACAAGAAACCAATAATAATAATAATAATAATAATAATAACTACTACTACTTTGATCTTGACTAATCTTTCTTATAGAACATCCATATGCCTACTCTCTTTAACATCTGTTTTGTTTACGTTAGATCAAGAAGCAAATCAAATGTTTTCAGGAAAACATTGAATAAATGTCGTTTGTGTATAATTATGTCTAAAAACCAAAGTAAACACATTGGTTCAGAAAATGTGAGGAAAAAGTGTATCCGAGTCACGCACGAATGAAACTTGTATTTCGACAAGGTCCTTATTAATTATACCTTTATGAAATTATGAAAACAAGTAACTTGAACGTTACATGTTTTTGTCTCTTTTCTGTTTTCTTTCTACAATTATGAAAAAAGAAAAGAAAAAAGCTTGAAAGAATGTACTAGACTCGGTGTACCGAAAAATGATTACACGTGTGATTTAATATCGATTGTTATTTATGTGTTCTTGCATGTTGACATGTAAGATCCTCGAAAGATCCTCGGCATAAAGTGGCAAGACAGGGTCTCCAACCTCCAAGTCTTAGAGAGGAGCGGCCTGCCCAGCATCGAAAGCCTGCTGATCCAGTGCCAGCTACGCTGGACAGAACACGTTGTCCGCATGTCACACAGCAGGATACCGAAGATGCTCTTGTATAGCCAGCTGAAGGAAGGCCACCGCGAACTTGGAGGACCCTGCAAGCGCTTCAAGGACACCTTGAAGACAAGCCTCAAAGCCTGTGACATAGACATCGCTTCCTGGGAAACTGATGTCCTTGACCGCTCTCGCTGGAGGATGCTGTGCTCTAGTGGCAAAAAGGGTACTGAGATAATCACCATCACAAGAAAGCTGTGTTTCACCCAGCCCTGTGGTATAAAGTCGAGAAAGAAAAGCATAAAGAAAACGAAAGAGAGAAAAGTTGAATACAGAGAGGGTGTGTGGGTGCTGGGGGCGGGGAGGGGGAAGGGGTTCGGGGGGAGGGAAGAGAGTGAGAGATAGTAAAGAAGAGAAGAAACTAGAAGAATGAATGAGAGAAAAAGTGACAGAGAGAGAGAGAGAGACAGGCAGACAAACAGACATGCAGGCAGAGAGAGACCGAGAGAGACAGAAAGACAGAGGCAGAGACACACAGAGAGAGACACACAGACAGAGACAGAGACAGAGAAAGGGAGAAACAGCAAGCACACACCGAGTCACACAACCTGCAACACAAAAAAAGCCAACGATACGAAATAACAAAGGTGCACGAACTGACCCTTGGCGAACACCTTCCCCCACCATTAAATTCGGGGAACTGAACTAACAGACAGAACGAACAGAGCAAGCAAAAGCTCTTGTTGTACAGAATCGAGGTTATAGGAGAGAGAGAGAGAGAGAGAGAGAGAGAGAGAGAGAGAGAGAGAGAGAGAGAGAGAGAGAGAGAGAGAGAGAGGGGGGGGGGGTAACTGGAAAGGAGGGGAAAGAAAATGTCCGTGGATAACCGGACCTGACAGAGGCAACCCGCAACTTGTCACCTTCATCGAGCTGTTCAATGGTAACGCCTGTCGTTTGGTGCAGGGGCCGTCGTGTTAACAAAGCGTCCTTTTAACCCTAATGGTGCTAAGTGCGGCTGCAAGTGACGGACGGAGGGGCGAGGGAGGGGGTGGGGGGGGGGGGGGGGGGGGGGGACGGGGCGGAGACACTGAGACACAGGAGAGAAGGAAGGAACGTCGACAGGGTGAAAGGACGTGAAGGAAGGATAGGATGGATAGCTCCAGCTGCATGGCGTTAACACTCTGTGTGTGTGTGTGTGTGTGTGTGTGTGTGTGTGTGTGTGTGTGTGTGTGTGGTGGGGTGGGAGTGGGGTGGGGGGTAATGGGAGGGGGTCGTGTGTGTGTGTATGTGTGTGTGTGTGTGTGTGTGTGTGTGTGTGTGTGTCTGGTGGGGGTGGGAGTGGGGTGGGGGGGTAATCGTGTGTGTGTGTATGTGTGTGTGTGTGTGTGTGTGTGTGTGTGTGTGTGTGTGTGTGTGTGTGTGTGTGTGTGTGTGTGTGTGAATGACACCGAGCTGAAATTCTTTGTGGCGAAAATAAATTGCCATTGTTTTTCTGCATAACGAAACGAAATGATATCGCATATGTAAAAAACAACAACAACAACAGCAAAAACAACAACAACAGCAAAAAACAACTACTTCATGAATAAAGAGCATGTATTCGTTAAACATAGAATGGTGCACCGGGGAAGACAGTTACTGGAAGACAGGAAAATAAGATAATGTCAAATCTTTATGGCAGGAAGAAAGAAAGAAAGAAAGAAATTATTTAAAAAATATATAAAAAACAAGAAGAAGAAGAAGAGATTTTCTGTTTGTTTTTTGCTAATGTAGAAGAAAAAGAAACACACACGCGCGCGCACACACACACACTGACACACATAACAACAACAACAACACCGACAACAAAGAAAAACAAAAACATAACAAAACAAAAACCGCTTGGGCTCAAAAGAGCAGATGCTACTACTCATAAGCTAATTACTGTGATAGGGGGGGGGGGGGGGGGAAGACCATTCTAGCGCGGAACTGTTCTTTTGCTTCTGTATTCTGATCAAAACAAATTTAACAACAACAACAACAACAACAACAATAATAATAATAATAGTATTTAGAAAGCGCTGAATCTTGTGCAGAGACAAATCAAAGCGCTTTCGCACCAGTCATTCACTCGCATGCACAACTCAAAAACTGGGAAACTAAAGACAAGGAAGACGCAGGGAAGGGAGGCTATTTTGGGAAGAGGTGGGCTTTAAGGCCAGACTTGAAAGAGCTGAGTGTGGAGACTTGACGAAGCGAAAGAGGAAGTTCATTCCAACTGCAAGGTCCAGAGAAAGAACGGCGTCCAACAGTCGAGTGTTTGAATCTGGGTATGCATAAACAGAGTGGATCTCTATGTGAAAGTCAGACTGCTAAGAGTGCATTTTTTTTCCCCTTCTTCTTCTTTTTTTGTGCTGTCCTGTATTTGAAGTGCGTGTATTATACTGCACTGAACTGTATCACTGTGCGTTGTATTGCATTGCATTGCATTTAATTGCACCAAGTAGTATTGCTCTGAGTTGTATTGCAAAGCATCACCCCGTGTTGCGTTGTAATACACTGCGTCGTATTGTGCTGGACTGCGCTGTATTGAATTGTCATTGCATGACGTTGTATTGCGTTACATTATATTACGTTGACATCGCGTTGCATAATTCTCTGGTTCAAACAACTTTCTTTGTCTGTGTGAAAGTAAGACTCCTGTTCCGAAGTAGATCCTCTCGCCAGACATGCCAGCGTCACCAGTTATCTTTCTTTCTTTACTTATGTGGAAGTGCATTTGCCAAACCTCACGGTTTTTTTTAATATATTTTTAAAAATTATTAATTTATTATTTTGTAAACGATATTTTGCCAAACCTAAATGTTTTGTAGCAGTGGGCATGCTTTGGCTAACCCAATACAGACCTCATGAGTCAATACTGCTTTTTCGTCTATTCAGACACAGATACAGAATCTTCACTGTTCGGTATGTGTAAACATTACAACAAAATACAAATAAGATGAAACTGAGCACGTTACGAGGAAGTTAAGAAAGTGTGTACCTTAGAATACAGCATCACACACACACACACACACACACACACACACACACACACACACACACACACACACACACACACACACACACTATTCTTCTGCTTCTATATTCAACCCACAAAACCATCCGTGCACCATCTACCCCCATCCCCAGAGAGCTGCACAAGTGTTTAAAGTGTGCATCCATGGAGAATGTTTCATCTAGGTAGATGTCAAAGACTCTAACAGAATGGGAGAATGGTAAAAATCACAGCCAGAGGTGAAACATGGGTAGAGGTGGCCTGGTTAATTTTTGACTCTGAGCTAATGGCAATGAGCTCAGTTTTATTCTCGTTCATCTTCAACTTGTTCTCATCCTTCCGCTCAGCCACATCCTCTGTACAAGTCTGAAGGAAGAGTGGAGTTGTGAAGCCCGGAATCATCTGCAAAGAAGTGATATTAGAAACCCGACTGACAAATGACAAAGTTGAGGGGCTGTGCGTAGAAGTAGTAAATAAAACTGGGCCCAACACTGAACCTTGTGGCAATCCATACTTCAACAGAGTTGGTATGGATTTTTCTTGACGAACAAGCAAAGTTGAGGGGCTGTGCGTGTAAGTAGTAAATACAACTGGGCCCAACGCTGAACCTTGTGGCAATCCAAACTTCAACAGAGATGGTATGGATTTTTCTTGACGAACAAGAACAGACTGGGAACGACAAGATATACATGACGTGAACCAATCCAGGACCATCAAGAGCAGCTGAAGGTGGTAGCAAGGCAAGGCAAGGCGAGGCAAGGCAAGGCAAGGCAAGGCAAGGCAAGGCAAGGCAAGAAGTTCATTTGAAACGATGCAGACATGTACCTTTTACACACCCTACAAACAAAACAGTGATGTCAAAAACTAAAAATAAGTCCATTCGAGCAAACACGCAAATACGAAACCGGATAATAAAGATGCCATTGTCTATGGTGTCAAACGCTGTCTGTAACAAAACAGACACTCGACCACTGTCAGAGGCGCGAAAGAGGTCATTAATCACGCGCAACAAGGCAGTACGGCGCTTTGGCACTTTGGCAGAAACGGGTCCAGAAGGTGTGAAAAATCCAAATGCTGCAATAACAGTTTAATCACAATAGACTAAAAACACCTTTGACAAGGAAGGTTATATTGGAAAATATCTTTAAGAGAAACATTTTGCGCTCATGTCCGTGTGCAAGCTGTGGGTTTATGCAATGAGTTATTGCTATACCCCCGAGTCTCTGCTTTTCAATCGGTTTAGTCTCTAGATCATTTTTTACCCCAGGTCTTTTCAGATATAACAGTATAGGCTCTGGATCATTTTTTTACCATTGTCTTTTCAAATATCACAGTGTGCGATCTCGATCCCTTTTTTTTTTTACCCACGTCTTTTCAAGCGTATCAGTTCAGGTCCTGTGCACCGCTTTAGTTTCTCGAGTGACTTCACAAAGGTCCAAATAGTCAGGGAGTAGTGACGTGTAATATGTATCAACTTCATCATGGTTTCCTGACTTTGAAGATGTGAATCGGTTTTCGTATTATCCAGTTGATCACAAAGATTAAGACAAGACCCCAATGTCTGAAAGACAAGGCATACGATGTATTCGCAAAAAAAGGAGAGAGTTGACAGCCAGGGTCTTACCATGGCGTTTCTGAGTTATTTTTGTCCTCTTGACTTGAATACGCTCTCACGTCAAAAGTGTACAGGACATGTAGAAAGTGTCCGCTGTGTTTTCACACAGTGAGTGTGAGGGTGACAAGGTCTTTACCGGGCTCTTTCTTCACAACCATTATCAATGACACCATCGACGACAGAGGAGACGAGGGCATTGTGGTAGCGAATAGCTCATCAGTGGGGGTGTAAATTTGATGTAACACCGGTCTTTGACGCTCTGTTCGTTACCAAGGACCTCCCCTCACAACAATGAATCCTCTTCCGCAGGAAAGCGGATCGTGGCAGCGGACTAAGGCGGTGAATAGACCGTGTATTAGTGCGCTGGTAGATCGCGAGGGGGCGCTTTGTCCGCCCACAATGGCCCGGATGTAGGAGAGCCGTCGCCCCTTCCCCCTCGCCTTGTAGAGCATCCCCGCTGCAACTAATGGCAGCTTTCACGCGCTTTCACCGCTCCTCAATATCTCTGTTATCCGAATTCAATTTTTCCAATTAGCCGACTCAGATGAGCGTATTATGGCTCAGAAAAACAGTAATTGCACTCAATGCGATTTCCAGAGAGCTTGGATAAGGAAGACTTTCCCCGGCTGACGCTCTAAAGGAGTTGCTGAGACGGGTGCGTGTGGTAGAAATAGGATCAGTCAAGCTAAGTTGATTATTTAGATGCGACCGAGACCCCTTTCGTTTTGTCACTTGTCAGAAGGAGTTGCTCTCTCAGGTCCCCGGGCCCGAGACTCCCTTTGAAGGCCCTTGGAACAGCGAACAGTGAGCGGGTAATGGAATATTGCATGGCGATAGAAATCGAATCAGGACAACCCACAGCTTAGCCCTTCGTGACGACGCGGGGTTCTGTGTTGGCCAAGGTAAACGAATTTCCCCCCAGCGCCTCCAGCGCCTGTTTGTTGGTTTTCAAATCGAGTTTGCGCCCTGGGCACTCCAAATTGGACCTTTTCTCGCCTGACTGCGCCAGACCTCGCAGCCCATCGGATCGTGCCAGGGTTGACTCCAGTAATTAGTTGTTCTTTCTCATTAGGTGGGGTAGGGATGGAGGCCTCCGTCCGACCGTCCGTCCGTTCGCCCGCCCCGCCTGTGTGGAGAGGGTGGAGGAGGACTGAAGGTTCGGACCCGACCCCATCCACATTTCTGAATCGGTGGAGCTTCGATTTGCTGCGGATCTGCTCTTCTGGTCTGTGGCACTCTGTTCCACTGCTTTCTCGTTTAACGTAGCAAGCAAGGAGAGGGGAATGGAAAGGGGAAGGGGAAGGGGAGGGAAGGGGAGAGTTGTGGGTGGGGGAAGGGGAGGGTGGGGGTGGGGGAGAGGTTTGTCACCTTGTGAAATAGTTGGTGACCTTTGTTGACCTTTACAACAACAACAAAAAAAAGTTTATGGAGTTGCCTTTCACTTTTGGTGATTGACAGCCAGGTTTTTTGACTCACTTGTGTAAACAAAGTGAGTCTATGTTTTAACCCGGTGTTCGGTTGTCTGTGTGTGTGTGTGTGTGTGTGGCCGTGGTAAACTTTTCTCTGCAACTACTTTGTCAGTTGACACCAAATTAGGCATAAAAATAGGAAAAATTCAGTTCTTTCCAGTCACCTTGTTTAAAACAACATTGCACCTCTGGGATGGGCACACAAAAATAAAAAAATGAAGCCTAATTATATGCAAACTGCATTTACTGTTATATTTATATTTTTTATATTCTCTAAACTTGGCACTTTGATCTGATATTCTGACCCAACAACAAGAGCAGTCATTATTATCATTTTTTGTTCAAACAGGAACTTCTTTTGCTAAGCATGGAAGTGTTATTTATTTTGCAAACGTTTTGGTGCAGTTAGTAAAAAGGGAAATTACTTTGTAATTAATGCTAGGGGACTTAATTCGAATCTGGTTAGGACTTTTTTTTCTTTATTTTTTTTTAAAGCGAAGCTTTATAATAATAAATACAGAACACATTTTAAGGATTAGATTTTTTTTAAAGTGTATCACAAGTGAGTGTTGAAGGCCTTGCCTCTCTTGTTTTTTTTTTGTTTTGGTTTGATGCGGTATCACTTTGAAGGGTGACACGACTGAGAGGGAGCGTGTATGTAAGTGCACAGACAGCGATGGGTGGATGGATGCGTGCAATAAATGAAAGGTTTCTCTTTTCTCTCTGTCCCTGCCTCTCTCTCTCTCTCTCTTTCTCTGCTCTGTCTCTCTCTGTGTCTCTCTGTCTCTGTCTGTCTGTCTGTCTATCTCTCTATCTATCTGTCTGTCTCTTTCAACTTGATGTCAAGAACAGTAAGTACGTCAAGTCAATAGTTCTAACGCATGTAGTTTTGTTATTTCCTAACTCTTTCTCCCTCTCTCTCTCTCTTGTCTTTATGTCTTTGGCGTTCGTGTAGTGGGTCTCTCTCTCTCTCTCTCTCTCTCTCTCTCTCTCTGTCTCTGTCTCTATTCATCTATCGCGATAATGTATTGTACATAAGTTTTATGTTTATGTTTGCACATGCTTATGTAATGTTGTGAATTGACTCTCGCTTTTTTTTCTTTTTTCTTTTTTCCAATTATTATTTATGCCCAGAGGGCTGGATGTAAACAAGTACTTTGTGCTTACTCCTTTACCCTCGTAAAATAAAATTTCGTTCGTTCGTTCGTTCTCCCACCCACTCCCCCAACCCCTTTCCCTCCGTCTAGCACATCTCCTCTTGGTTGCCATGTGGTTTGCATTACAATGATATTCACATCAGCATATTCGTATTGGATTGTACTGAATTGAATTGAATTGTATTGTATTGTATTGTATTGTATTGTATTGTATTGCATTGCATTGCATTGCATTGCATTTTTTGGCACAACAGAGTTCTCTAGCATTATCTCACAATCCCCACCACGACGTTCCCCCGTATCACTCTCGCTCTCCCCAAAAAGAAAACAACAACAACAACACGAACAACAAATAAATAAGTAAATAGAATAAAATTATATAAAACTTTAAAAAATTTTTTTTAAAAACCCCTCTAACTTCCAGCACTTCACTGCTGACCAAGTTTCACAGTGAGAACGTCATGTCGATCACCAAGTGAGGACTGTTGTGGACCGGTGAGGGGGAGGGGGGGTGGGGTGGGGGGTGGAAGAGTAGGGAAACGGGGGGGGGGGGAGGGGCGGGGGGGCATGGGGGGGGACCAAGGGTGGGTTGGGGGATGTTGTCGAGGGGTTGGGGGCTGGGTGGGGGGATGGGTCGGTTTGGGAGAGGGTCGAGCCCCAGCCTGACCAACACCACTCCAGACCCTAACTAAGGCAATCAGAAGCTGGGGGGAGGTGAGGTTCTTCACCGGGCGGTGTCTGGTCCTTGCTCTTCAGATCAGAGGTCAGCCAGACGTGTCTAGCTTTTGATTGTCCAACTTAGGACCTTCCCTCCCCTCCCCTCCCCTCCCCTCCCCACCCCTCCACACACTTCCCTCCCTCCTCCCACCTCCACCTCCCCCACCTCCTCAACCTCTCAACCTCTTTAACGAGCTGATGACAAGAACTCGATAGTCCTCGGCCCGCACAGCGCTGGGGAAGCTGGGAAAGGAGGGTGGTGGCGTAGTGGTTCACACACACACACACACACACACACACCACACACAGAGGGCTTAATCTTGTTTTCACAACCCCCCCCCCCCACACACACACATTTATATATATATATATATATATATATATATATATATGCATATGTTATGCAACCCTTTTTGCAAATATTTCTCCCAAGCAAACAGCCAACCAACCTACAGTTTGAAACCACCACCACCACCACCACCAGCACTACAGGAAGGTCTTGATCAGTCAAGTTTACCACACTCCATCCCAAACTCCCTCAGACCCTACCACGCAGAAGCAAGTCAGGGAGGGAGGGGTCTTGGGGGTGGGGATGTGAGATGAGGGGGGTGGGGGGGGGGATTTGGGGGTGTAGAGAGGGTAAAGGAGGAGAGCGGGTGTATGTGTGGGGTGGGGTGAGTGGGCAGGGGGTGTTGTTGGAGGGGACTGGAGGGGCCAGCTTTGCGACCTGATCGCTCATTGGACTAATTAAGGGAGGGGGGTGCGTAGGGGGCGTGGGAGGGGGGGAGGGGGTTGGGGGGAGGGGGATGGCGGGCAGTAGTAGGTTCAATATTGGTGGTGTCTGTGGAACCCCCCGTCCCCCTAAACCTCCGCCCCCTCCAACCAACCAAAAAAGCTGCCAGCACCTTTTAATGGCTTTAACGCTGAGATGATGAGGGAAGTAGGGAAGCAGCTATTAATAAGGAAAAGAGAGAGAGAGAGAGAGAGAGAGAGAGAGAGAGAGAGAAGAGCGAGTGGATGAAAATCGTGGTGAAGAGGTAGTTCCAGAACTTGCTGCCTTGGCTTGGCTAGGGATAACCAGGCCAAGCAAGCACCTTGAGGGGAGGTAAAGAGCGCACAGATCCGTAAATACGACGACGAGAGATTTCAAGAAAGAAAAAAAAAGGATGGTTCTGATTCCTCGTTAACTACCATGTTCATATGTTAATTAAGAGACCTTTTCTTTTCGTTTTTTTTCTTCTGTGTTTCTTTGGGAGTCGGGATGTGTTGCATGCTTCAGTTAACTGAAGAGTAAGGGGGGCGGTGGGGTGGGGGTGGGGGTGTGGGGGGCGAGATGGGTCGAGGAGGGTGTTTTTAGATCGAGAGATTGGACATTTGGTTTTTGTTCCTGTTTGTTGTGTTTTTGTCGATTATTATTAAGTTTTATTTATGATGGAGTTTTGTTTTGTTGTTGTTGTTGAGAGAGATAGAGAGGGAGAGAGAGAGAGAGAGAGAGAGAGAGAGAGAGAGAGAGAGAGAGAGAGAGAGAGAGAGAGAGAGAGAATTTGGTGCGTTTTTCTGTTGCTGTTTTTTTTTGTGTGTATGTGTTGTTGATTATCATTGTCTTATGATTTTATTTAAGTTGGATTTTTGTTTTGTTGTCGTTGTTGTTGTTGTGGTGGTGGTTGTTGATGTTGCTGTTGTTGTGGTTGCTGCTGTTGTTGTCATTGTTGTTTCTAATCTTCCATTCCTGTCCAAACTTCTTGAAAAAGCTGTCCTGAAGCAGCTCAACAACCACCTTTGTTTTAACAATCTCACCCACCCATCGTACTGACCACAGTACCCGAAACCACTCTCCTCCACATCCTGAACAACACACTGCTAGCATCCGACTCAGGACAGATCTCCCTTCTCACTCTTCTCGACTCGTCAGCCGCCTTTGACGCGACGCGATAGACCATTCAATCCTTCTTTCCCGTCTTCATTTTACATTTGGTATCAACGGCACTGTTCTAAACTGGTTCAAATCTTATCTCACTGATCGATCCCAGTCTGTCATTGTTGATAATTTCCAAACTGAACCCTTTGAAATCGAACATGGAGTCCCACAGGGATCTGTGTTAGGCCAAGTGCTCTTCACACTGTACACGGCTCCTCTCGCTGAAATTATCAACCGCCATAATGTCAGTCATCATTCTTATGCTGATGACACTCAACTCCAGAAGAGTGATACCCCCGAAAAACTGTCGTCGCTCTTGCAAGAAACATCCAACTGCTTCTTGGACATTCAAAACTGGATGACTACAAATAAGTTACAATTGAACGCGGACAAAACTGAAGCAATGATCATAGGAACTAAACAAAAACTCTCTTCCATTATAACTGACACAATCAAACTTGGCAGTACATCCATCCCTCTTTCCAGTTCAGTCAGGATCCTCGGCGTTGTCCTTGACAACTCACTGTCCATGCAAAAATTTATCAGTCAGGCATGTCAATCCCGCTACTGTCAATTGCGGCGCATCACTTCCATCCGAAAATATCTGTCCATTGACGCAACATATAGATTTGTCGTTTCTCTCATTCTCTCTCGCCTTGACTATTGTAACTCTATTGTCTGGTTTGCCTGCTTCATCCATTCAGTCTCTTCAGCGCATACAAAAACTCCGCTGCCCGACTCGTCCTCAGAAAGAAAAGATCTGAGCACATCTCTCCTCTTTTGCAACAACTCCACTGGCTCCCTGTCTCACACAGAATTAAGTATAAGATCAGCACTCTATGTTATAAATGTATTAACAAATCTGCCCCTTCTTATCTCTGCGGCTGCCTTCATCTCTACACTCCATCTCGATCACTACGATCGGCTTCGGATCCACTCTTTACGCATACCCAGATTCAAACACTCGACTGTTGGCCGCCGTTCTTTCACTGTCTCTGTACCTTGCAATTGGAATGAACTCCCTCTTTCGCTTCGTCAAGTCTCCACACTAAGCTCTTTCAAATCTGGCCTTAAAACCCTCCTCTTCCCAAAATAGCCTCCCTTCCCTTCCCCTTCCTTGTCTTCAGTTTCTCCAGTTTTAGAGTTATGTATGCGTGTGAATGACTGGTGCGAAAACGCTTAGATTTGTCTCTGCACAAGATTCAGCGCTATATAATTACTATCATTATTATTGTTATCTATTATTACAACATTTGTAAATAACACAATATTAATCTAATGTTATCTAATAATCAATCATGTTCTGTCACAATATGTTGTAAATAACACAATAACAATCTATTGTTATCTGATGTAATATAACTGCATAACATAACATAAAAAGATATTATAGTATCATTCTTATTGTTATCGTTATCATCACCGTCATCACCATCATCATCTCCATCATCTTCATCATCATCAGTACGGAGACAGGTGAAGGGAGGGCGGGGTGTGGGGAGTGGAGGTGATGGTGGCATTCATTCTTCTTCTTCTTCTGCGTTCACTCGTATGCACACGAATGGGCTTTTACGTGTATGACCGTTTTTACCCCGCCATGTAGGCAGCCATACTCCGTTTTCGGGGGTGTGCATGCTGGGTATGTTCTTGTTTCCATAACCCACCGAACGCTGACATGGATTACAGGATCTTTAACGTGGGTATTTGATCTTCTGTTTGCATATACACACGAAGAGGGTTCAGGCACAAGCAGGTCTGCACATATGTTGACCTGGGAGATCGTAAAAATCTCCACCCTTTACCCACCAGGCGCCGTCACCGTGATTCGAACCCGGGACCATCAGATTGACAGTCCAACGCTTTAACCACTCGGCTATTGCGCCCGTCTGTGACATTCATTAATTATATAGAACTATGACTGTATAGGCCTGAAGATGTTGGTATTGTTTCAAGTGAAGGCTGCATGTAGACAGTGGCTCCATTTTCCCCAAAGGCTCCGAATAAATTTTAAGTAAAACACTTTTTTAATTTCTTATTCAGTATTCTTTTTTCTTTTTCTTTTCTTTCTTTTTTTTTCTTTACTGTGATGATGAATGATGGTGACAAGTGGTACACGTGGACATATGTGTGTGTGTGTGTGTGTGTGTGTGTGTGTGTGTGTGTGTGTGTGTGTGTGTAGGCAGATCAACATAATTTCCCTGAAGACACGTTCCTTACTGCCAAACTTCTTTTTTTTTCTTTGTATTTGGTTGTTGTTGTGGTTGCTGGGTTTTTTTTTTGTTCTGTTAAATTTCCAACATCCAGCGCGCCTCAAACACATGTTGCTTGGTGGTACCTACATTTCTCTCACTAATTACATCATGAGATTGGTAAGCAGCAAGTTAATTATTTCTTTTCCTTCCAAATAATCAGGGAAAGGCAAAACAAAACAAAACAAAATTTAAAAAAAAAGAAAAAAAAGAAACGCTCCCTGACCCCCATCTACCCCTGACCCTGTTCTACCCACTGACGCCTCTCTACCTCCTGACCCCCTCTGACCCTGTTCTACCCCCTGACCTCCTCTACTCCCTGACCCCATCTACCTCCTGACCCCCTCTACCTCCTGACCCTTCTACCCCCTGACCTCCTCTACTCCCTGACCCCCTCTACCTCCTGACCCCCTCTACCCCCCTGACCTCCTCTACTCCCTGACCCCCTCTACCTCCTGACCCCCTCTACCCCTGACCCTCTACCACCCGACCCCCGCTACCCCCTGACCTCCTTTACTCCCTGACCCCCTCTACCTCCTGACCCCCTCTACCTCCTGATCCCCTCTACCCCTGACCTCCTCTACTCCCTGACCCCCTCTACCTCCTGACCCCCTCTACCTCCTGATCCCCTCTACCCCTGACCTCCTCTACTCCCTGACCCCCTCTACCTCCTGACCCCCTCTACCCCTGACCTCCTCTACTCCCTGACCCCCTCTACCTCCTGACCCCATCTACCCCTGACCTCCTCTACTCCCTGACCTCCTCTACTCCCTGACCCCCTTCTACCACCTGACCCCCTCTACCCCCTGTCCCCATCTACCCCAGCCCCCTCTACCCCCTGCCCCCCCCCCCCACTGCTCCCTGACCCCCCTCTACCCCTGACCCCCCTCTACCCCCCTCTGCCCCCTGCGCCTCCTCTACCCCTCTACCCCCCCCCCTCTTCTCCCCACCCCCTTGTGATGAGGATCCGAACGTTGGTTACACCTCCTCCGCTTCCTATGTGGACGCTGTCCGGCCCCCTCCCCCCACCCACCCACCCCTCTTCCCTACCACCACCCTCCCACCACGTCCACCACCGCCTACCACCACCACCACCCCTTACCACCCCACCGACCTCCCACCCACTTTTTATTCCTCATCAACCACCATGCCATCGACTGATAGCGCTCAGTAAAGTGCCCATTTTAGTTTGACACAAGTCACACGACCTACTGTTCCAAGCGTGGGTGGGTGGGTGGGTGGGTGGTAGTGGTGTTTGGTCACACGTGGTGGGCAGGTAGTGGGTTTTGGCGGTGGTGGTGGCAGTTATTATCTTGTACAGGTATCACAACACTATAGCCCATCACTCACACCTGGAGAGAGACAGAGACAGAGAGAGAGAGAGACTAATGGACACCATCGACACAGTGCCCGCCAGCAGTGGGTTCTCTCTTTCTTCCTGGCCCGGCCTGACCATTGTCGTTTAATTAAACAGTTGTCTCCCGCTGTGGGAAGGAAAGCAGCCACTGGGCATGGGCGGTAATGCGAAGAGACTGATCAGTTTGACTCACCAGCATGTGGTCAGTGGTGGTGGTGGTGGTTGTCAGTGGTGGTGGTGGTGGTGGTCAGTGGTGGTGGTGGTGGTTGTCAGTGGTGGTGGTGGTGGTCAGTGGTGATGTGGTGGTCAGTGGTGGTGATGGTGGTGGTCAGTGGTGGTGGTGGTGGTCAGTGGTGGTCAGTGGTGATGGTGGTGGTCAGTGGTGATGGTGGTGGTCAGTGGTGTTGTGGTAATGGTGGTGGTCAGAGACACATCTGCTGAACAATTAGAAATGGTGGTGGTCAGTGGTGATGGTGGTGGTCAGTGGTGGTGGTCAGTGGTGATGGTGGTGGTGGTCAGTGGTGATGGTGGTGGTCAGTGGTGGTGATGGTGGTCAGTGGTGGTGGTCAGTGGTGATAGTGGTGGTGGTCAGTGGTGATGGTGGTGGTCAGTGGTGATGGTGGTGGTCAGTGGTGATGTGGTGGTCAGTGGTGGTGGTGGTCAGTGGTGATGGTGGTGGTCAGTGGTGATGGTGGTAGTCAGTGGTGATTGTGGTGGTGGTCAGTGGTGATGGTGGTGGTCAGTGGTGGTGATGGTGGTGGTTAGAGGTGGTGTTGTGGTGATGGTGGTCAGTGATGGTGGTGGCAATGGGACTTGACTAGTCACTGTTGTTTGGCCTGCATGGGTATGGGAGGGTGGTGGGGGTTGGGGGGTAGGAGGGGAGGTGGGCGGGGGGGGGGGGGGGGTGCGGGGGGCGAAGGGTTAAGAGCCGTCTGTGGTTTAGTGGTTGGAACACCATTGACTGGGTTTGTTATGAGGTTTATGATGATGACGATGATGACGACGAAGATGATGATGACGACGACGATGATGATGATGATGACGACGATGATGACGACGATGACGGCGAATAAGATGATGACGATGACGATAACGACGATGACGATGATGACGGCGATGACGATGACGATGATGATGATGACGACGATAATCTTGACGATGATGATGATGATGATGATGATGGTGACGACGACGACGATGACTATGATGATGATGATGTGTGATGTGCAAAGCCCTCGAGAGGTGGCATTCACCATCCGTTTCCCACCATCTAGGCCTTTTCACTCTCCCCCTTCCCCCCGCCCCTCCCCCTCTCACCCCCCCCCCCCCTTTTTTAAATTTTATTTTACGTTTGTCCTAAAAAAAAAAAAAATGCTGTACGTGGTGGGACTTAACTTCCAACACACCCATCACAACCACCCCCGAATGCAACAACTTTGCTATCTAGATGTCCAGCTGTAAACAGAATGGATGATCAGTATCCACCATTGTTGCAGCTGCTACTGACTGTCTGTTACCATGTACTGCAACGAACTGCAACTGTTGCTGATGCTGACGCTGTTACTGTATCGGTAGCGGTTGCGTTTAATATACAGGAAAGACGTCTGCATGACAACACACAAGTAAGCAAGCAAGCAAGCAAGCAAGCAAACACACACACACACACACACACACACACACACACACACACACACACACACACATGTGCGTTGTCTCTCCCTATTCACCCTCCACACATACACACACTTTTACCCCTCCCCCTCTCACAGCCCCTACCCCCACGGTTTTTTTTTTTTTTTTTTTTTTTTTGTCGTCTAATATCACTTCAAGTGGAAAGACGTTAAACTGAAGACAACAACAACAACAACAACAACAACACACACACACACACACACACACACACACACACACACACACACACACACACACACACACACAAACAAACAAACAAACAAACAAACAAACAAACACAAGCACAATTGTTACAATGGATAATTCATTTTTTTCTGGTTGCTCACAAAGGAGGTTTAGGTTTACAGTACGGGAACATTCACCACAAGTTTAGATAAAGAAAGAAAAAAGAGTAACGACTGACGCCAGATGCGCTATACGGATGTCTGACAGTGTGAATTGAGGGATTCCTCCCTCCCCCCCCCCCCATCCCCCACCCTTCCCTGTGGATTTCAACACAGTGGAGAAAAATTGTGTCTGACAGACACAGGTGTCTTAGGACGTGAACGAATGAAGATTTTTGAGGAAGGGAAGCACGCATTGTTGCAAAGAGCAAAAGAACTTGCAATTCTCAGCAAAAAGGGGACAAAAAAAAACAAACCCACACAATCAATTCAACAGAAGGTAATATTCAACAACAATAATAAAACATCCGATAACATGCATAAAAACAGTAACAACAACAACAACAACAGCAATATCAACCAAAGCAACAACCACAATTCATCGGAATAATATTTTGTTTCAAAGCAAGAAAATATCTCGATATATTATTAAACAGTCAACAACAGACAGATAAAGCAGACAGACTCGAAAATGTGTAAGGCAACAGAAGTAATCGTAAGACGTTTTTTTTTCGGTAAAAAGGCAATAAAACACACAGAAAATCTAGAAGTAATTGGAAATATATTCAGGAAAAGACAACGTATAAAGGAAAAGACCGCTGGAGAATTGCGTATCTAACTTTTACTCGAATTCGCGAGCAATACCAAAGGCGATCGACACAGACAAAAGCAGCAAATGCGTGCCGTCCTCCATTTCTTCAGCTGATAGCTTCCATCGCAACAACCAAACTTTGTAAAATGAAGTGCCATCGTATGCACAATAAAAAAAAAAAGGAATAAAAATATGAAACAAAAAGTCGAAAACGACGCCTTCTGTTTCGCATGTTATGCTCTCTCTCGATCGCATTTGTCCCTCGCAAATTTGGAGAGCCAATCAACTGCGAGAGCACATATCACGTGACGCCATGTCATGTGAGCAAGGAACTCTCAAGCGGTCTATTCACCGGAAGCTTGACAAACTTTGAGCAATACACAAAGCATTTAAGAAAAAGAAACTTGCAGCATACGATATGAATAGAAACATAAACAAAGAAACTAACTCTCTCTCTCTCTGTCTGTCTGTCTGCCTGTCTGTCTGTCTGTCTGTCTCTCACACACACACACACACACACAACTAAACAAAATGAAGGAAACACACTCTTCCAAAAATGCAGTCACTGTACACAAACCTTGTTTTGCAAATGCAAGCAAACGATGGGGATTGGTTCAAATGTATGGGTTCGTAATAAGAACTATGGATTTTTATAGCAGAAGAAAAGTTAAAGGCTATATAGTCCCTACCCCGGCCATCAGGTGCAATGAATATAAGTCCACTGTATCTAAGACTCGACACAGGAAGGCGGGGCCCAGTTCTCTCCTTCCGTCGTTTCGATACCCTTCCCTTTCCCCCCGAAAGCGGAGTATGGCTGCCTACAAGGCCGGGGTTAAAAAACGGCCATACACGTAAAAGCCCACTCGTGTACATACGAGTAAACGTGGGAGTTGCAGCCCACGAACGAAGAAGAAGAAGAAGATAACCTTCCCAACGGAAGTCGGGTACCTTTTCCCACGTGGTTGGGATTGAGGAAAACGCATGTGCCTTTCTCTGGGACACAACACCATAGCCAAACAGGGGCCTCGAACCTTGATCACTGGTGAACACAGTATCGGAAATCCAATGTGTGACCTATTACCGGGGCTGATCTACCTTCTCTAGAAGACATATATTATAAGCGGCTACTCAAAAAAGCAAAATCAATCAGCCAGGACGAATCACATTCAGCTTTTGGGATTTTCGAGATGCTCCCCTCTGGTCGACTCTTTGTTCTGTTTCGCCAATCCGCCGTTCAGGTTTCACCTATTCGGCACCTCTATCTCTCTCTAACACACACACACACACACACACACACACACACACACACACACACACACACACACACACACACACACATGCCCATGCAGCTCAATGATTGTCCTAATATTCATTTCCCTGTATTAATTCTGTTTGTCTTTGTGACCTCCATTGTTATGGACTGTGGTCTGACAATTAAAATATTTCGACTTCGACTTCCACACACACACACACACACACACACACACACACACACACACACACACACACACTCACTCACTCAGCAGTTGTATACATAGACGAACTAGGAATAGGCGAATCAGGACCACAATAAATTTTGTGACAGGTGAGTCAGGAACAGGCGAATCAGGCTGATAAGCCTGCAAACAAACAATCAGCTTGAGTCCTGTCCTGGGCTCCCCTGCACTACCACCGCGCCATGCTATGTTGGTTTAAATAATCTTTAATTATTCAACAATCCACAGGATTACAATGCAATGAATGACAACAGAGCATCAACAAGCTTAAAGCTTATACTGTGCTCACAACGTTGGACTTCAATTTTATCATGAGGGCTGATGAACCATATTATCAATTGTATCAAATAACATTCATAAACAGTAAGTAATGAAATCATGAAATAAAACATGCTATGTTCGAGCTGTGCCTGACAAAGTTGGGTGTCACAATGGTTAAGATGCTCATCTGCCAGTACAGTGTCCGTGAAGGACTGGGTTCGATTCCCGCTCTCGCCCATTTTCTCACGTTTGACTGGAAAAATCAAACCCAGCGTCTATTCATTCGTACCAGACGATAAACCGAGGTCCCGTGTGCAGACCGCACTTGGCACACTGAAAAAAATCCCCCCAAAACAAACAAACAAACAAACAAAAAAAAACAAACAACAACACCATGGCAACAAACAGTGTTGTCCTCTGGCAAAATCCTGTAAAAGAAATTCACTCTAACAGGTACACAAATACATATATGGATGCACCCAAGGCCTAACAAAGCGCGTTGGGTTATGCTGCTGGTCAGGCATTTGTTGAGCAAAATGTGGTGCTGCGTATAATATATGGAATTGTCGAAACGCCGTGAACCCAGGACAAAAACTGAAACTGAAAACTGTTAGAACTCGAGCTGTTACCTCGCAGTTGCCTATACCGTGCCATGCCCGTGGCGGAGGACATGATGCTGAACACACTGACAGCGAGCTGTGATCGCTTCACCCCCGCAGACCGGCGTACAAGGCGGTTCCATGTAACCCGCAACGACCATCTCACCCACCCATGCACCCACCACCCCTCAGCTCTCTTGCCTCCAACCCGTTTTTCAACTCACGGCACAAATCCACCCCGAATAGCCACCCCCGGCTGTGCGTGAAAGGCTATGATAATTTCATTTACCCCCTCAATGACACCTCCAGCGATTAAATTGCAGAGCTTTCTATCCAGGCGACGAGGTCGAGAGCCTTTGGGGGGTGACACCCGACAAAAGGGTTTCTTAGGGCGCTTTCTTGCTCCGGCTAATCTCCGCTGTTTGCTGCGGCAGTGGCAAAGCATCTGGCTTGTTGAATATCAGCCACCCACCCCCCAACCTCACAAAGGCTGAATAGTCGAGGGCTACAGGGACAACCTTGTCTTCACCCCTTGTTGGAGAAGAATGGACCTGGCCAGGCTTCCTCTGTGATGTCGATGTCTCACGCAGCGAGGCACAGAAGGTTGAAAGATTTCCCACCTGAAAGCGTAATGGCCGCGCACACAATAGCCGGGTAGTCGGGGTGGGGGTAGAAATGGAGGAAGATGAGTTTGGACCTGAACGCACTTGGTGTCTCCAGCTACGCATTTTCTCCGGGGGGCCTGGGGGGGGGTGGATGGAGGATGAGGGGAGAGGGGGGTTACTTGTGTAAAGGGAGGGGGAGGGGTGAGACTGGGGTTTGTCATTTGTAAAGGCTTTTTTGTGGTGTTTACCTGTTGCATGAAAATGGTTTTTGTCATGAAGAATAGGAACGTTAGTGAGGGTGTTTTTTTTGTGTGTTTGTCCATGGTGTTTGTGCGCATTGAAATAACACTGACAACGTCTTTTGTGCTGTGGCCTGAGTACATGTCAACCAACAACGTGTGTTCTAACTCCCTTCCAGCAACAGAACAAAAGACACGAACAACGAGCAAAATGAAATGTATCTGTTTGAACGCATAACACTTTCCAGCCAAACAAAAAAACAAACCAACCAAACCCACGGGCCTTTCACAAGCATGACTAGCGGTTTCAACCCTGTCACTTGTATACATGCACGAAATGGATTACTTTTTTTTTCCCCCACCGACACATCCCTGTCTCTCTCTTTCTCTGCTTTATTCAGGCACCGTGATGGATTGAAAGTACTGACTGAACTCGAGTCATTCAACACGTTATGTTGACTAAAAATGTCAGAATGTTATATTCGATTTTTAAAGTCAATATCTTACTTATTACTTTGGTTGCTGTTGTTGCTATTGTTGTTGTTGTTGTTGTTGTTGTTGTTTCTGTTGTTGTTGCTGTTGTTCGAATAAGCAGTACAAGTTGTTTACACCTGATTAAAGTTGGGTGTTTTTTTTTTTTTTTTTTTTTTTTTTTTTTTAATCACTAACATTAAAGAAACATCATCCCACTCCATCACACACACACACACACATACACACACGGACCCGACCCAGAGTATAAATTGTGTTGCTGTGCACGCAGTGGTTATCAGGTAACACTGTTTTCTCATTTCGGTAATTGCGAAATAAATCAGATGAAAGGAATGGAAAGTTCACCCCCAAACCCCCCCCCCCCATCCCCACCCCTTCCCTCCCTCCTAACAATACCAGAATCACGCCTTTGACTCTTGTGTTTGTCGGCTTCCATTGTGGCCGCCACAATAGTCTTACGCGGCCTTTTGTTACCGCATCTTTCAAACGCATTCATGGACGCTCCCTTCATTGTGCCACTGGATCGAATGCATTATCTCCCCCCACCCCCCTCCCCACCCCACCACTCCTACCCCCCTCCTCCCCCAACACCCTGAGCTACCCCCCTCCTCCCTCACCCCCCCCCCCCCCCCCACTGACGTTGACATGAATTATTCATGAGTCCCACCCTACGCTTCATCTAACCCTTTATCGGTATGAATAAAGTAGTCGCGGGGGCCCCTTTCAAAAGCGGCGTTTCTGTTGTCAATACAAAAGGTAATGGCCAAGCCGAGTGTGAATGGAGTCAATTGATCGCGCCGTGTTTTAATTTCCGACAGCGGAGAATGCAGCGACAGACAACAGAGGTGGGGTTCAAAACTGACACTGCCTTTTGAATCAACGGCGCGGAAAATACGCTCTGTGTTTGGCTCTGCACCCGTGAAGCGGCTGGAGAAGGAATACATTACGGGCCTGTCATCCGAGCACACACACACACACACACACATCACAAAAAAAAAAAAAAAAAAAAAAAAGTTGGCACACAAGGGATGTCACCCAGGGCTCCAGTTTTGTCATATCCTCCCCCCCCCCTCTACCCCTCAACCCCCCCCCCCCCGGCCCCCCTTACGATAATGGTGTATTAATTGCAAAAAACAGCTTACGGTCAAACACATCGCTTCCTTACAGCTATCGCTGTTTGAGTCAAGCCGGGTATCAATGCCCCTCCATTCTATGTCTTCGGGATCTATAGCAAAGGTATCAGGTGAAAAGTGTAAACTGATTGGAGGACAGATAACCACATCACACTTCCTGAAAAGGTGGGGGATTTCAATGACTGATGATCGGAACAAAGCCTTTTTTTTTTTTTTTTTTTTTTTGGTGAGGTCACTTAGTATAAATCAATTCCAAAACGAAAGTCACTATTATATCTGTTTCAATGAAAACACATGCGTGGTGGCAGCTCCCCCCCCCCCCCCCCCCCTTGCCCCCACCTCCCCCCACCCCCGGTCACATTTCAGCGTGAGGAATCAAGCTCGATATATCTTAAAACCAAAATGAAACAAAAATAAACAAAATGATTTTTTTTTCTAGAGGTGTCTGTTCACCCCCGAACGCCGCACACACACACACACACACACACACACACACAGAGTCGTTTTCTTTTTCTTCTATTTCTGTTAGTTTTTCTGTGTGTTTAACGGAAGTTGGTCTGTTACAATGACTTGACGCTGTGGTATTTGTTGTTGGTTTCACCTTCATTGTTGATGCTGCTGCATTGGCGCTGTGGCAACTTAAACAAAAAAATCTGCTCTGTCCAAGCTTAATCAATATCACACACACACACACACACACACACAAGCGGTATACTCGTATGTTTGTGTGTGTAGAGAGAGATAGATGCAACCATACAACGGGAGATAATTGAATATCGGTTCCTCTGTGTGGTGTGTGTGTGTGTGTGTGTGTGTGTGTGTGTGTGTGTGTTGTTGTTGTTGTTGTTGTTGTTGTTGTTGTTGTTGTTGTTGTTATTGTTGTTGTTGTTGTTGTTGCTGTTGTTGTTCGTTGTTTTAACTGTCCCATTTTCGTTTCTTTTCTTGTGTGTAGACAGATTGATGTGCAACCCTACAAAGGGAGACCATTGAGTTATCGGTTCCTGACAGAAGAGTAAGAAACGACAAGAAAAAAGATACGAAGAAGACGATGATGAAGAAGAAAAAAGGACGACAATGGAAAAAGATGGCGAAGAAGAAGAAAAAAGGACGACAATGGAAGAAGATGGCGAGGAAGACGATGATGAAGAAGAAAAAAGGACGACAATGGAAGAAGATGGCGAGGAAGACGATGATGAAGAAGAAAAAAGGACGACAATGGAAGAAGATGGCGAGGAAGACGATGATGGCGAAGAAAAAGACGACAAGGAAGGATATGAGAAGGAAGATGATGAAGAAAAAGAGAGACGACAATGGAGAAAATAGCGAAGAAGAAGAGATGAAGATGGCGAGGAAGACGATGATGTAGAAGTGACGAGGAAGACGGCGGTGAAGAAGGGAAGGACAACAAGGAAGAACTTGGCTAGGAAGACGATGATGGAGAAGAAAAAGATGACAATGGAAGAAGATAGCGAGGAAGACGATGGTTAAGAAGAGAAAGACGACATGAAAGAACTTGGCGAGGAAGACGATGGTTAAGAAGAAAAAGACGACAAGGAAGAAGATGGCGAGGAAGACGATGGTGAAGAAGAGAAAGACTACAAGGAAGAAGATGGCGAGGAAGACGATGATGGAGAAGAAAAAGACGACAAGGAAGAAGATGGCGAGGAAGACGATGATGAAGAAGAAAAAGACGACAAGGAAGAAGATGGCGAGGAAGACGATGGTGAAGAAGAGAAAGACGACAAGGAAGAACTTGGCGAGGAAGACGATGGTGAAGAAGAAAAAGACGACAAGGAAGAAGATGGCGAGGAAGACGATGATGGAAAAGAGACAGACGACAAGGAAGATTACCTGGCGAAGAAGAAGAGATGAAGATGGCGAGGAAGACGATGATGAAGAAGAAAAAGATAGACCTTGGCGAGGAAGGACGACAATGAGGAAGAAAAAAGAAGACATGGAGGTAGGTGACGAGGAAGATGATGATTAAGAAGAAAAAGACGACAAGGAAGGACTTGGCGAGGAAGACGATGGTGAAGAAAAAAAAGACGACTAAAGAAGAAGATTGCAAGGAAGGAAGACGACGAGGAAGAAACAAGAAGACAAGGAAGAAAGTGACGAAGAAGACGATGATGCTGAGAAAAGAAAAAGACAATGGAACGATAATATGATGAAAAGAAAAGTGTGAAAAAACACCCAAAGACGACAAAGGAAAGCTGAGACAAGAAAAAAAAAAAAAAAAAAAAAAAAAAAACAACGAGGGAAGAAAAGATGGTAAGAAAGAAATTAGATAACGAGGAAGACGATGGTAAAAGAAAAAGACGACAAGGAAGACGATGGTGAGGAGGATGATGAGAAAGAAAGAAGAATAAAAACCAGAAAGAAGACAATGGAACAATTACACAAGGAAGACGAGGAAGAAGAAGACGACTAGAAAGAAGACGATGACGAAGATGAAGACGAAGAAGGAAAAAAAAAAAAAAAAAAACCCAAGGAAGAAGATGACGAGGAAGAGAGTGGTGAGGAAGAAAAAGACGATGTCAAATAAAACGACGAAGAGGAAGATGACGAGGAAGAGAGTGGTGAGGAAGAAGAAGACGATGTCAAATAAAACGACGAAGAGGAAGATGACGAGGAAGAGAGTGGTGAGGAAGAAAAAGACGATGTCAAATAAAACGACGAAGAGGGAGATGACGAGGAAGAGAGTGGTGAGGAAGAAAAAGACGATGTCAAATAAAACGACGAAGAGGGAGATGACGAGGAAGAGAGTGGTGAGGAAGAAAAAGACGATGTCAAATAAAACGACGAAGAAGAAGATTATGAGGAAGACAATGGTGAGGGGGAAAAAAAAAGACGATGTCAA
>NC_134888.1:18729348-18731848 GCF_041734735.1 Babylonia areolata | reverse complement strand
ATGCTGTTTAGCTCTGTGTTGTTGATGTATGCTGTTTAGCTCTGTGTTGTTGATGTATGCTGTTTAGCTCTGTGTTGTTGTTGATGTATGCTGTTTAGCTCTGTGTTGTTGATGTATGCTGTTGAGCTGTGTGCTGTTGATTTATGCTGTTGAACTGTGTGTTGTTTTTTTATGTGTGCTGTTTAGCTCTGTGTTGTTTTTGATGTATGCTGTTTATCCATGTGTCGGTGATGTATGCTGTTTAGCTCTGTGTTGTTGTTAGTCATCAAAAGGCATGCCGCCCATCCCTGGCGGGAACTTCCCACTGATCTTCGCAAGCGAAGAACCAGCCATCTTCATCTTGTTGATGTTGGTGTATGCTGTTTAGCTCTGTATTGGTGATGTGTGCTGTTTAGCTCTGTGTTGTTGATGTTTGTGTATGCTGTTTAGCTCTGTGTTGTTGTTGATGTATGCTGTTAAGCTCTGTGTTGTTGATGTATGTTGTTGAGCTGTGTGCTGTTGATGTATGCTGTTGAGTTGCGTGTTGTTGTTTTTTTATGTGTGTTGTTAAGCTCTGTGTTGTTGATGTATGCTGTTTAGCTCTGTGTTGTTGTTGATGTATGCTGTTTAGCTCTGTGTTGTTGTTGATGTATGCTGTTTAGCTCTGTGTTGTTGATGTATGCTGTTTAGCTCTGTGTTGTTGTTGGTGTATGCTGTTGAGCTGTGTGTTGTTGTTGGTGTATGCTGTTGAGCTGTGTGTTGTTGTTGGTGTATGCTGTTGAGCTGTGTGTTGTTGTTGGTGTATGCTGTTGAGCTGTGTGTTGTTGTTGGTGTATGCTGTTGAGCTGTGTGTTGTTGGTGGTGTATACTGTTGAGCTGTGTGCTGTTGATGTATGCTGTTGAGCTGTGAGTTGTTTTCTATGTGTGTTGTTAAGCTCTGTGTTGTTGATGCATGCTGTTTAGATTTGTGTTGTTGTTGATGTATGCTGTTTAGCTGTGTGTTGTTGTTGTTGATGTATGCTGTTTAGCTCTGTGTTTTTGGTGATGTATGCTGTTTAGCTTTATGTTGTTGTTGATGATGTATGCTGTTTAGCTGTGTGTCGTTGATGTATGCTGTTTAGCTTTGCGTTGTTGTTGATGTATGCTGTTAAGCTGTGTGCTGTTGATGTATGCTGTTGAGCTGTGTTTTTTTTTTCATGTGTATTGTTAAGCTCTGTGTTGTTGGTGTATGCTGTTTAGCTATGTGTTGTTGTTGATGTGTGCTATTTAGCTCTGGATTGTTGGTGAATGCTGTTGAGCTCTTTGATGAATGAGTGGGGGCGCGGGAGGGCGCGGGGGGGCGGGGGGGGATGTCGGGGGTGGGGTGGGGGGGGGGGGGGCGGCAAAATGGTTAAGACGCTTATCTGTCAATACAGTGACCATGTGGGTCTGAATTCGTCCTTTCTCTCATGTTTGACTGGAAAAAAAAAATCAAACCGAGCGTCTAGCCATTCGGATGAGACGATAAACCGAGGTCCTGCCCCCCCCCCCCCCCCCCCAGCCCCCCTACTCTCCCACTCGTCAGCCCCCCATCCCCACCCCCCGACCCCCCACCCGACCCCAGTGTGCAGCATGCACTCGACGCATTGAAAAGGAAACCGTGGCAACGTTAGTGTTGTCCTTTGGTAAATCTATGTAGAAGACATCCACTCTGATAGGTACACAAACATGTGTGCATGCATTCAAGCACGGCCTGGCGAAGCGCTTTGGGTTATGTTGCTGGTTATGTAGCATCTGCCGGGCATCTTGTATAGCGTGTATGGATTTGTCCGAACGCAGTAGACGGGCGCAATAGCCGAGTGGTTAAAGCGTTGGACTGTCAATCTGAGGGTCCAGGGTTCGAATCACGGTGACGGCGCCTGGTGGGTAAAGGGTGGAGATTTTTACGATCTCCCAGGTCAACATATGTGCAGACCTGCTAGTGCCTGAACCCCCTTCGTGTGTATATGCTAGCAGAAGATCAATTACGCACGTTAAAGATCCTGTAATCCATGTCAGCGTTCGGTGGGTTATGGAAACAAGAACATACCCAGCATGCACACCCCCGAAAATTGAGTATGGCTGCCTACATGGCGGGGTAAAAACGGTCATACACGTAAAAGCCCACTCGTGTACATACGAGTGAACGCAGAAGAAGAAGAAGTCCGAACGCAGTGATACTTCCTTGGGAAACGGAAACTGAAACTGTTGAGGTCTTTGTTGTGGATGTATGTATGTTGTTGAGCTCTCTCCTGATCACGTCGCAAGGTGGCCCTGTGATTCTTTTTTTGCCCTCCCCGTTGTGGAGTAGATGCCACCGAGTAATATCACATCTGCCAAGGAAGCTAGAGAATCTGAGCATACAGGATAAAATCCCCACGCATGCCGCGCCAGAATTTTCTCCCTCTCCACTTAAACCTTGAGTAGTGGTGGGCTGGACGCTAGTCATTCGGGTGAGACGGATAAACCGAGGATCGGTGTTGTCATGATCTGGTTCTTTCGA
>NC_134888.1:18699348-18721848 GCF_041734735.1 Babylonia areolata | reverse complement strand
CTTTTTTTTTCTGCTAGTGGCGGTGATTTAATTCATGGCTGACATCGTGCCTCACACGGTGCTGTCGTCTTTCCTTGTAGACTGTCTAAGTGTTGTTTGAAGATCTCTGTGTAGTGTCATCCTTGTTACTCGGCTGTGAGACACGTTGACAGGCCTGACTGCTCTGTTGTCGTCGTCACTAACAATGAATCGTGTCCACCACAGATGGACGGACGGACGGACGAGTAGATGGACAGATGGATGGATGGACGGATGGATGAGTAGATGGACAGATGGACGGACGGACGGACGAATAGAGGAACATATGGATGGATGTATGGATGGATGGACGGACGGACGAGTAGATGGACAGATAGACAGATGGATGGATGGATGGACGGACGGATGAGTAGATGGACAGATGTATAGATGGATAGATGGACGGACGGACGAGTAGATGGATGGATGGATGGACGTACGGACGAGTAGATGGACAGATGGATGGATAGATGGACGGATGGACGGACGGACGAGTAGATGGACAGATGGACGGATGGATGAATGGATGGACGGACGGATGAGTAGATGGACAGATGGATGGATGAATGGATGGACGGACGGACGGACGAGTAGATGGATGGATGGATGGATGGATAGATGTATGGATGGATGGATGGACGGACGGACGAACGAGTAGATGGACAGATGGATGGATGGATGTAAGGATGGATGGGCGGGCGAATTGATGGATGCTGTACAGACACAATCCAGGCAAACACTGGGTATTTCTTTTCTGAAATGATTGTCTCCCTCCACAACTACAAATCCACCTCTTGGAAAATAAATAAATAAATAAGCAAATAAATAAATAAATAAATGAACAATAAACAATCAACAAATAAACACCTCGTTGACTGTGTTTGCCCTGAGAACTTTGCTCTTTCCTCTGTGTATATTCAGTCCAATGCATGCTGAGTATTCCGCAAAGGTGTTGGTCTTCTCCTGCATCTGCTGTTGGCTGTGAGAGAGAAGAGCCAGGTCGCCAGCAAAGTCCAGGCCATCCAGCTGTTTCCAAAGTGTCCACTGGATGCCGTTTTGCCTCTGGTCTGTGGTCCTTTTCATCACCCAGTCTATGGCAAGCAGAAACAGTACAGGTTACAGCAAGCATCCCTGTCTCAATCCGGCCTGTACCTGGAAGGCATCGGTGAACTGTTAGCCGTGAATTACTCTGCTCGTCATTCCTTCGTAGGAGTTTCTGATGTTAGTGATTTCGGGCGGGATTCCACAGTGCATCAACTGCCTGTCAATGCTGTCAAATGCCTTCTCATGGTCGATGAATTTGACATACAGCGGTGAGTTACACACACACACACACACAGCAAAAAATTGCTGCTTTTTTTAGAATACAAGTTTTAAAGTCATGAAGAGCCTACTGTTGTTGATATTTTTATATTTTACTGGTCTTGGTATTTACCTCAGTGCTTCCTGTAAGGAGCGGAACCCAGGACACGAAGAGAGTGTCAACTATATATATATATATATATATATATATATATATATATATATATGTGTGTGTGTGTGTGTGTGTGTGTGTGTGTGTGTGTGTGTTTGCGTGTGTGCGTGCGTGCGTCAGAGACAAACGCGAATAAGACACACACAGAGAGACAGAAAAGAAAGACCTGTGACCATTGAGGAGCCGACTTAGCGAGGTCAGACCTTACACCCACATGCACTGAATCACCCTCCAACCTCCATTTTCACTCCCCCCCCCTCCCTCCTGCCCCCTCCCTCGCCACCTCCGCTGTCCCCCCCCCCTTCGTCGCCCCCTCCCCCCCCCCCTCTCCACCCACCACCACCTTCCACAGTATCGCCACACCCTTTCACGAGCAGTAGAGGGGACAATGATTATTATGCTCATTCTCAATTGATGAATTGCATTGATAACATTTTGGGAAGAGCAAATCAATGTATTTTTTTTTAAGCGCATGCGGTATGATTGCTAGATGTCTTCAGGTATTGTGTGAGTGCTCAATGTAGAGCTAAAAATATAAGATTGCTTATAATTTGGATTGCATATGGTATCGCGTTCACATTCGCCAAAGCACGTCACTGCACATTAATTAAACGATTTAACCCACCAATATAATGATAAACTCGTCAAAACAGATAGGGATTTGTTGTTGTTGTTGTTGTTGTTGCAGCTGCTGCTATGCTGCTATTGCTGGTGTTGTAACTTCCCTGGAGAACTTTTTTTTATTCCCATGAGCAACTCTTTTTTTCTGTTGCGTGGCTTCTTTTCAGCACATTAAACAAAAACTGTACACGTTATCACGGATCATCGCCGCGCACGAAAGACTGGCACCCAGACCATCAGTCATGGGGTTATTGGACGGGACCGGACGGGCGTAATAGTCGAGTGGTTAAAGCGTTAGACTGTCAATCTGAGGGTCCCGGGTTCGAATCACGGTGACGGCGCCTGGTGGGTGAAGGGTGGAGATTTTTACGATCTCCCAGGTCAACATAATCTATGTGCAGACCTGCTAGTGCCTGAACCCCCTTCGTGTGTATATTCAAGCAGAAGATCAAATACGCACGTTAAAGATCCTGTAATCCATGTCAGCGTTCGGTGGGTTATGGAAACAAGAGCATACCCAGCACGCACATCCCCGAAAACGGAGTATGGCTGCCTACATGGCGGGGTAAAAACGGTCATACACGTAAAAGCCCACTCGTGTACATGCGAGTGAACGTGGGAGTTGCAGCCCACGAAGGAAGAAGAAGAAGAAGAAGGACGGGACCGGGGAAGATACACTCCATCTCGCTCACTACGATCGGCCTCGGATCCACTCTGTTTACGCATACCCAGATTCAAACACTCGACTATTGGCCGCCGTTCTTTCTCTGTTTCTGGACCTTGCGATTGGAATGAACTTCCTTTTTCGCTTCGTCAAGTCTCCACACTCAGCTCTTTCAAGTCTGGCCTTAAAACCCACCTCTTCCCAAAATAGCCTCCCTTACCTGCCCTTCCTTGTCTTTAGTTTCTACAGTATTAGAGTTATGCATGCGTGTGAATGACTGGTGCGAAAGCGGCTTTGATTTGTCTCTGCACAAGATCCAGCGCTATATAAATACCATTATTATTATTATTATGTGGCGGTAGTGCTCCTGTTCCTGCGGCTGTCACCGATGAGAGCTGTCAGCACTGCGTCTGGACCATCAGTCTGCGCTTTGTGGTTTTTCGTCACGGAACGACCATCTGCGTGACATGGCGAACAAACAGTCAGAGCGTATCGTATCGTATCGTATCGTATCGGGTCGGGTCGGGTCGGGTCGGGTCGGGTCGGGTCGGGTCGGTTCTTGTCTGGTCAGATCGGGTGGGGTCGGTTGGGGTCGGGTGGGTCGTGCCGTATCGTATCGTGTCGTGTCGTGTCGTGTCGTGTCGTGTCGTGTCGTGTCGTGTCGTGTCGTGTCGTGTCGCATCGCATCGCATGACATGGCATCGCATCACTTCGTATCGTGTCGTGTCGTGTGGTGTGGTGTGGTGTGGTGTGGTGTCGCGTCGCGTCGCATCGCATCGTATCGTATCGTATCGTATCGTATCGTATTGTATTGTATTGTATTGTCACAACAGATTTGTCTGGGTGAAATCTGAGTTGCTCTCCTCGAGGAGAGCGCGTATTTACAGTACAACGCCACTCTTTGTTTTTTTGTTGTTGTTTTTTTCCTGTTTTTTGTTTGTTTGTTGTTGTTTCTTTGTTTTGTTTTCTTTTCTGTCTACAAGTACATTTGTTCTTACAGTAGACTGTGCTATAGAAATTTGCTGGCGTTACCCTTTTTGTTGCAGTGGGTTCTATAACGTGTGCCAAGTGCATGTTGCACCACGGTACGGGACAATAGGTTCACCGTCTAATCAGAATCACTAGCGTCCAGACCAATAGTCAAAGTCCAGCGGAGGAAAGTAAAATTCTAGCGAGTGTGGGATCCGAACCCGTATCCTCAGGTTCTTTCGCTGCTGACGCGTTACGACTAGGCCACCACTCTACATATTCACCAGAAGGGCGGGGTTTACTCTGAGGGGTGACCTCACGGGAGGCTTCTTTTGACAGCCCCATTAAAGCTGCTGTCGTTGGGACTGCGACAGAGTTAAGCTTTGACGTGACTGTTACTGGGGGGGGGGGGGGGGGGGGGGGGGGGGGGGGGGGGGGGGGTGGAGGGGCATGGGCGGAGGGGAAGAGAGGATGGGGGGGGGGGGGGGGGGGGGGTAAGAAAGGATAACTGCCGCTGAAAATGAAATGGAAGACGGATCAGATGATAAAAGTATCAGCAACAAAAACAACATTTTGCTTTGAAAGAGGTGAGTGCACATCCACACACACACACACACACGCACACAAAACACACACGCACGCACGCACACACACACACACACACACACACACACACACACACACACACACACACACACACACACACACGCACACACACATACGCACACACACATGCACACACACACAAGCACACAAACACACACGCACACACACACACACACACACACACACACACACACACACACACACAGACACATAGCAGCAACAACAACAACAACAACACGAATGCATCCGTGTGTAATTCAACTATCTGCAGTCAAAGAGTCACCACAACCCTTTCTTTCTTTCCTTCTTTCTTTCCTTCTTTCTTTCTTCCTTCCTTCCTTCCCAAGAAGACCCATACCACTCACTAATATTCCTGTAGGTACGTATCAAAAACACAAACAAACAAAAGCAAAAAAACAAAACAGAACAAAACAAAAACAACAAGAGAGGCAAGGCCTTCAAGACTTACTTGTGATACACTGGAAAAAAACAAGCTTTTTATGTGTTGTGTATAATTTCAGAATGTAATGTTTAAGATGAGAAAGATCAGTTTAAAGCGAATTAAGTCCCCTAGTATTAATTACAGAGTAATTTCCCTTTTTTACTCTCTGCACCAAAACGTTTGCAAAATAAATAAAACTTCCATGCTTAGCAAAAGAAGTTCCTGTTTGAACAAAAAAAGATAATAATGACTGCTCTTGTTGTTGGGTCAGAATATCATATCAAAGTGCCAAGTTTAGATAATGCAAAAAATATAAATAATATAATAGTAAATGCAGTTTGCATATAATTAGGCTTCATTATTTATTTTTGTTTGCCCATCCCAGAGGTGCAATATTGTTTTAAACAAGATGACTGGAAAGAACTGAATTTGTCCTATTTTTATGCCTAATTTGGTGTCAACTGACAAAGTATTTGCAGAGAAAATGTCAATGTTAAAGTTTACCACGGACACACACACAGAGAGAGAGAGAGAGAGAGAGAGAGAGACAACCGAACACGGGTTAAAACATAGACTAACTTTGTTTACACAAGTGAGTCAAAAACTACAGAATAGCCAGAGCCCTTGTCTAAGGGAGTGGGCAGCTGGAAGGATTTTGAGGGGTTCGCTTTTGTGGGTGGTCACAGAAACTATGTCCACAAGGGACGGGGGAAGGAGGGGTTGGGGGGGGGGGAGAGGTCGGTGTGTGTGTGTGTGTGTGTGTGGAGAGAGGGGGGGGGGAGGAATCAGACGGGGGTGGGTGGAATGGAGGAGAAGAAGAAACGTGATCAGTGAATCACATAGTCTAGTCCAGCCCCCGAGTATCGTCTCTTGTCACGATCACGTTTTTGGTATGGGCCACACACTTTCAAAAGGTAGCCACTGCTTCACAGGTGACTGTTTTGTTTGTCGTAACACACTGCTCTCTCTCTCTCTCTCTCTCTCTCTCTCTCCCGTTTCACAGGATCTCAAAGGAGAGCCGAGAGAGAGGATCTAGGAGGACTCTTTGCTTGTCGTATTAAAAGGGGGGGTAGCTTTTATCGGGGTGGATTTATCGGGTGTGTCAGGGGTGGCTGGGTGGAGGTTGGGAAGGAGTAGGTTGGGGGTGGTCGTGGGGGGACTTAAGTTACCTCTCATCCACGCGGTCCGCCATTTTCTTTCATAGCCGGTCTTAGCCGGTCACCCCCTGAACAAAAAGGGAGACAATAGCCTGAGATCAAGCTTGTGTGATCATCGGTTAAGGTTACTTGTTTTTCCGGGAGTACCGAAGTGGCGCTCGCTCGCTCGCTCGTGTTCGAGAGAGGAGTGGCTTTCTTTCTTTCTTTCACACTATTGTGGAAATTGAGTTTCGGGGTGTGGGGGGTCGGGGGGGGGGGGGGGCGGGGGGGGGGGGGGGAGTAAAGTGTGTGTGTTTGTATGTGTGTGTGTGTGTGTGTGTGTGTGGAGGAATGGTATGAGGGGGGAGGTTGCCAAGGTGTATGTGTGTGTGTGTGTGTGTGTGTGTGTGTGTGTGTGTGTGTGTGTGTGTGTGAGCTTATATCACAGTATGTATGAGCTTATATCACATACTGACATAAGTATACAGTTAGACCAACAGCAAAGTGAGAGCTGTATTATCAATGGTTTCACCATTGCAATTGGTAATCTTTTACAGCTTAGTCTTTTGTGAAGGACTATGACTCTCAAACTAGGAGGCAAATTTGCACTGGCTCCTAGTACTGCAGCCTTGGGGGGCTAGTTGGCCTTTGGGAACCCATCCCAACACCGACTGTCTTAAAACCCTCTTGGCCGAGAGAGTGGGGATGTATAACTTGGGCAAGATACTTTTCACAATAATCAAATTCTAGCCCAAATAGCCGGGACAGCAGTTACCTCCTCTGCTGTTCTAATGGTCATTGTCGAACACGATTGACTATCATACAAACGTGTGTGTGTGTGTGTGTGTGTGTGTGTGTGTGTGTGTTTAATACATGTGCAAAAATAATGCGCGCACAACGGACAACGCGCGTTCATTCTTTATTGGTGTTAACTATGCCATAACATGCTTGAAAACTGTGAATGTGTTATCAATATAACTAATAAGCAAACACACGATCAAACGAATGATGAAGAAAGAAAGAGATTAGAATAACATTCATTCAGTGGAATTGACACCCTGGCATTTTCCCCCTTCCAGAATTTCAGTCTGTTTAAACTAAGTTTCACAATGACATGATAATAATGATAATAATAATAATAATCATAACAAAACTGATAATAATGGGCGATTCTCCTTCAGCGGTGACAACAACGCCTGTTGAATTGAAGAGGAGTCAGGTCGATCAATTCGTCCGGAATTGTGTTGGACTGAAACGATATCAGAAACTTCCGTGTCAAAGTGGAGTGAGAAGAAAACTAAACGTTATTGCAGACCGAGACCGAGAGAATGAGTGGGGGGGAGGGGGGGGGGGGGAGGAAGAGAAGACAACAGCGTCTTGTCTCCAACAGCATTAATTCTAACCCCCCCCGCCCCCCTACAACCACTCTCAATTGAACCTCCAATCCCCCCCCCCAACCCTCTCTCTCCTAACCCCCCCCCCCCACCCTACCCACTGCCACCACCTCACTCACCCCCATCATCCCTACCCTTCCTCCATCCTTGGGATTGTTTCTATTGGCGCAGGGAAACTTTTCATCCAGTTCCGAGGGCTCGAAATGATTGCTACTCTAACTAATCAGGCCTCACAGCCGACGGTGTTTCCACTCATTAGCGAGCACATCAGCAGCGAAAATGGCAAGCAATTGAGTTAGGGCCGGGGCGAGCTTTATTTTACCCGGTTTCAACGATTCAATTCCGCCGCGCGTTTATTTGTTTTATAAATTGTATAATCGCCCTCTGATAGCCTGGAGACCGCCGCTGTCATTGCATTACCGGGCCGCCCCTGGTCGGGAGGCGGGATGCGCGCTGAATGCTGCTGATGGGGGAATCGTGACGTGTGTCTCAATGCCATTGTTCTCTCCCTTTTGCTCCAGCTTCTTACTCCGGCCTTCTCTTCTCTCCCCTTCTTTCTCCTGGCGGTCCACAGATGTCTTGTTTTTTCCGGCTGATTAAGTTGTTGGGAGGTGTTTTGGACAATATGGTAATGCACAGGAACCGTTGTTGCTTCCAGCTATAAGTTTGTTCCAACCGGGGGGGTGGGGTGGGGGGGAGTGTGGGGGTGGGGCTGTGAGGAAGGCTAGGGCAGGGGTGGTGGAGAGGGGGAGGTGGAGGTGGGGAGGTAGGGGGGTGGATGTTAATCACGTGGTGGGCTTTGCCAGTGACAAAAGTGTTGTTGCTGCTGTTTCTTTGCCGATTTAGGGCTCGGGTCGTTATGTCGCCCGGTTGAATTAGATCCCCGGGAATTTACATGGCTGATTTGTCTGAATTAATGAATACCCATCTGAATCCGATTTGCGGCATCCTGTTTGGGAGGTGGGAGAGGAGGGGGGGGGGGAGGGTTGATCAATTAATCCTATGGTCTCTTTTTAATGCGTGCTGTTACGTGCGTTTCTCTTCAGATTGAATATTTCCCTTCTCTCTCTCTCTCTCTGAGTCTGGAGGCAGTTGTCTCTGTCAGTCGCCATGCTAAATGGTTCAGGGCTGTTTATGTTTCAAGATGGAAGGGAAGTGGGTTTTACAAATTTGTTTTATTGTCGCGTGGATGATTTGCGTTTTGAGAGAATCGCACCAGATAATTGTTCCCGAGCACCGCGATAACCTGAAGCACAATACGGATGAAATCATCTCATGTGTGGTATTGTTTTGTATGTATAGTCTGGTGTTGTATTGTGTTGTCTTGCATTGAACCGCGTTGCACTGTTTCATGTTTTGTTATTGGGTTACGCAGTGCTGTGTTGTAACAGTTCTCGAGGGGCTGGTCAGCTCTGCTCGTTGGGTTTATGTGTAGATATGGATTTGCCTTTTTTCTTTTTTTTTTTTTTTTTTTTTTTTTGTTTCTTCAGCAGATGTGGTGTAGCGTATATGGGTCGCTTGGATACGTCCTTGAAACTGAAATTGTGTTGTGGCGTAGTGTAACGTGCTGTTGTGTAATGTGCTGTTATTGTCCTGTGTTGTGATGCATTGTGTCATGCTGCTGTTTATTGTGATGTATTGTGCTGTGTTGTGACACATTGTGTCATGCTGCTGTTTATTGTGATGTATTGTGCTGTGTTGTGACACATTGTGTCATGCTGCTGTTTAGTGTGATGTATTGTGCTGTGTTGTGACACATTGTGTCATGCTGCTGTTTATTGTGATGTATTGTGCTGTGTTGTGACACATTGTGTCATGCTGCTGTTTAGTGTGATGTATTGTGCTGTGTTGTGACACATTGTGTCATGCTGCTGTTTATTGTGATGTATTGTGCTGTGTTGTGACACATTGTGTCATGCTGCTGTTTATTGTGATGTATTGTGCTGTGTTGTGACACATTGTGTCATGCTGCTGTTTAGTGTGATGTATTGTGCTGTGTTGTGACACATTGTGTCATGCTGCTGTTTATTGTGATGTATTGTGCTGTGTTGTGACACATTGTGTCATGCTGCTGTTTAGTGTGATGTATTGTAGCATTATCTTATTTTTTTTAGTGTGGTAGTTTATTGAGCTGTTCGTGTTGTAACGTATTGTAGAGTACTACCGTTTACTGTAGAGTACCGTAGTTTACTCTGCTGTGTTGTAGCGCATTGTAGCATGCTGTAGTTTAATGTTCTGTGTTGCAGTGTATTGCAGAGTACTGTAGTTTATTGTGCTGTGTTGTATCGTATTGTAGAGTACTGTAGTTTATTGTGCTGTGTTGTAGCGCATTGTAGAGTACTGTAGTTTATTGTGCTGTGTTGTAGCGTATTGTAGAGTACTGTAGTTTATTGTGCTGTGTTGTAGCGTATTGTAGAGTACTTCAGTTTATTGTGCTGTGTTGTAGCGTATTGTAGAGTACTTCAGTTTATTGTGCTGTGTTGTAGCGTATTGTAGAGTACTGTAGTTTATTGTGCTGTGTTGTAGCGTATTGTAGAGTACTGTAGTTTATTGTGCTGTGTTGTAGCGTATTGTAGAGTACTTCAGTTTATTGTGCTGTGTTGTAGCGTATTGTAGAGTACTGTAGTTTATTGTGCTGTGTTGTAGCGTATTGTAGAGTACTGTAGTTTATTGTGCTGTGTTGTAGCGTATTGTAGAGTACTGTAGTTTATTGTGCTGTGTTGTAGCGTATTGTAGAGTACTGTAGTTTATTGTGCTGTGTTGTAGCGTATTGTAGAGTACTGTAGTTTATTGTGCTGTGTTGTAGCGTATTGTAGAGTACTTCAGTTTATTGTGCTGTGTTGTAGCGTATTGTAGAGTACTTCAGTTTATTGTGCTGTGTTGTAGCGCATTGTAGAGTACTGTAGTTTATTGTGCTGTGTTGTAGCGTATTGTAGAGTACTGTAGTTTATTGTGCTGTGTTGTAGCGTATTGTAGAGTACTTCAGTTTATTGTGCGATGCTGTAGCGTATTGTAGTGGTGGAAGTCAAATGGTGCAAGGTCGGGAGTGTAAAGGGGTGAGGAAGGATTTCATTGCCGCAGGACCATGCTTCCGTCTGGGCAATACGCGATTTGGGAACCGAGGTGGTGTGTTGCAGGAGGTGGGCGCCTTTGGTCAGCATGCCACGACTCTCGGATTTGATGGCCTCCCACAATTTCTGCAGCAATTAAGTGTAGTATGTCCCGGTAATTGTGGTACCCTTTGCCAGGAAATCCATCATCACTGCTCTGCGCTGGTACCAAAAGACCGTGAGCATGACCTTGCCCGCCGAGGGTTGGACACGTGGCTTGGTTTAAACATTTTTAATATCAAGAAACAAGGTGAAATACAGCGTTCAAATAAGAAAACTTGAGCAACAACAAGCCTGAGCTTATATCGTGCTCGTTCATATCTAACAAGCTATACACAAACGCAACGGCGAAAATACACACATTATTTGATAATGAAAAGAAAGTTGGAAGTGGAAGACAAAACTAAACTAAACAAGAAAACAACAACAACAACAACAAAACTACTATTACCGCAACAACCACTGACAACAACAACGTGGCTTCTTTGGATGTGGTGAGTTGAAATGTTTTCATTGCTTCGACTGGGTTTTTTAGTCTCTGCGTTACAGTGATGGACCCATGTTTCGTCCTGTGTGATTAGTCTGTCAAAGAAGTCCTCCTGGTTTTCTTGGCACGTGGCCAAAAGAGCCTGGGAGCACGTGACTCGTTCCTGCTTCTGGACAGGTGTGAGCAACCGGGCAATCCATCGTGCAGACAACTTCCGCATGTACAAATGGCCGTGGATGATTTTTTTTTTCTTTCCACAGACCCCACACTGATCTTGACATCTTGGGCTAGTTGGCGAACGGTTATGCGGTGATCCTCCAAAATGGTGGCCTCCACTTGCCGGGTGGTGTCTTCATCAATGGCAGACTGTGGTCGCCCGGGAATGGGAACCGTTCACAACGATGTCCGACCACACTTGAACTGACGATGTCAGTGCTTGACTACGTCATACGAATGGGCAACCTCCCTATAAGTCTGTTGCATCTCATCGAACGGCTCCCTTGGCGTGTGGCCTCTCCAGTACAGAAACTTGATGACCGCTTTGCATTCAACTGGCTCCATCATCACACCTTACTCCACCATAGCACCTGCAAAAGAGGAACTGTTATGAGTTTAGATATGCAAGCAAAATTACCACGTGAGCTGTATAGATATGTTTCATTATATATGTGCTATTTCAGCCTTCTACAATAAACAGAAGTAAGTCAGGGGAAATCTTTAATGAACATTCGTCTTATCAGTAAAAGGAATATAACCGTACCACTGTTGAAGAAGAAGAAGAAGAAGAAGAAGAAATAAAACACGAGCTACCACCTTTCTCTGACATGTAGTGGTAACAGATGTGGTTGACATTCTTGTGAGAAACTTGCAAACTGGCTTTTGATAAGAGACGAGCCGAAGATAGAGAAGAACAAGTAGTGTAGTGTAGTGAGGGCATTGTCATGCGAGCCTCCGTCCCTCTCGTTATCTTGTCCCTGTCATCTCTGAACGTGTACACAAGCCATTTTGGAGGAGTAGCGTCCCTGTCTCTCAGTGAAACATTTCCACCCTATTGCCGCCCACCCTCTCTCTTCAGTCTTCCTTCACGACACATAGTGTCTGTGGAGAGTGTGGATTTCATCGCCCGCCATCAACCTGAGAAGCTCTGGCCACGCCGAGCTGCTCCCCCACAATGCCCAGCTCGCGCCTTCTGAAAGGAGAGGGAGAAGGAGGGGGTCACCCTTCATAGCGACTGTAGGTCGACTCGAATTACCTGCCCTTTCCGCGGCCATTGTTGTCCCATTGTGCGAAGCTGACAGGGCGAGCTGCTGTACGCCTTTGTGTTGCGAAAGCCAACAAATACAGATTACCTCCTGTAATGGAGGGGAGGGAACGAGGTTGGAACGATGGGGGGGTGAGGGGGGCGGGAGACTGGGGGGAGGTTATATAGAGGTGTGGGGCTGGGTGGGAGGGAGGGATAGAAGGAAGGAGGGAAGAGAGAGAGAGAGATAATGGGGGAGGGAAGGGGGAAAAGGCGAGTCTTAGGGCTTTTCTTGGGCGACAGAAGCTTGTCACAAAAGAACAAGGCGCGCCAAAGATTGCCCCCCTTTCTTCTTCTTCACCCCACACACCACTCTCCCTCCCTCCCTAACCCTTTCCCTCTCAGTCCCCATCCCTCCACACACACACACACACACACACCCCTCCAACATCACCTCCGCCTCCCTTTCTCTCTTCTTTTCCCACAGCACACACACACACACACACACACACACACACACACACAAAAGCTGTCTTCTTTTGGTGGTGGTGGTGAACTTGGCAAAAGAGGGTGGAAATAAATTACCCGCTGTCCCTTGAGAAGGATGGTGGAGTGAGTGGCCAGGGCTGGGCTGGGCTGGGGTGGGGTCGGGTGGGGTGGGGTGGAGTGTGGAGATGACAGGTTGCCCGGCTGACGGTGGGTGCAGAGTTGCCTCCCTGGATCCCGCCACGTGCACAGAGCGTGGCTTGACATGTAGAAACAATACTCTCCGACAATGCCTCTTGGCAGATCAGACGAAAGCGGTTATTAAGGGTTTTGGAGAAGGCTGCTTCGATTTGATAAACGTGTCAACATGGCAGATTGGTTTTTATAAGCTGGCTTCATGGCTTTTCTTTTTTTTTTTCTTTTTGGCTAGGCTCTTTTGGCTGGCTGGTTTGTTGTTCGCTGGTTGGTTTTCTTAAGAGTTGGCCGAAGGACTGAGCGTACTGTTCTGGTTTGAAAACATGCTGGTATGGCTGAACGGTTTTACAGCTGGGAGAGAGGGCTGTTTATTTGATTGATTGCTTGCTTGCTTGATTGGTTATTTTTTTTACGTAAGGTTTTAACGGAACAGGTAACCTATTTTGCTTTTTTCTTACTCTGCCATTGAATTGTTCATTTTGCAATGGTGTTTAAATGTGTGTGTGTGTGTGTGTGTGTGTGTGTGTGTGTGTGTGTGCACGTGCGCGCGTGTGTGTATGTGTGTATGCGTGCGCGCGCGTGTGTGTATGTTTTTTGTTGTTGTTTTTTTTTTGTTGTTGTGTTGTTGATTTTGCTGCCCCATCATCTGCACCGTTTCAGTGGCATTACTCCCACGCCGCTCATTTAGATTCCCCTATACACGGCCACACCCGGGTTCGTCCTTCGCAGTTCCAGCGTCGGCAGTCCACAGGGAACCATCGATGTTAGGTCGCCAGGATGCCACACACCAGAGTAGACCCTGCACTGCTGCTGAGTCACTTCGGTGGTGTTCAGTGGTGCCTGCTCTGATTTAACGTACTTAGAACACCACCTACTAAGCCCCCTACTAACGACAATAATGGCTTAGTCGCGGAGCCAGACTGAGTGAGCGTCCCTCCCAGAGTGGAGATCGCCATCACGTCCCTCAAACAACAGTCCCCCATGAATCCGCCTATACTGACGACATTGACAGGACTCACCCCAAGCACAGAAGTGGAGGGGTATCAAAACTGAGGTCACCATGAGAGCAGGGCATGAAAGGCCACAGACTTTGAGACTATTTTGTTTATATTGATGACGATGAAGGAGAGGAGGGTGACGATGATGATGACGATGCTGCTATGGAAGTCCATTTTGGTTTGGGACTGCGTGACAAGACTGTACTCTACGCTTCCTGTCATAATGATACCCAGCGTTAACCAGACACTTGCAGTGTTAGTCAGGTAATTAGAGCAACACACCCAAAGACGCTTCCTTGAAGTGGATGACACTCGACTGTGTGGTCCCAGTCTCCCCATTTAAGCCCACATAAAATAAAATAAACCCTTCTATTCGAACCCAGTAAACAGTCTCCAAGTCCTGAAACTCTTCATTGACCACTAGCGAAAGCCACGTTCCTCCTATTCCCCCCAACTCTCTCCCCGCACCCCAAGCACCATGGCGCCTACAGCACCCACAGCCTTTCCCACTGGGCCAACCCCTGCCCACCTTGTGTTTGACATCTCTTGGCAGAAGGAATGGAAGTGGCGGGAAGCAACAGTTGGTGAGAGGGCCAAAGGAAAATGGATCCATTGTATTGTTTGTTGGGAGGAGTGGTATGGAGGGTGTTGTGGGTGGCGTGGGGGGGGGGAGGGGGAATAAAGGGAGGTGATCGTGGAACAAGCCTGAGCCGTCACGCCTCCATTGTGAGGTGCTGAATAGCACAAAGGTGGACCAGCCACTGCCAGTGTTGGCAGTATAGTTGTGGTGGTCAGTGGCAGGTTTTGTGCGTGTGGTCAAAGGGTAAGGGTTAAGGGTTGTGGTGGTGGGGGTTTGGGGTTGGGGTTGTGTGTGGGGAATAGTGGAGGGTAAGGAAGGGGGGTGGGGGGGGGGGTTCAGGAAGAGGTTGTGTGTGTGTGTGTGTGTGTGTGTGTGTGTGTGTGTGTGTGTGAAGAGGTTGTATGTGTGTGTGTGTGTGTGTGTGTGTGTGTGTGCGTGTGTGTGTACGCGCGCGCGCATGTGCTTGCGTGTGAGTGCATGTGTGTGTGAGTGTGTTTGCGGGGTGGAGGTGGGGGTGGGCTGTTGGAGCGGCAGGAGAGGGTAGGGGTGTGTGTGTGTGGGGGGGTGGGGGGGGGGAGGGGGGGCAGAGGGAGGTGGTCAGGCTGTGGTCAGAGGATTGAATTGACAGGGGTCAGACTGCCCACCCACACAGCACTGTAACGAAGAGAACGTGTCATCACCCCGGGTGTTCGTAGAGAGCACACAGCACGCGTTTCATTAACTCACTCAGTACGGCCAGTCCTCTCTTCTCATCTACACAGACCCCTCGGATGTCCTGTGGGTGTCTGAATGACCCAACCTTTAGCTTCCGTCGTCAGAATTGTGGTATTCTTTGTCAACATTCACGTCTTCAGTATAAGAGCCTTCCGCTTGCAATATTTTGATGATGGTAATTGGGGTGAAACGCTGTTAAAGTCGTCTCTTTCGCCGTTCGTATGGAGAGAGTTAAACCAAGCTGGCATTAGAAATAAGAGATTTCATTCTTTTTCTGCCCGAGAATGCTGTATTTCTTTGTGATTCTGTTTCTGTGCTGCCGTGGGTTTTTGTTTGGTTGTGTTATGGGTTTTCTTTTTCTTTTGTTTTCTTTTATGAACACACTGTGGTGTATTCAGCAAGGGTACACTCGACAAACGAGTACAAGAAGATACTGAAGTAATGTTTCTATGTGGATTTGGGGTCAAGCACACCCTTGACAAACTAGTACACGTTGGTAAAGATAGTGAAGTGTTGTTGTTGTTGTTGTTTTGTGGATTGAGGACAAGCACACCCTTGACAAACTAGTACACGTTGGTAAAGATAGTGAAGTGTTGTTGTTGTTGTTGTTGTTTTGTGGATTGAGGACAAGCACACACTTAACAAACCAGTAAATGTTGGTAAAGATTTTGAAGTTAGGTCCTTTGTATGTTTGAGGACAAACACCCTATTGACAAACCAGTATACGTTACTAAAGATATTGAAGTAATGTTTTATTGTGGATTTGGGGACAAGCACACACTTTACAAACTAGTACACGTTGGTAAAGATATTGAAGTGATGTCTTTTGTAGGTTTGGGGACAAACACACCCTTAAAAATCAAGAAAGGCAAGGCCTTCAGGACTCACTTGTGATACACACTTAAAGAAAAATAACTTATAAAAATCAAAAATTAGTTTGTTGAAATGTGTTCTCTATTCGTTGTTATGATTAGGGTAGGTGTGGGTAATTGCGAACAATGTGTAATTGCGAACGATTTGTATACCGCCCCACTTCGATGCGTTCTTAACGGCTGCATTTCACAATTTAACGTCTGCTTCGACCTTTTCCCAAAACCTTAATGAATATCCATTTCAAAGAACCAGTCCAACATCAGCTATTTCTGGCTATTTCCGCGCTATTTCTTCTCTTCGCGCACCACTGCCAACCAAGGTTACAAACGTACTCTCAGTTTAAGATTGTTTTATTTGATTGGATATCTTGAATGCGCATTACCAGTGCTGGGAGAAGTTAAGAAAGCATATTGATGACAGATCAGAACGTCAATTTTGACAGGAATGTACAAAATATTGTCGTTTGCAATTAGACCATAGGATATTTTGACGTGAGTCTATTTGCGAACGATGCTGTACACTTACTGAGCATTCTGTTTGTGTGCGATGTAGGGTGTGTGTGTTTAAACGTCTGTTTGTGTGTTTGTGTGCATGTGTAATCAAAACCAACAATACAACAGTCTAGTGGGATTTTCCAATAATAATGTTATGTCTAATGAATTAAAGACCTGTTTTTGTTTTAATTGTCCACAGGTACCTAAATCCATCGTTTGCATTTGCACTTGCCCGTTCACATTTACCCTCAGGCACTCTTGCTATTTCAAACGTCGACAAAACGTTGAAAAGAATGAGCAGACGAACTTTTCCTAGTGAAACCAGTCTGATAGCCTTCTAAAACAAAAAAACTGCGTTTGACTGTCATACAACATGTTATTTTTACAGTACACACGTTGAGGTGGGCGCTTCGACTGGATCGTTCGTATTTACCGATACCTACCCTGTATAGAGTTTCGCGGGGGAAAAAAGAAAAGAAAAAAGGTTTCAATTCAGATTCGAACCACGGATGTCTGGGTCGAAAATTATTTGTGTTACCCACTGCGCTAACGTGGATTCGACGTTGACGTTCAAACATTATTTGAGCATGTCCTTTTAGTGGAATAAATCGACAGCGGCAATCGAAGTAATAACGAGGTTTAAATCACGTTATTTTGGTATATCTCGAGCATTAAAAAAGTTCTTTCAAGTCCGAAGTAAAGGAAACGTTCCCATCTCCTCATAAACACTGCAAAATATGTCCGTTTTTATAGATCTGCAGAGATCTGTGTTCAACAAGCTTTGTCTTTTCACTCACTGAGAAACTACGCCGGACACCGCCCATTCAATTTCTTTTGTCTAGTTAATTCAGTATCCACTTTAAAACATTCATATGCAGTAAATACGTCGATGATTACTTAAGAAATTCTTTTAATTCAGCGGTAAAGGAGACGTTGCCATCGCGTCAGGCTTTGCAACGTATTTTGTCAAGATCTGCACTGACCAGTGCCGTGTAGACGAGGCAGTGAAACGGTCGATTAAAATTTTATTTTCTGTTCATTCTAGTTAAATCAGTGTCCACTTTAGAATACTCATATACAGTAAACACGTCAATAATGTTGTTAGTGTCACTGTATGTGTTCAGTCCAGAATGTGTATTTCTTTGCTTTTAATTGCGAACATGAAAAACGAGGTCATGTCTTCTCACCATACACAACCAACCTTCCAGCAAGTCAGTAATAAGTTGGGGTTTTTTTCATTTTCGGATTTCGAACGAACCTTAACGAAATAAAACTGTAATGATACGGAAATACGACTCAAATCGGAAGATTTACAGCCTATTATTGGTATGCTTGTGAAGATTGTTTTCATTCTGTTTAAACTAAATTTGGTATTGGCAGACGAAGTATTTCCAGAGAAATTGGCAATGTTAAAGTTTACCGAGTACACACACACACACACACACACACACACACACACACACACACACACACACACACACACACACACACACACACACACACACACACACACACACACACACACACACACAACCGAACACCAGGTTAAAACATAGACTCACATTGTTTACACAAGTGAGTCAAAAACTAATACACGTTGGTACAGATATTGAAGTGATGTCTTTTGTAGGTCTGGGGACAAACACACTCTTGACAAACTAGTACACGTTGGTAAAGATATCATAAGTGACGGACAAACACACTCTTGACAAACTAGTATATATTGGTAAAGACGTTAAATTGATGTTTTTTGAGGGTTGGGGACAAACACGACCTTGAAAAACACGTTGGTAAATATATCAAAGTGACGGACAAACATACTTTTGACAAACCAGTACACATTTGTAAGTATGTTAAAGTGGTGTTGTTGTTGTTTTTTTTAGATTTGGGGACACACTCTTGACAAACTAGTACACATTGTTAGATATGTTAAAGTGGTGGTTTTTGTTGGTTTGTGGACAAACACACTCTTGACAAACTAGTACACATTGTTAGATATGTTAAAGTGGTGGTTTTTGTTGGTTTGTGGACAAACACACTCTTGACAAACTAGTACACATTATTAGATATGTTAAAGTGGTGGTTTTTGTTGGTTTGTGGACGACGGGCGCAATAGCCGAGTGGTTAAAGCGTTGGACTGTCAATCTGAGGGTCCCGGGTTTGAATCACGGTGACGGCGCCTGGTGGGTGAAGGGTGGAGATATTTACGATCTCCAAGGTCAACATATGTGCAGACCTGCTAGTGCCTGTACCCCCTTCGTGTGTATATGCAAGCAGAAGATCAAATACGCACGTTAAAGATCCTTAATCCATGTCAGCGTTCGGTGGGTTATGGAAACAAAAACATACCCAGCATGCACACCCCCGAAAACGGAGTATGGCTGCCTACATGGCGGGGTAAAAACGGTCATACACGTAAAAGCCCACTCGTGTGCATACGTGGGAGTTGCAGCCCACGAACGCAGAAGAAGAAGAAGAAGTTGGTTTGTGGACAAACATACTCTTGACAAACTAGTACACGTTGGTAAAGATATTGACATTATGATTCTTTGTGGATTTGAAAACAAGGCGGACAAACACACCCTCTAGAAAGTGGTACAGGCTGGTAAAGCTAATTTAGTTATTTTAAAAAATCTATATTTCTATTGTTTCTGCTCTCTGAAAGGTGCTGCATTTGAAAAAACAAAACAAACAAACAACAAAAAACTGTATTCTCAATAGGAAAAATGGAGAGAGATAACATGAAAAGCAGCTTATCAAATTTGAAAACAAAGTAATGTGTAAGTGCAGTAGGTTTTTTTTTTAATACATAAAATAATTGCTTTATTTTGTGTTATTTTGAACATAACGCAGTTTGTGTGTGTGCGCGCGCGTGTGTGTGTGGGAAGGTTGGGAGTTGAGGTATGTGTGTGTGTGTGGGTGAGTGAGTGTGTGTGTGTGTGTGAGTGAGTGTGTGTGTGTGTGTGTGTGTGTGTGTGTGTGTGTGTGTGTGTGTGTCCGCGCTTGCGCTTGCACGAATGTGTGTGCGAATGTGTGTGTGTGTGTGTGTGTGTGTGTGTGTGTGTGTGTGTGTGTGTGTGTGTGTGTGCACGAATGCGTGTGTGCACGAATGTGTGTGTGTGTGTGTGTGTGTGTGTGTGTGCGCGCGCGTTCTTTTCTTCATTGTCTTTTCTTGTATTGTTATATAAAGATAACGCTGTGTGTGTGTGCGCGCGCGTGTGTGTATGTGTGCGTGCGTATGTGCGTGTGTGTGTGTGCATACGTGCGTGCGTGTGTATGTGTGTGTGTGTGTATGGGTGTGTTGTTTTGTTGTTGTTTTTTGACACGAGTCCCACAGGTCTTGCTTGCGGACGGGCCAGGACAGACCTTTACCTTGCGTTTGTTGTTTGCCATCCTCCAGATGACAATTTCTTTGTTGCCCCCCCTTTTTCTTCTCTGTCCTGTTTGAGAGAGGTGGCGTGTTTCACGTGCTATGACAACACCACCACCACCAAGTCTTACGGTTCCCAGGTTGGTTGCTTTTGTTGTTTTCAAGAAGAAAAGCAATGGGAATTGTGCCGATTTTTTTTTTTTTTTTTTTTTTTTTATGTGACGGCTTTTCTTTCGCTGGTTTGAACCCCCCCCCCCCCAAAAAACAAAAACAAAACAAAAAAACCAAAACAAACAAACAAACAAACAAAAAACAACAAACAAACTTTGCATTGTTATCGACAGCCTTTCTTTGTTAGGTTGTGTAGAAGTTAGGGCATTTAGGTGCAGCAGCAACCTTGTTTCATTTGGAGGAGGGGTTGTATAGTTCTTCTACTACTTTAATAGAGTTCTTCTTCCCCAGTTTGTCAGCGCATCCAAAATGGGTGCGGCGTGCACGTGCACGTGGCGACAGTTGCACTACTTGAAAAGAACCACAACAACGACTACTCGGTTTCCTTAACAACTTGAGAGTTTTCTTCTCTTTGCTGCTAGCTGCTGCTGCTGCTGCTGCTCTTTTTAGGAGACTGAGAAACACTTACATATTTCATCATTTATGTGTTTTCGTTTCCTTGGCTGGTTTTCAGATCCGTTGTGAAAAGGTTGTTGTTGTTGGTTGGTTTTTTTTTTTGGTTTTTTTGTTTGTTTGTTTTTTGTTTTTGGAAAGGTCCGTTGCAGGCATGTTCTTCACACACACACACACACACACACACACACACACACACACACAACGAAAGAGAGAAAGAGAGTTTGCATGGCTTATAACTGAAAAGGTATGGAAGGCCTATCGATAGGAACTAAAAAAAAAACAAACAAAAAAACCCAACAAACCCCCCCCCCCCCCCCCCCCCCCCCCCCCCCCCCCAAATCTCGTACATTTCTTATTTCGAAAGAAGCTGCCATTGTCACGTGTTCGGTTTCTTTCTTTGTCTGTTACTTTTCTTTGTTCGTGGTATGGTGGGTATTGAGTTTGTTGTGTGAAGGTGCTATCCTGTCTTGTCTTTTTTTTTTTCTTTCTTTCTTTCCTTTAACAAGCCGTCTCTTTCTCTCTTTTTTTCTTTCTTTTTTTTCTTTCTATTTTTTGGAGGGAGGGGGATGGGGGCGGGGGGTGGGTGGGGGGGGGGGGGGGGGGGGGGTTCTCATTCAAACATATTATTGTACTTGGTATACGAATGTGTTTTTTTGGATTCGTTTCTTTTTTGGAGGGGTGGGCGAGTGTGTGTGTGTGCGGGGGAGGGGGGGAGGGAGGGGGGAGGGAGGGTATGGGGGGGCTTGTTGTTTTAAGAATAGTATGCTTATAATATGCAGTATTTTTGTCTGTTTGTTTTGCTTGCTTGCTGTTTGGACGGGGTGAGGTGGTGGGGGGGGGCTGGGGGGGGGGTTGTGGTGGACGGGGGGGCTGGGGGCTGGGTGAGGAGGTGGGTGTGGGGGGGGGAGGGGAGGGGGAGAAATGGAACACATTGTTTTGCGTTGTGGTTTCACTTTCTTCTTTCTTTCCTTTTTTATTTTTTTTATCAAGAGAAAGATTTTTTTTAATGTGCTGGATTCTTTTTTTTCTTTCTTTTTGGGCGTTCTTTCGTTTTTTGCTTCTCTGGGTCGCGCGAAAATGCTATGCTCTGTGCGTGCTCACGCGCGCGCGCGCTTGTGTGTGTGTGTGTGTGTGTGTGTGTTTCTGTATGGTGGTGGGGTAGGGAGGTGTTTGTACGTGTAATTCTCTGTGTGCTTGTGTGTGTGTGTGTGTGTGTGCTTGTGTGTGTGTGTGTGTGTGTGTGTGTGTGTGTGTGTGTGTGTGTGTGTGTGTGTGTGTGTGTGTGTGTGTGTACGCGAGCGCGCGTGTATGTGTGTGTATGTGTGTGTGTTCTTCTTCTTCTTCTTCTTCTACGTCTTCTTCTTCTTCATCTTCTGCTGCTGCAGCTGCTCTCCAGTTGTCATGCTGTATATACGTATAGTCAGGTTTGTTGCAAGTGATGAACTCTGCATGCAGTCCTTTGCTGAAGGAAGAGACAGCTCCATCCTGATACCCCACAGTTCCTCCTCAAGGCTCACCGTCACATCGGGGGGAAAAAAAACTGACACCGGAATGTAGCACAGGTTGGGCCACGACTGAAGGACGTGCTCTGGGTCTGTTTTTTTGTGTGTGTTGTGTTTTTTTTTTATCATCTCCCCCCCGCACCCACGTGTTCACACAGCCAGAAATACTGCAGAAGTTAGTTCAATTTGTTTGCTGTTAGTGTATACGTAGAAACTTGGGAACCATGTAAATTCAAAAGGAAATTAGACGCCCGTGCAATTAATTTAGATTCTGGAGTCAACAGAGGACTGGTAGAAAGAACCCTCCCCACTATCTCCCCCTCCCACCCCACCCACCGTGCCACACCCCCATCATCACCAGGTCTATTGACCCTGAGGTTCATAGACGGACTGTACTGAGTTCAGATTACTTAATAATAATGGATACTTATATAGCACACTATCCAGAAATCTGCTCTAGGTGCTTTACAAAAAACGTTTTTGTTAACATAAAACATTAC
>NC_134888.1:18676848-18689348 GCF_041734735.1 Babylonia areolata | reverse complement strand
GTCTCATCCGAATGACTAGCGTCCAGACAACCACTCAAGGTGTAGTGGAGGGGGAGAAAATATCGGCGGCTGAGCCGTGATTCGAACCAGCGCGCTCAGATTCTCTCGCTTCCTAGGCGGACGCGTTACCTCTAGGCCATCACTCCACATTTGATACATTGTTTTCGGGTGTTTTGAGAGAGAGACTGAGAGAGAGACAGAAAGAGAAAGCCGGATGGGGGCGGGGGAAGGGGGAGAGAGAGGGATGGAAGAGAAGTGAGAGAAAGAAAGAGAGAGAGAGAGAGAGAGAGTCCATCAGTCCATGCATCCATTCATGCGATGCTAGCAATTTTGCTGTGTACATTGCACCTGGCAGTGGTTGAGGGGATTGTGAATAACTCTGAACTGGTGGACAGACGGAAAGGGGAGAGGGAAAATAAAAAGAGAGAAAGAAACAAATATCACACACACACACACACACACACACACACACACACACACATCCTTTAGAGTCCTGACTGAAAAAAAAATCGTAGCGCTGATGAAAAAAAACCCTGGTGTGACTGATATTTATCTAGGGGGAAAATCACAGCTGGTAGTTAGTTTCCCAAGGACAAGCGACAATTGGCCACTGTACGGTGCAGTGTGTCATGGCAACAGTGCAAATTACCCAAGTTGTGCTTTGCACCGGGATGACCGCAAAGTGTTCCCAATAGAAGTCGAAGCCCTTACCCTTATAACTCCTTTCTCTCTCTCTCTCGCTCGCTCGCTCGCTCGCTCGCTCGCTATCTCTCGCTCATTGTCCGTGTGTGTGTGTGTGTGTGTGGTTTCTCTGCATGTATCTATATCTGTATACATGCGTGCATGCGTACATATGTTAGGGTGAGGATAGAGATGCGAAAAAAACCCAACAACTATGTAAGCTATTAGAAAATGTTGTAACGAAAAGTAACACAACACAGCACAACACAGCACAGCACAGCACAACGCAACACAGCACAGCATAGCACCAGCATACCACAGCACAGCGTAGCACAACACAACACAATATAATTTTGCAAGGGACAGCTCTCATGTAAGCGTTGTTTTTTGTGTTTGTTTGTTTGTTTATTTGATCCTAAACGTGCATCACTGTGTGCATGCTACACACGTGAGGTCTCGGTTTATCGTATCATCCGAAAGACTAGAACCCGGACCACCACACAAGCTTTAGTGGATTCCTTTGTGCTGGAATCGAACCCAGCACTTTAGTATCATCCATTTTATTGTATAAAAAAAATAATAAAAGCTATAGATGATAAACAGAAAAGGTGAAATAAAAGATATCATCCGGTACAACGGTGTTGTAGTCTTACAGTTATCATTCCTCTTCTTTCCAACGACTGCGAAACTGAGAATGAAAACATGTTCATTATAATGGATGTTTATATCCTTTTTTTTTTTTTTGGATGTCTGTTTTCCGTATGCATGCACTGTTTATTGTTTGTGTTGATTTGTATGTATTTTGTGATTTTGTGTACTTTTTGTGATGCCTTGTTCCTTGTTCAAATATCTAGGAGCAACCCTGACAAAAGATGGAAGCAGCAAAGCAGAAATAAGAATTCGCATTGGCACAGCCACTGCAGCCATGACCAAACTGAACAGAGTGTGGAAAAGTAACATCCGATTCTCCACAAAATTCAAACTCTACAAAGCCCTGGTAGTCTCCATTGTACTGTATGGTTGCGAGGCATGGACACTGACGGCCGAAACTGAAAGGAAGATCCAGGCCTTCGAGAACAAATGCCTGAGGAAGCTCCTTCAAATTCCCTGGATCGAGCACAGGACCAATGAACATCTACGGAGCAGAATTGAGAACCTTGCTGGACCTCAGGAACCTCTCCTTTCAACTGTGAAGAGACGCAAGCTGATATGGTTTGGACACAACACTCGACACACCAGCTTGTCCAAAACAATCATGCAAGGCACCATCGAGGGCGGGAGAAGAAGAGGAAGACAGCGGAAGAACTGGCATGAGAACATCAAACAATGGACCGGACTCCACACACGTGAGCTGCTGCCAGCGGCTGCCGACAGAGACAGATGGAGAAGGGAGGTTGCGTCTGCGGTCCTCAGGCTTCCCCCAACGACTACTTTGTAGTTATAGGCCTGAAGAAGAAGAAGAAGAAGAGTTCCTTGGTATATAATTATTCTGATTATCGTGAATGAGACAGCAGCATCACCAAGTGTGCTAACCAGGCTTTGGGTGTATGCATGTATATTTGGACACATAGCACAGTGGATTTCTTCTATAGAATTTGACGGAAGACAACACGTTTGTTGCCACGGGTTCTTTTTCAGTGCGCGTTAAGTTCGTGCTTGTTGCCACGGGTTCTTTTTCAGTGCGCGTTAAGTTCGTGCTTGTTGCCACGGGTTCTTTTTCAGTGCGCGTTAAGTTCGTGTTTGTTGCCACGGGTTCTTTTTCAGTGCGCGTTAAGTTCGTGCTTGTTGCCACGGGTTCTTTTTCAGTGCGCGTTAAGTTCGTGCTTGTTGCCACGGGTTCTTTTTCAGTGCGCGTTAAGTTCGTGCTTGTTGCCACGGGTTCTTTTTCAGTGCGCGTTAAGTTCGTGTTTGTTGCCACGGGTTCTTTTTCAGTGCGCGTTAAGTTCGTGCTTGTTGCCACGGGTTCTTTTTCAGTGCGCGTTAAGTTCGTGCTTGTTGCCACGGGTTCTTTTTCAGTGCGCGTTAAGTTCGTGCTTGTTGCCACGGGTTCTTTTTCAGTGCGCGTTAAGTTCGTGCTTGTTGCCACGGGTTCTTTTTCAGTGCGCGTTAAGTTCGTGCTTGTTGCCACGGGTTCTTTTTCAGTGCGCGTTAAGTTCGTGCTGCGCACGGTGAATCAGTTTATCGTTTCTGGATGCATACGTCGCAGGAGCCAATCATCGGCTATAAACGCGACGGGACAGGAAGAGCGCAAAAACAGTATAAAGATCCGAATGATTAGACGCTCGGTTTAATTTTCTTGTCAAACTTGGGAGAAAGGGCGAGAGCGGGGAATCGAACCCACACCCTCACGAACACTCCATTGGCAGATGAGCGTTTTATCCATTCTGCCACCTTCTCTAAGATCGGAGTGTGGATGCTGACTGAATGTCATTTTGAACACACCCTGTGCTTTTCAGATTCTTCTGTTCGAAACAAATAGTCTCGAGTTGAAGCGTTGGCTTCTGTCGCTGAAATAAATCAATTCAAAGAAAAAAACAAAATCATCGACTTTTCGCACTTTTTTGCGCACCACAATGGCACTCCACTCATCATGATAAGTGCCTTGCTGCTCAACAGCAGAACGACAACAAAAAGCACCTGCCCACCCCGCCTCGTATTGTTATTCTGAAGGAGACTGATGTTTATACACCCTATATAACCTGCGCGAACAATAACCCACCCCGGCCGACAACAGTACTTCACCGCTTCCAATCGCTGCCTGTCTTCCACTCTTCCTCTTCCTCTCTCTCTCTCTCTCTCTCTCTCTGGCATTGTCCCACGTGTGCTTGCACGCGCACACCTTTGTGTCCAGGGACTCGTCAAGAGATGTGCCAGGCAAGGCAGCAACAACGCAACGCAACGCAACGCTGGCCAGTACTACTAGCCCCAGCACCCAGCCTCAGTATTATTAAAGCAGCTGGAAAGATAAACACCAATCGCCTCCTTAACTCTTTCACGTCGGCCAGGGGGGGGTAACAATCCGCCTTTGAGTGGCAGGAAAGGGAGAGAATGCCACGTTATGAAACGGGCATTATTCGCCCGATTGGGTCCCGGGGTTTGGTCGATCAATACGCAACAGCCAAAGCTTTCAGTGCTTGTGGCCTGTCTGGCAAGGGAGAGAAAGCGGGAGAAAGGATGAAAAAAAAAAAAAAAAGGCCTCAAAGGCAGAGTCAATAATGCTTAAAATTTGTTAGAGCCAACAACGCCCAATTACGCTCGCAGCTTACGGAAAAATAATCCTTTCATTTGGCCGCTATTTTTCTCTGATTTCAATGGACGCCCTCTATGGTGGCATTGAATAATTTAGCTACGCCGGTAAATCTGGTCCAACAGATGTTGTGTGTGTGTGTGTGTGTGTGTGTGTGTGTGTGTGGTGTGTGTGTGTGTGTGTGTGTGAGTGTGTGTGTGTGTGTGTGTGTGTGTGGCTGTGTGTGGCTGTGTGTGTGTATTTCCTATGACCAGGGTGTGTGGCGGGTGAAGGGTGGGGGTAGGGGATGAGGGGTAGGGAGGGGGGGAGAGAGAAATTGGGGGAGGGGGGAGAAGAAAGAGAGAGAGAGAGAGAGAGAGAGAGAGAGAGAGAGAGAGAGAGAGAGAGAGAGAGAGAGAAAAAAAAAGCCCGGGTGGGTTTTGACAAGTGCGTTCAAACTGTGGGCTCACCTCAAAGGAGTTTTCTTTCCTGTGACCAGAATGAATAATGCAATCAACGCTTGCTTGTATCTTCTCGTCCCAACACTGTCCACGACTATTACACGCAAGCATCTATAAAATGTTGGTCCTTTTTTTTGTAACTTTCTTTCAACTCGGTTCTTGTTGTCATGGTAACAAGGTGGTTATGTTGGATTTTTTGCTCCCAGAGATCGATGATTTCCATTTGATTTTTTTGTTCCGACTTTGAAGACGCTAGGGAGCAAATCATTTGTAGTACAGATTTTAGCGTTTGTCAAAGTTTAATTTCTTACACAGTTGATTCCGGGATTTTTTTTTTTTTCTTTGCGGTTCTGAGCTGCAGCGGCCTCAGAGGTCGGCTGGGGAATCGGTGTGATTTGATTGGATGGTGACAAGGTGCTGTGAAAATTCTTTCCAAACATTTCCCTTCCTCCCCAGAAATGGAGGACGAGCGAGAGCACAATGCTCCGATCACCTTTGATGCCGCCAACTTCAAAGACTAGGCGCCAACTGGCGAGGATGGGCACTTCCCATCCTTTTCACACACACACACACACACGCACGCACGCATGCCCATACACACACACGCGCGCACGCACTGCGGGCACGCCCATACACACACACACACACACACTTATACACACACGCAAGTACGCATGCACGCACGCGCGCGCACACACACACACGCATGCACGCACGCACGCACGTACGAACACACACATACATACACACTCACAGACGCACGCATGTACGCAAATGCGCATGCACGCAAACACACAAAAAAAACACATGCACGCACACACACACACACACACACACACACGCACACACACACATACACACTTTCTCTTTCTCTGTCTCTCTGTCTGTCTCTCTGTCTGCCTCTCTCTCTCTCTCGCTTTCTAAACTTCTCTAGGAGTGAGAGGGATTTTTTTTTTTTTAACTTCTGACAGACAAGACAGATGAAAAACATTACAACATAAACGCTTTCTTTCTCAAAAACATTTATGAAGAAGTTCAAAGCAGCCTGTGCACTACATTATCAACACCCAACGAGTTTATCAAGCACTGCCGTGACCTCATACCTGTACTGAGAAGAATAATGAACAGAAGAACCCTACACACAGAAATGAAAAAAAAGAAGAAAAAGAAAGAAAAAAAAAGGAACGAAAAAAAGCTAGGATGACGCTAAAAGATGGAGAGAGAGAGAGAGAGACTTTCGTAAAGGTTTGTTCTTCCACAACAAGTGAAAAGCAAAGAATGTGTCAGGCGGGCTTAACCTCTCTTAAACCCGACATTCTTAGAAAGGTTTGCACGTGAAAAACTCTGCCTCGACTTCTTCTCTTCTTCTATCATTTTTTTTTTTTTTTTTCCTTTCCTTTACTAGACGAGAGAGACAATTTCTAAAAGGAGCACCCCAAGGTTCAGACTCTGCCCTTGCTTTGTTTTCTAAGTGGTTGTTGTTGCAACTGTTGATGGGACGGCGGTTCTGTTTCTCATTGTTGTTGCTGCAGCTGTTGCTGTGCCAGTGCGCATGCTCCCTCCCAACTTCCAGCTGACTGTCTCTGTGCTGACGTCATGGAGGAAAAATGGCGGAAGGCGTGCGGGGAGAAGAGGAAGGGGAGGGGGTGGGGAGAGGTTGGGGTTGAGGGTGGGGGGGTGGGGGTGAGGGTAATGAGTGCAGAGTATCATTTCTGGAATAGCTGCAGGCGTGGCGAGTGTTTGTTCACATCACTTGGTTCCTTGGTTTGACATCCGTTGCTTGCACCATTGAATAACTCTTGTGATTCGCTTGGGGGCTAGAGATTTAGGAGTCAATGTTACTGCATTTCCTTGCCAAAATCTACCGCTTCAAAGTTAATCACATAATCGTTTCCACATTCTTGAACAACAGCAGCAACAACAACAGCAACACAATCAAAACCATCTACCTTTTAGGAGCCGGCAATCTTTTTTTTTTTTTTTTTTTTTTTTTTTTTGTGACACTGCATCAAAACGGGATGTCATGACGTGCTGTCTGTCGGGAACACGGGTGTAGAATACGTCGTAAGACGCTTATCTGCCAATACAGTGTTCGTCCGTGATAGGGTCTGTATTCGATTCCCGATCTCGCACTTTCTACCATGTTTTAGACTGGAAAATCAAACTGAGCATCTAGTCATTTGGATGAGACGATAAACCGAGGTCCCGTGTGCAGCACGCACTTGGCGCACTGAAAAAACCAACCACCACCACCCATGTCAACGAGAGTGTTGTTTTCTTGTAAAGATCTGCAGAAGAAATCCACTCTCACAGGTACACAAATAAATATATGCATGCACTCAAGGTCTGACTAGCTAGTTGGTGCAATGCTGCTCTCAGATCTGTGGGACATAGTGTTGTTCATTCAACATGTGATTCAGCTAGTTGGGCAATGCTGCTCTCAGATCTGTGGGACATAGTGTTGTTCATTCAACATGTGATTCAGCTAGTTGGGCAATGCTGCTCTCAGGTCTGTGGGACATGGTGTTGTTCATTCAACATGTGATTCAGCTAGTTGGGCAATGCTGCTCTTAGATCTGTGGGACATAGTGTTGTTCAACATGTGATTCAGCTAGTTGGGCAATGCTGCTCTCAGATCTGTGGGACATAGTGTTGTTCATTCAACATGTGATTCTTGAACTGTTTCGAGTGTGTTCGGTTTCTGTATATGAAAAGCTGTTTAACCCCTTCACTGCCGAACCGTGGTGAAACGAGAGACTAGAGAGTGTCGCAAGAATTTGAAGTACAAGTGTAATATTTCGTGTTATAGTTGCTGTTTTTGTGTTACCATTACTTTTTTTTTTTTTACTTTTTTTTCTTTTGCTTTTTTTTTCTTTCTTTTTTTTCTGCACTACGATTTCTAACTTAGCTGGACACGGATGATAGTGTAGTCCCAAGAGGAAGAGGTCCATATAAAGAATAGTCACCGGTAGGTGGGGGGGGGGGGTTGCATGAGCGAAATTAGCTGCGCTAAGTTTGCCTATCGTAGTTAAGAATGTTCCTAACTCCACGGTAAATTCCATAACATACCACTTAGGAACATTCTTAACTCTTAGCAAACTAATTAGCGCTGCAAAGATCGCCTCATCTCACGCAGTCCAACCCTGGGATGACCGCCAGTCACTGACAAGCAAACTCGTCAGCGGCAGCCAAGGGGTTAAGTCCGCAGCGTGTTCACTTTCGACAAACTGCAAGCTTGAGCTAATGATTGGTAGTACTGTATGTTACGTGAGTACCTGTAGGCTCCGCGAGAGAGCGTGTGAGAGAGAGAGAGAGACAGACAGACAGACAGACAGAGACAGACAGAGCAGGCACCAGCAGTAGAAGAATCACACAATTAAACGGAAATCATTCATAACCACTAATCATCACACAAAAAAAAACTATCACTGAATGCGACATATGGCCACAAGTGACGGAGTCAGTCGTGACAGCTCTTCCGTGGCACCAGGCCCCATATGGCTCTTCCTGCACCCCCCATCCCATACGGTCGTGCGTCACCCATGGCATCCATCAAAGAGAAGAAGAGGAAAAGAAGGAGAGGGAGAGAGAGAGAGAGGGCTGAATGGAGAATGATAACACATATGGACACTGTTTTCAACGCCATTAACTCCTTTTCTTTCTTCCCACCCACACACACCAACACTCTCACTCACTCAGCTCAAGGCTTATAGAAGCCACCCCCCGCCCTCCTACACACACACACACACACACACACACACTGACACCACGTGCGAGGCGTATGTGCGCGCGCACCGAGTGCCCCACGTGCGCAGCACATTTGGTTGCTATTGGCTGGCTGCTGGCAGGCATGTCCCCCACCCCGAGAAGACTGAGGGTCTGCCATGTGGCTGGCTTCTGCTTGGGCTTGTCTGGTGCTGGTGCTGGTGGTGGTGGTAGTGGTGTGTGTGTGTGTGTGTGTGTGTGTGTGTGTGTGTGTGTGTGTGTGGTTTGGGGAGGAGGGGGGTGGGATGAGCAGCTGAACTAAGTCAGGGGCAGAAATGAGGAGAGGAGAGTTCGTGACAGTGTTTTTGCTGAACAGGGAACTCTACCGTTTAATGACCGATACACATCCCCCCGCCCCGCTCGCCCCCTCCCCCTCCTTCCCCCGCCCCCCCCCCCCCCCTCCCCGCACCTCTCCCCCCCCCACACACACACACCACCCTTTCCCCTCTCTCTACCCCCCTCCCGCCTTTTGTTTATATTTTATTTATGTTTAGTTTACTTTATTAACATTCAGAACACTTTTTTAATGCACCCGCCAGTACTACCCAAAAGTTACATAAGAAACTGGTCAAATCTAGCACGTCGGTAAGGACTGTGACGATAGTGATAATGCATTCTTGAAAGAAAAGGGAAAATGTGTGCGGTAATGTTAATTGTATTTACTCACCACTAATCCTAAGTGTCAGAGGATGACACTTCAAATGTGTTCGTTTGCGAAGACTAACAGACTTTACTGTCATTGCGAAAACACTTTTTTCGATGATGTTGATGCATTCTTGAGCTTCGTAACGAAAATAAAGTGAGTGATAAAGCTAATAGTACCATTTCACTCACCACCATTCCTAAATGTTAGAGCGATGAGACTGTTCTTTAACTCACTCAGTACGGCCAGTCCTCTCTTCTCCTCTACACAGACCCTTCGGATGTCCAGTGGGTGTCTGAATGACCCAACCTTTAGCTTCCGTCGTCAGAATTGTGGTATTCTTTGTCAACATTCACCTCTTCAGTATAAGAGCCTTCCGCTTGCAATATTTTGAAAATGGTAATTGGGGTAAAACGCTGTTAACGTCGTCTCTTTCGCCGTTCGTATGGAGAGAGTTGAGTTAACTCACTCAGTACGGCCAGTCCTCTCTTCTCCTCTACACAGACCCCTTCGGATGTCCAGTGGGTGTCTGAATGACCCAACCTTTAGCTTCCCTCGTCAGAATTGTGGTATTCTTTGTCAACATTCACTTCTTCAGTATAAGAGCCTTCCGCTTGCAATATTTTGATGATGGTAACTGGGGTGAAAACGCTGTTAACGTCGTCTCTTTCGCCGTTCGTATGGAGAGAGTTGAGTTCACTCACTCAGTACGGCCAGTCCTCTCTTCTCCTCTACACAGACCCTTCGGATGTCCAGTGGGTTTCTGATTGACCCAACCTTTAGCTTCCGTCGTCAGAATTGTGGTATTCTTTGTCAACATTCACTTCTTCAGTATAAGAGCCTTCCGCTTGCAATATTTTGATGATGGTAACTGGGGTGAAACGCTGTTAACGTCGTCTCTTTCGCCGTTCGTATGGAGAGAGTTGAGTTAACTCACTCAGTACGGCCAGTCCTCTCTTCTCCTCTACACAGACTCTTCGGATATCCAGTGGGTTTCTGATTGACCCAACCTTTTGCTTCCCTCGTCAGAATTGTGGTATTCTTTGTCAACATTCACTTCTTCAGTATAAGAGCCTTCCGCTTGCAATATTTTGATGATGGTAACTGGGGTGAAACGCTGTTAACGTCGTCTCTTTCGCCGTTCGTATGGAGAGAGTTGAGTTAACTCACTCAGTACGGCCAGTCCTCTCTTCTCCTCTACACAGACCCTTCGGATGTCCAGTGGTTGTCTGAATGACCCAACCTTTAGCTTCCGTCGTCATAATTGTGGTATTCTTTGTCAACATTCACTTCTTCAGTATAAGAGCCTTCCGCTTGCAATATTTTGATGATGGTAACTGGAGTGAAACGCTGTTAACGTCGTCTCTTTCGCCGTTCGTATGGAGAGAGTTGCGTTAACTCACTCAGTACGGCCAGTCCTCTCTTCTCCTCTACACAGACCCTTCGGATGTCCAGTGGGTTTCTGATTGACCCAACCTTTAGCTTTCCTCGTCAGAATTGTGGTATTCTTTGTCAACATTCACTTCTTCAGTATAAGAGCCTTCCGCTTGCAATATTTTGATGATGGTAACTGGGGTGAAACGCTGTTAACGTCGTCTCTTTCGCCGTTCGTATGGAGAGAGTTAATTCAAATGTGTTCGTTGTGCCATTGCAAAAAATATGTCGAGGATAATGATGCATTCTTCACCCTCGTAAAATTATATAAAAAAAATTGTGTGATGATGCTTTTAGTATTTGCTCACCAGCATTCCTAAGTGTTAGAGTGACGATATTGTTCTTTATGTTCGTTTGCAAAGTCTGACAGAATTAATGTCATTGTAAATAAATAAAAAAAAAAATAAATAATAATAATAATTAAAAAAAATCTTTATGTTCGTTTGCAAAGTCTGACAGAATTAATGTCATTGTAAAAAAAAATAATAATAATAATTAAAAAAAACCCACCCTTTTCGTAAAGGGCTATGGTCTTTCTTGCTTTCGTTTCTTTCTTACTTTCGTTCCCCTGTCATTTTTTCTCGTCTCTCTTTCCCAACTTAGTTTCATTAGCATGATATCTGTCTGAGAACCATAAACAAAATCCATGCTCAAAATAACATCTTGAGAAGAAATAAAAGCGTTTTCCTAGCACCGCGCATCGCTCTTCCATTCGTTGCGAAGCCCTCTTATTCTTGGCTATATTCAGGCACTGATTTCGATTTTTATCAAAAATCCTTATTACAGATAGATAGATTAATGAATGGATGGATGAATGAATGGATGGATGGAGGGATAAACTGACAGATATATTTTTCATGACTGGCTGGCTGTTGATTTGATGGATGGTTGCATGAAAGTTCCTTGCCGTACCATTTAGAGTTACAATGTTTTGAAGTGTGTGTGTGTGTGTGTGTGTGTGTGTGTGTGTGTGTGTGTGTGTGTGTGTGTGTGTTAAAGGGATACAGAAAAAGAAAAGACACAATCACAGGAAACACTCATAGAAATCAGGTTTCAATCAATTTTTTTTTTCCCGAGTGTATTGACTTCCAGTGTTGTTACTGTAGTTGTGAAAACACTGTGCAACAACATAACAACATTCCGCCCTCGTCTCTTCAACACTCCCTATTCTTGCAACAGGGGAGAGAATTCGCCTCCTTCTATATTTAGCAAATGAGGAGGGGGGGTAAAAAAAAAAAAAAAAAAAGCACGTGACAAATGAAAGCAATGTAAACTTGCTTGCATCTGACTGACGCCATTCGATCCATAAGCTTTACATCGCAAGCGCATGGTGGCCTAGTGGTAACGCGTCCGCCTAGGAAGCAAGATAATTTGAACGCGAGGGTTCGAATCGTTCACTCGCCAGAATGGTCTTCCCTTCCACAAACAACTTGAGTGGTGTGCTCTGGACGCTGGTCACTCAGATGAGACTACAAACCGAGGCCCAGTGTGTAGCTTGCACTTAAAAAAAAAAGATGAGAGATGATGATGATGGTGATGATGTTGATGATGATAATAATGAAATAATGTTAAATCCTTGCTTCCCCACTTAAGGAAGCACAGTCCTATTTTTTAAAAAACTAATTTTAAAAAAGACAACATTTTATAACAAAGTGTCAAACTTATGTTTTTGCTCAAAACACCCACGTGCAACTGAATAGGCATTGAATATCATGGGAAATGATACACATCACATATCATATTAACAGGTACACATACACACACATACACACACACACACACACACACACACACACACACAAGCACACACACACACACACACACACACACACACACACACACACACACACACACACACACACAAGCACACACACACACACAAACACACACACACACACACACACACACACACACACACACACACTTTCTCTCTTTGTCTCTGTTTCTCTTCCTTTCTCTTTCTCTCTCTGTGTTTCTTTCTCTCTCTTTATCTCTCTCTGTGCTTCCGTCTATCTCTCTGTCTCTGTCTGTCTGTCTCCCCCCCCCCTCCCCCCTCTCTCTCTTTCTCTCTGTGTCTCTGTCTGTCTCTCTCCCCCCCCCCCCTCTCTCTCTGTCTCTGTGTATCTGTCTCTGTCTGTCTACCCCCCTCCCCCTCTCTCTCTCTCTCTCTCTCTGTCTCTGTGTATCTGTCTCTGTCTGTCTCCTCCCCCCTCCCCTCTCTCTCTCTATCTCTCTGTCTCTGTGTATCTGTCTCTGTCTGTCTCTCTCCCCCCCCCCCTCCCCCCCTCTC
>NC_134888.1:18661848-18671848 GCF_041734735.1 Babylonia areolata | reverse complement strand
CAATGCAATAGAATACAACACAATGCAATGCAATACAATACAATACAACACAATGCAATGCAAATCAATGCAATGCAGTACAATACAATACCCCATCTTTCTTTCAACCGTACCTTTCTGTGTTTCTTCTTTGAGCTGGCTGATTACGTAGGCGGAATTAACAACACAAGACAACACTATACTATATAACACAACACTATACTATACTATATAACACAACACAAAACAATACAATTCAGTACATGGGGTGTCAGGGAGAGGTGATACAATACAATACAATACAATACAATACAACGCAACACAACACAACATAACGCAACGCAACGCAATACAATACAATACAATACAATACAATAACTTATTGTGTGTCAGAGAGAGGTAGCAGAATACCATACGATGCAACGCAATACAATACAATACAACACAATACAATACAATACAGCACAATACAACACAACACAACACAATACAATACAATACAACGCAATGCAATACAATACAACACAATGCAATGCAACACAACGCAATGCAATGCAATGCAATACAACGCAACGCAACGCAACGCAATGCAATGCAATACAATGCAATGCAATGCAATACAACACAATGCAATACAATACAATACAACACAATGCAATGCAATACAACACAATGCAATACAATACAATACCCCATCTTTCTTTCCACGGTTCCTTTCTGCTTGTGTTACTTTGTCTGAGCTGGCTGGTTACGTAGGCGGAATGCAATACAATGCAATGCAATGCAGTGCAATACAATACAATACAATACAATACAATACAACACAATGCAATACAATGCAATGCAATGCAACACAATGCAATACAATGCAATGCAATGCAGTGCAATACAATACAATACAATACAACACCCCATCTTTCTTTCAACCGTACCTTTCTGTGTTTCTTTCTTTGAGCTGGCTGATTTCGTAGGCGGAATTCAACAACACAACACAACACAACACAACACTACACTACACTACACTACACTACACTACACTACACTACACTACACTACACTACACTACACTAGATAACACAACACTATACTATACTATATAACACAACACAAAACAATACAATTCAGTATATGGGGTGTCTGGGAGAGGTGATACAATACAATACAATACAATACAATACAACACAACACAACATAACGCAACGCAATACAAAACAATGCAACACAACGCAACGCAACGCAGCGCAACGCAATACAATACAATACAATACAATACAATACAATACAATACAATACACATGTACAATATTCCATCCTTTTTTTCAATGGTTCTTTTCTCTGCTTGTGTGCTTCTTTGGTCCAAGCTGGCACGATTACAACGGAGACGAAACAATCTGCTACTGCGAGAGTTTTTTTTTAACCCACTCAGTACGGCCAGTCCTCTCTTCTCCTCTACACAGACCCCTCGGATGTCCAGTGGGTGTCTGAATGACCCAACCTTTAGCTTCCGTCGTCAGAACTGTGGTATTCTTTGTCAACATTCACCTCTTCAGTATAAGAGCCTTCCGCTTGCAATAGTTCGATGATGGTAATTGGGATGAAACGCTGTTAACGTCGTCTCTTTCGCCGTTCGTATGGAGAGAGTTAAACAACCTCTGCAGGGAGCCTAAAGTGTATTTCTTTTGTTGTTGTACGGTGAGGTTATGAAATTTAATCCCTGTTTTTTTTGTTTGTTTGTTTTTTTGTTTTTGGGGTTTTTTGTTTGTTTGTTGTTGTTGTTGTTTTTGTTTTTGTTTTTTTTTTTTTGGGGGGGCTTTTTTGTGATTCATTGTTGCGTCCTGTAAAAGTGTAATCATTTCTTCTGGTTCCACGAGTGATCCATTTTCGCAGTAGTAATACTGCTCTCAGTACAGAGACTTAATGTATTCAATTTCTTGTTTGTTGTTTGCTTGTGTGTGTGTGTGTGTGTGTGTGTGTGTGTGTGTGTGTGTGTGCGTGCGTGCGTGCGTGCGTGCGTGTGTGTGTGTGTGTGTGTGTGTGTGCGTGCGTGCGTGCGTGCGTGTGTGTGTGTGTGTGTGTGCGTGCGTGCGTGCGTACGTGTGTGTGTGTTCTCTCATATGTACATGCATAGATGTCTAACTAAAACTCCTGTTGTGTGAGTATTTGAATATGATTTTCACTTGATGACAAAAGACCAATTCCATTCCGTTTCATGAAGAGCAAGGAAGACAAATCAAGCATTTTTTTGTTGTTTGTTTGTTTTTTTGTTTTTTTGTTTGTTTGTATTTTTGCTGGGGGGCGGGAAGGGGGAGGGGGGTATTAGAATTCAGGATTGCAATGTGCTCAAGAACTGACTTAACATTATGTTAAATCGCGTGGAACGCCAGAACCGAGGTAACCCCAGCGCAGAACAAGAAAACAGATTATAAAAAAAAAAAGGGGGGGGGGGGGGGAAATAGGGGCAAGCATTTTTTGGTACCCCCCACGTGTAATTCTTCCCAGGCGGAAAACATATCGAACAGACAGACAACACGCATTAATCTTTTGGTGAAACTTTTTTCTTATTTAACGGTCGATCAAACTTACGACAAAGACTGCGAAAGATAGAGAGAGCGAGAGAGAGGGGCGGTGGAGGTGGAAAGAGAGAGAGAGAGAGAAGGAGAGACAGAGAGAGACAAGGAGAGACGGAGAGAGAAGAGAGAGAGAGAAAGGGGGGGGGGAGAGACAAACAGACACAAACACAAACACAGAGAGACAGAATGAGAGAAGAAAGACACACACACACACACACACACACACACACACACACACACACACACACACACACACACACACACACACACACACACACACAGAGGGAGTACGAACGAACGAAATTTTATTTCAAGAGAGTAATGAAATAAGCGTAATGTGTGTGTGAGAGAGAGAGAGAGAGAGAGAGAGAGAGAGAGAGACAGACAGACAGACAGACAGACAGACAGATAGACACAGAGAGAGACAGTGAGGAGGGGAGTGGCGCAGGGATGGGAGGAGAGATCGAGACAGGGGGGGGGGGGGGCTCGGGGGGCTCTGGGAGGGGGGGGGGGTAGGTAACATCAGCTTTGCATCTGTCACCTCCCTTCAACCCTTTAGAAAATGCATTTACCACTTTCACAGTCCTGGCCCTGCTCCTCTCGTCGCGTGCAAACCCCAAACCCCAGACCCAGTCCCAGAGCCCAGGGGGCCCTGGGTTCGGCCCGGCGTGCAGTCATTCATTCACTCAATCAGCCAAGTCAGTCACCTCACCTCACATCACATCACATCACCTCTACCTCTCTCCCTCTCTCCCTCTCCCTCTCCCTCTCCTCTGTCACCCCTTCTTCTTTCAGCCAGGCGTTCAGCAGCTTTTTCAGCATCACTGAAACACGCGGCACTGTTCTAGAAGTTCTTGTATGTCCCCTGTCACGCTTCTTCCACCAACACCGCCACCACCACCACCACCCCGCCACCATTGCTAGACTCCTCCTAACCCCCCCCCCCCCCCCCCCCCCCCCCCCCACAGATATCACACACGAAGAACTTACTCCCCCCCCACCCTCACCTAACCCTCACCCCAGCCCCCCTCAGCCCCCCCCCCGTCCAGCACCCCTGTAGGGCGGAGTGATGGCTTTTAAAGGTCCCACCACCACGACCTCTCGCCGAGTTGATCCGTCACCCCCACTCTCCTCCCTCAAAAAAATGGTGGAATCATTAGATTTCAGTCCCAGAAGAAACAAGACTTCCTCCTGCTACAGAGATGCGCGCGCCGGTTGCGCAGCTAGTGCGTGTGGTGGTATACTTTGGAGGAGGAGGAGGAGGAGGAGGAGTTGCAGGGTTCGAGGCTTCACACGAAGACAGAGGAAGAACACGGGTCATCATCAGTAGCATGATGAATGGATGGATGGATGGGTCGGTGGGTGGATGGATGGATGGATTGACCAATGGACGGAAGGATGGATGGGTCGGTGGATGGATGGATGGATAAATGAATGGACGGGTGAGTAGATGGATGGATGGATGGATGGATGGATGAATGGACGGGTGAGTAGATGGATGGATGGATGGATGGACGGGTGAGTAGATGAATGGACGGGTGAGTAGATGGATGGATAGTTGGATGGGATGATGGATGTATGTGGATGGATGGATGTGGATGGATGGATGGATACGGATAGTTGGATGGATTGATGGATGTGGATAGTTGGATGGGTGGATGGATATAGATGGATGGACGGGCTGACTGATGGATGGATATGGATAGTTGGATGGGTGGATGAATGGATAGATGGATGTGGATAGTTGGTTGGCTGGATGGATATGCATAGTAGGGTGGATGGATGGATTGACGGACGGATGGGTGGATGGATAAATGAATGGATGGGTGAGTAGATTGACTGATTGATGAATGGACGTGGATGGATAGATGGATGGATGGATGGATGGATGGATAAATTGACTGACAGACGGGCGGGAGGATGGATGGATGGATGTGGATAGTTGGATCGATGGATGGATGGATGGATGGACGGATGGATGGATGTATGGATGGATATTGATTGTTGGCTTGATGAATAGATAGACGAACGGGTGGATGTGTATAGTTGGATGGATGGGTGGATGGATGGATTGATGAATGGACAGACGGACTAATGGATGGATATGGATAGTTGGATAGGTGGATGGATGGATGGACTGATGAATGGACGGACGGACTAATTGATGGATATGGATAGTTGGATGGGTGGATGGATGTAGATAGTTGGATGGGTGGATGGATATGGATAGTAGGGTGGATGAATGGACTGACGGATGGATGGGTGGATGGATAAGTGAATGGACGGGTGAGCAGATTAACTGATTGATGAATGGACGTAGATGGATGGATGAATGGATGGATGGATGGATAAATTGACGGACGGACGGACAGACGGACTGACAGACGAGCGGGAGGATGGATGGATGGGTGGACGGACGGGTATGGATAGTTGAATAGATGGATATGGATAGTTGGATGCATGGACGGACGGACGGATGGATGGATGGATATTGATTATTGGGTGGATGGATGGATGGAAGAATGGATGTACTGATGGCTAGATATGAATAGTTGGATGAATGGATGGATGTGGATAGTTGGGTGGATGGATGAATGAATGGACGGGTGAGTAGATTGATGGAGGGATTAATAGATGTGGATGGATAGATGGATGGATGGATGGACGGACGGGTGGACGGACAGAAGGACAAGCAGACTGACAGACAAACGGGGGGATGGATGGATGGATGGACGAACGAATATGGATAGTTGAATGGATGGATATGGATAGTAGGATGCATGGACGGACGGACGGATGGATGAATAGACGGATGGGTGGATATGGATGGTTGGCTGGATGAATGGATGGATGGATAAGGATAGTTGGAGGGATGTATATATGGATAATTGAATGGATGGACGGATTGATGTATGTATGGATAGGGATAGGTGGATGGATGGATGGATGGATTGACGGGTGGATGGACTGACGGACGGACGGACGGGTAGATGGATGAATGAATAGACGGGTGAGTAGATTCATGGATGGATGGATGTGGTGGCGAAATGTTGACAGCTACACGTTTAAATCTTGGGAGCAGAGACTACTTTGGCAAACCCGTCTTGGCACAATACAATGGTCTGGTGTTTATGTTTTGTGTTTGTTTGTTTGTTTGCTTTGTTGTTTGTTTGTTTGGTGTGTCTATTCTTACTTTCTGTGTCTTGGGTAAGGTAAAAAAGAAAATTTGTTACCTAATTCTTCTCCTCCTCCTCCTCTTTCTCCTACTCCTGCTCCTCTCCTTCCTCCTTCTTCTCCTTCCACCGAACGCTGACATGGATTACAGGATCTTTAACGTGCGTATTTGATCTTCCGCTTTCGTACACACTGGAAGGGGGTTCAGGCACATGCAGGTCTGCACATATGTTGACCAGGGATATCGGAAAAATCTCAACCCTTTACCTACCAGGCGCCGCTACCGAGATTCGAACCCGTGACCCTCAGATTGAAAGTCCAACGCTCTAACCACTCGGCTATTGCGCACGTCGATCAAAGTCCGATTTTTCAGTTGTGGTAACTCTTGCTTATTCACGTCATTTGAACAGACGTAGTTTGACTTTGTCTTTGTAGGTCCTCCCCCCCCCCCGCACCCCCCCCTCCCCACGCGCCCCCCTTGTCCTCCTTCCACCCCCTTCCCCCTCCGTGTCCTCCTCCTCCCCCTCTCCCGTGTGTGTGTCTGTGTGTATGGGCGCGTCTCTCTCTCTCTCTCTCTCTCTCTCTCTCTCTCATACCTCCGACCTTAATGAACAAAAAATAAATAAAATAAAATAAAATAAAATAAAATATCTGTTATATATCCGTCTTTCTTTCTGTTTCTTTGTATCTATATCACACACACACACCACACACACACACACACACACACACACACACACACACACACCATTTGCACTTCGTGCACTCTGTGTACCAACATCGCTCGATTAATTTGGGATTATCTCCCTTCCGCCCACTAAAGTTGGTCGTTACGTTTGGAATTACCTCCATATCTGTCTTTGTCTCCCTTCTCTCTCTCTGTCTCTCGTCTAATCTTCTGTGTACGTGCGTGCGTGGGTGTGCGGGTGTATGTGTGGGTGAGGGTGGTGGGTGCGCACGCGCACGGGCGGGCGCGTTTGTATATTCTCGTATTTATCTATTTCCTTGTTATTTTCTAATTAGTTTGTGATCTATCGATGCGTTTAAAAGGCCTGATTATTGTGTTTCTTGATTCTAATCGTGTGTTATTGTTGTTGTTTTTCTTTATGTATTTTTTTTTTATCAACCACTAATTCCTAAAACGTGCTGACATTGTACATTTCCTTAAAGATGAAAGGTGATTATTCTTACACAAAGTTCAAGCACTTTTTTCCCGATTGATGTCTCATTGTTACATTCAAACTTGCTTCTATTTTATTTTTCTCTTTGATTTTCCCCAGGAACGCTTATGGAAACTTTCAATATTCGTTAGCTAACCAATATACCGCATGAAAACAATCCATTTAAATCCAACTGAAAGTAGCTTTGGAAACTATGATGCATCCAGAAATTGTTCTGAGGCTGTATTGATGATAGGCTAGCAAAATAAAAGTTCCGCGACATTTGTTCAGCGAGTCTTAAAATTACACATTCAGAAAAGAAATACGAACTTTTCTTCCCACCCCCCTTTCTTTTTTATTCAATCGGATGACAACTATATACACGGTAAACGAAGATACACGGCCGTTTTTCCTGATGTGTTTACCTTTCATTATAGCCTAGTTTCTATACAGCAAGCGCTTGCCAACCCACAACTACTAACCCCCACATGACAAGTCAAAAGAGATTGAAATCTTCGGTGTCGTTTGAACCCAAATCAGTTCCAATCTGAAACAGGTTGTTGTGTCCAAAAGGGTCAGGTAGGACACAAGCGGAGTGAAAAGGTGTTGGTATTTACTTGATCTTGTCCAACCTTTTTTTTTTTTTTTTTTTTTTTCTTTCTTTCTTTCTTTTCTTTTTTTTTATTTTTATTTTTTTTTTTATAGCAGACTCGTGTTTGGTTTTAATCCTCGGGTCTTCTTTCCTCCCCTCAATGACAACAAGAAAAGGGAATGTGGCCGCATCGCATACAATTGTTTTGGTGTGTTTTTTTGTTTGTTTGTTTTGTTTTTCTTTCAGTGCTAATCTTTTGTTGTCTCCTCTTTCTCTTCCTCTTCCTCCTCCTCCTCCTCTTCTTCTCCTTCTTCTTTCTTCTTCTTCTTCTTCTGTCCCTTGCATGACTATTCAAACAGGCACCCCCTGCCCCCAGGGGTGAGAGAGAGACACAGAGAGAGAGAGAGACAGACAGACAGAGAGAGAGAGAGAGAGAGAGAGAGAGAGAGAGAGAGCTGTGAATCAGCGAGTGCGCCAGAGACACGGATGGACACAGGACCCGGGCGACAGAAAAAAAAAAGAAAAAAAAAGAGGGATGAAGGGAGTTCTGGGGGTGTGGGGGGTTGGGTGGGATGGGGGTTACAACACAAAGGGAACCAGGTGTAGCCCCGGGTCATTCTACGGAGAAGTATTTAATTTGTCTTTTTCCTTTTTCTCTCCTTTTCTTTCTTTCTTCTGGTGCCAGACCGGAGGAGCCATTCATTCAAAAGCTTTTTTTTTTTTTGCTTTTTTTTTTTTTTTTTTTTTGTCCGGCCCTGGTGGTAATAGTCTCTCCTCTTCTGTGTCGGGTATTATGAGTGCAAAACGCGGGTCTCTCTCTCCCTCTCTCTCTCTCTCTCTCTCTCTCTCTCTCACTCTCTAGGCTCTCTCTCTGTCTCTGTCTGGTACGGATCAGTTCTCGTTGGAGTAATCTCTCTCTCTCTCTCTTACTTTCTTTCTAGCCCCCCCCCCCCCCCCCATCTCGCTCTCTCTCCCTCTCTTTCTAGACCGCCCTCTCTCTCTCCCTCTCTTTCTAGCCTCCCTTCTCTCTCTCTCTCTCTATCTCCCTCTCTTTCTAGCCCCCCCCCTCTCTCTCTCTCTCTTTGTAGTCTCTGTGTGTGTGTGTGTGTGTGTGTGTGTGTGTGTGTGTGTGTGTGTGTGTCTGGTACGAATCCATTCTCGTTGAAGTAATCTTCTCTCTCTGTCTCTCTCTGTCTCTGTCTCTGTCTCTGTCTCTGTCTCTGTCTCTCTCTCTCTCTCTCTCTCTCTCTCTCTCTGTCTGTCTGTGTCTGGTACGGATCCATTCTCGTTGAAGTAATCTTCTCTCTCTCTCTGTGTCTCTCTCCCTAGATTCTTTCTCTCTCACTGTGTGTGTGTGTGTGTGTGTGTGTGTGTGTGTGTGTGTGTGTACGTGTGTGTGTGCGTGTATGTATGTGTGTATGCCATTGTGTATTGTATTGTATTGTATTGTATTTCTCTGTTTGTCACAACAGATTTCTCTGTGTGAAATTCGGGCTGCTCTCCCCAGTGAGAGCGCGTCGCTACACTACAGCGCCACACTTTTTTTTTTCCCCCTGCGTGCAGTTTTATTTCTTTTTCCTGTCGAAGTGGATTTTTCTACAGAATTTTGCCAAGAACAACCTTTTTGTTGCCGTGGGTTCTTTTACGTGGGCTAAGTGCATGCTGCACACGGGACCTCAGTTTATCGTCTCATCCGAATGACTAGCGTCCAGACCACCACTCAAGGTCTAGTGGAGGGGGAGAAAATATCGGCGGCTGAGCCGTGATTCGAACCAGCGCGCTCAGATTCTCTCGCTTCCTAGGCGGACGCGTTTCCTCTAGGCTATCACTCCACGCGTGTGGCAATATTCTTTCTTTTCTTTTCTTTTTTTTCTTTTTTTCTTCTTCTTTTTTTTTTACCCTTAATTCTCGCCGTGTCCTTGTTTGGCACTGCATCATTTTTGATGCAGAACGGGAGCCGTGTGTGTGTGTGTGTGTGTGTGTGTGTGTGTGTGTGTGTGTGTGTGTGTGTGTGTGTGCGTGCGTGTGTGTGTGTGTGCGTGCGTGTGTGTGTGTGTGTGTGTGTGTGCGTGCGTGTGTGTGTGCGTGTGTGTGTGTGTGTGTGTGTGTGTGTGTGTGTGTGTGTGTGTGTGTGTGTGTGTGTGTGTGTGTGTATGTGTGTGAGCGGCTCACTGTCGGCTAGCTTTATTTGTTGCTGTTGTTGTTGTTGTTGTTGGCCAGTCTCTGTTCTGTCCGCCGGTTACATTAGAAGCCTTTGTCGCTTTGTGTCGGGGGCTGTGTCTAAGCCTTGTCGCCCATTAGTCCGGAAAGAAAAGTTGGGCATTGCAACCCCACAAGAACCATTGTCCTACTCTCCCCCCCCCCCCCCCCCCCCCACTCCCATCCTCCCCTCAGCTTTGACACCACGAGTTTTCCAGGGCTTTTGTCCTGTTGGCGGTGTAAAGAAGCAAGCTATGGTGGAATTAAAAAAAGAAGAAGAAAAAAGGGTGGGGGGAAAAAAAAGCTAAAGATGAAAAAGAAAAAGG
>NC_134888.1:18654348-18656848 GCF_041734735.1 Babylonia areolata | reverse complement strand
AATGTGTCCCTGCTATTAAAAGAATATATATATATATATATATATATATATATATATATATATATATATATATATATATATATATATAGATATATAGATAGATATATATATATATATATATATATATATATATAAAATCTAGTGATCAGGTGAGAGAAAAAGAAAAACAATGTTAATGAAATGTAGTAGCCTGAAAGTCAAAAGGGCTCTAAATCCCTTGCCAGCTGAATTTAACATGTGTGATCCATTGTCAGCAGGCATTTAATTATCGGCCGGAACAATGCATCCAACTTCCGATCAACCCCACCTCACACACGAGAGAGCTGAAAGAAAGCCAGGGTTTGTCTCCCTTTCCCCCACTCTCCCCCCTTTCTCCCTACTGAGACAAGTCTATCAATAAAGCATGGGGGCTGACAAATACAGAGCACAGGGGTAGTTGTGCATTGCTGACAAAAGCCTTCAATACCACAATCCCCTCCCCCCCTCACCCCCCTCTTCCCTCTACGTCCCCCACCACACACACACACCCTACCCCTTCCCCCCCCCTCGCTCTCCTCCCCCCCCCCCCCCCCCCCCCCCCCCCCCCCCCCCCCCGCCACCTCCCCTCCGTCCCACCTCCGTCCACCTTCACTGTTGCAAACACGACACGAACACCTTTGTTCACACAGAGGTGATGTTCGTGCAAAGCTTACACGCACACAATACCTGAACTAATACCTGTAATTAAACCGTTGTTCTGCCTCCCACACACATCTCAACCCCCCCCCCCACACACACTTTCCAACCCCTACCCCCACCCCCACCCACCAACCTAACACTACCCACCTCTACTCTCTGTACTCGGCTCCCATTGCAATCTCTGTGTGTGTGTGTGTGTGTGTGTGTGTGCGTGTGCGTGTGTGTGTGTATGCCTTTGTGTGTGTGCCTTTGTGTGTGTGTGCGTGTGCGTGTGTGCGTGTGTGAGAGGGAGGGAAAGCCTTTGTGTGTCCACTGTGGCGGTACGGTGACCACTGCGGAGGACTGGAACCCCATTGTTTGTCAGACATTAGTCACTAAATAACTCCCAGTCAATTGGTCTGCTGCAGCCAGGCGTTCAGGTGTTTGTGTTGCCAGAGTAGTAACGCCTCCCACCCCCCACCCCCCCCCCCCCTCTCTCTCTCTCTCTCTCTCTCGGTCGCTTTTCTACCGTGCCGCCAGGAAGCCGGCAGCTGTGTGTACAGTGCTTCCAGACAATGCATGGTCAATGGGAGATCACAAGGAAGGAAAGTAGTGGGGCTGACCAGAAGGGATCCGGCCAGCAAGTGTGATCTGCTGGACTGACGTCACTGGGAGAAAATGAGAGAGCACGGGGAGGGATTTCATATACACACACACACACACACACACACACACATATATATATATATATATATATATATATATACTTAACACAGTGGACAGTGTATGTGTTATTGCTGATGAGTCTCTATATACACTCAAGAGGAATTTGGGACATTGGACAGTGTATGCTTTATTGCTGATGAGTCTCCAACACACTCAGATGAACTTGAGACAGTGGGCAGTGTATGTTTTATTCTTAATGAGTCTCCCTCACACCTCACCCCCTCCTAAATAGAAAACAAAAACAAAAAAAACAAAAAAAACAACAAAAAAAAAATCTGAAAATGGTGGAATGTGATATACTTCGTTGTTGTTTTATTTTCCGATAGTGTTGTTGTGTTCCCGTGGTACATTGTGTGTTTGCTGATTGACTTATCGAAAACGCATTTATATTCTTCAACAAAGAAAAGTCTCTAGGCTATACATATTGAAGTCGGTCAGGGATAGAGGATATTATATATATATATATATATATATATATATATATATATATAATTGGACTGTGGTTTGCAAAATGGCTCATGGAATTTAGACTGGTAACGAAGCAACGTGGTGAAGTGAGGTTTCCATCCGCTACATGTACCATCATTCTGCGTACCATGGAAACCACTTTTGTGATTTGTTGTAATGCAGGTCATGTATGAAGCAGATACTTTTGATTCATTCTTTCAATGAATATTTGATCACTGTTTAAGTTGAACTTGATGTCATGTCTGCGGACATACATTCATTGGATTTAATCGTGTTTGTAACGAGCAAAGCTCCAAATATAACCATCTCTAATGTGAATTAAAACTGTCAGCATAAACCCAGCTTACGTTTGAATAAAACATTACGAACAACAAAACATGAGAGGACAATACGCTGCGTGCGGAAAAAAAAGAGAAAAGAAAAAAAAAAAGGTTGGATCAGCCACTTCAGCATTGAAACCGGGAAGTCTTTTGTTCACTCAGGGTTGACGTTCGTGCAGAACTTACGTTCCCCCCCACAACACCCAAATTAATACCTGTAATTAGGTTATTGTCCTGCCTCCAACCCACTAGCACGTGTTTGCGCTGGAATGGAATCAAACTGGGCGACTGAGAGGACCTGGGACTCCGTGACAAAAGCCTCTTATCCC
>NC_134888.1:18639348-18649348 GCF_041734735.1 Babylonia areolata | reverse complement strand
ACATGAGAAAGGGCTGTGATGGTTGACTGGGGACATGGCGGCCAGGATGGCAAACAGTGATGGCCAGGATGGCTAACAGTAATGGCCAGGATGGCAAACAGTGATGGCCAGGATGGCAAACAATGATGGCCAGGATGGCAAACAGTTATTGCCAGGATGGCAAACAGTGATGGCCAGGATGGCAAACAGTGATGGCCAGGATGGTAATTATGGTCAGGATGGCAAACAGTGATGGCCAGAATGGTAATGATGGTCAGGATGGCAAACAGTGATGGCCAGGATGGCAAACAATGATGGCCAGGATGGCAAACAGTGATGGCCAGGATGGCAAACAGTGATGTCCAGGATGGTAATTATGGTCAGGATGGCAAACAGTGATGGCCAGAATGGTAATGATGGTCAGGATGGCAAACAGTGATGGCCAGGATGGCAAACAATGATGGTCAGGATGACAAACAGTGATGGTCAGGATGGCAAACAGTGATGGCCAGGATGGTAATGATGGTCAGGATGGCAAACAGTGATGGCCAGGATGGTAATGATGGTCAGGATGGCTAACAGTGATGGCCAGGATGGTAATGATGGTCAGGATGGCAAACAGTGATGGCCAGGATGGTAATGATGGTCAGGATGGCAAACAGTGATGGCCAGGATGGTAATGATGGCCAGGATGGCAAACAATGATGGCCAGGATGGCAAACAATGATGGCCAGGAAGGTAATGATGGCCAAGATGGTAGTGATGGCCAGGATGGCAAACAGTGATGGCCAGAATGGTAATGATGGTCAGGATGGCAAACAATGATGGCCAGGATGGCAAACAGTGACGGCCAGGATGGCAAGCAATGATGGCCAGGATGGCAAACAATGATGGTCAGGGTGACAAATAGTAATGGCCAAGATGGCAGTGATGGCCAGGATGGCAAAGAGTGATGGCCATCATGGCCAGCAGTGATGGCCAGGATGGCAAATGGTGATGACCAGGATGGCAAACAATGATGGCCACTGTGGCAAATAGTGATGGCCAGGATGGCAAACAATGATGGCCGGGATGGCAAACAGTGATGGTCAGGATGGCAAACAATGATGGCCAGGGTGGCAAACAATGATGGCCAGGGTGGCAAGCAGATATGGACAGGATGGCAAACAGTGATGACCAGCATGGCAAATAATGATGGCCAGGATTGCAAACAGTGATGGCCAGGATGGCAAACAATGATGGTCATGAGGGCAAACAATGATGGCCAGGATTGCAAACAGCGATGGCCAGGATGGCAAACAGTGATGGTCAGGATGGCAAACAGTGATGGCCAGGATGGCAGTGATGGTAAGGATGGCAAACAATGATGGTTATGAGGGCAAACAGAAAATTTGCGAACGAATTAAAATGAACTGAACACAAGCAGCCTGTACCGCCCCCCCCCCCCCCACCACCACCATTTTAAAGAGAAGAATTTATCGAAGCAGAGATAACACTGCAGCATCTCAAATCAATCAATCAATAACAGATGAAGAATTCTTGCACAAAATATAATTTCAATACAGAGTTGGTAAAATAAACAGACAAGGAAAGAAAACTATGTGCTGCTTCGCCTTAAAAACAAAAACAAAAACAGCAACAATAGGAAACCTTTGTTTTGTATTGCTCAGGGGTTTATGTCCACGCAATGTCTGCTCCTCATTCAACGCCTTAAGTACTGTTCATGACTATTACACCTGTTCTGAACAGACAAGTCTACCTAAAGTAATGCTTGCTTGTAAACATACCTTTCGCTGTTTTGTCCCCCACCCCACCCCTACCCCACCCCCCCCTTCCCACCGTGTCAGACAGAAGAGTGAAAGCCGAGGTTGAAAAGGGCTGGTCTCCACCAATACAAAACAGCAGAGGAGTCAAAGCCGAGGTTGAAAAAAGGCCGTTCTCCACCAACACAAAAGCAGAGGACAGTACGCTTTGTGTCAGCCTTTGTGTCCTGCTCAAGGCTGCGTGACGAAATGTGAACGATGAAAGCTTTTTGTCTGGGCGGACAATGGTTAATCACTATCACTAAAAGCTGGCGAAACGAGGTAGGGTTTTTTTTTTCTCTCTTTTCTTTTGCCAGTCGTACACTTGTTTGCGCTTCGTGAGCTGGAAGCTGAGGCTTTTTCCCCCGTTCCATCCCATCCCTCCGTTGGTTCTCTGAGGGAGGCAGGTGTGTGCAAACTGATCAGGGACAATGGGCACGAGGACAGCGAGACAATGGACACCAGGAAAGCGAGGTGGTGTTGTGAGTGTGATCAGCGACCCTCCCTGGACACACGGAATGTGGATGACTGCGGGAGGTACAGATTCAGGGGGGATGGACACAATGCACTAACGTTATGACTCATCGTTGTTGACCTTTTTTTTTTTCTTCTTCTTCTTCATTCGTGGGCTGCCACAACTCCCACGTTCACTCGTACAGTGCACGACTGGGCTTATCATTATCATTTTTTACGTGTACGACCATATTTAGAACCACCATCTAGGCAGTCGTGCAGGCAGTCATACTCCGTTTTCGGGGAAGTTGTGTTTGTATGCCGGGTATGTTCGTAACCCACCGAACGCTGACATGGATTACGAGATCTTTAACATGCGTATTTGATCTTCTGCTTGCGTATACACGCGTATCCAAACCGAAATATACTGTGACTGTGAAATTTTGCAACTGAAAATACTATGATTCTGAACGGTGTCCTAACTAAAATATACTGTGAAGTTTTGCAACTGAAAACACTATGACTCTGAACGGTATCCTAATTTCACATCACTCTGAACATGTATCCTAACTGAAGTGCTGGCACTATGGACTTTTGTGACTGAATAATACTGTGACTACGGCATTTGTGACTGAAAATTTTGTGACTGTGGACAATACCATCACTAAAATGATGCGACCATGGACTTTTGCAATCAAAACTGTTATGACTATGGACAGTATGTTAACTAAAATACTGTGACCACGGAATTTTGCAACTGAATATATTGCAACTGTGGACAACATACTCACTCCTGACCATGGACCTTTGCAACTAAAACTATTGGGACTATGGGCAGTATCCTAAGATACTGAGATCATGCACAGTATCCTAACTAAAATACCATGATTATGCACTTTTGAAAGTGAAAATACCGTGAGTATGAAGAGCGAGAGAGAGAGAGAGACAGACAGACAGACAGACAGACAGACAGAAAACTTTGAGTGAGACTTTGACGGGCGCTGTGGCCGACTGGTTAGAGGGCTGGATTCTCGCCCGTATCCTGAGTTCAATCCTCGGTTTCTGCGCAGCTGCTGGTGAGTTAAGGATGGAGATTTTATACGATCTCCCTGGTCAACGTATGTGCAAACCTGCTTGTGCCTGAACCCCCTCCCCCCTTCGTGTGTGTGTGTGTGTGTGTGTGTGTGTGTGTGTGTGTGTGTGTGTGTGTGCATGCAGAAGATGAAATATGCACGTTTAAAATTCTGTAACCTATGTCAGCATTCGGTGGCTTGTGAAGAACAAGAAACATACCCAGCATGCACACCTCTGAAAACTGTGTAAGGCTGCCTAAACGGCGGGGGTAAAAACTGTCATACATGTAAAAGCCCACTCATTCTTACGAGTGAACGTGGGAGTTGCAACCCACGAACGAGTATGGCTGCCTACATGGAGGAGTAAAAACGGTCATACATGTAAAAGCCCACTCATTCCTACGAGTGAACGTGGGAGTTGTGGCCACACAAACACAGAAGAAGATGATGAAGAGTGAGGCTGTAAGCCTGGGACCAAAACTCTTCCCTGCAATGGTGCACCGCGGAACGGAAACCATCTTTCACCCAGGGTTGATTTTCGCGAAGAGCTCTCTCTCTCTCTCTCTCTCTCTCTCTCTCTCACACACACACACACACACACACATTCATACATACACACATAAACACACGTGCCAACACACAAAAACACACACATACACGTAAACACACGCAACTGCACACGCACACAGAAACACACAGACACACACTCTCTCGCGCTCACACACACACACACACGCACACGTAACCCCCATCCCAAGCCCCTCCTCAACCCCCCCTCCCCCTACCCCCTACCCTACCTCCCCCACACACACTATCACCATGAACGAATACCTGTAATCAAGACTGTTTGTCCTGCTTCACCGCGCGTGCAGTCACACAAGAATGTTATGTTGATGGCTGGGAACAACGGAAAACAGAAAAGACAGTTGTGCCGCGTGATACATGCAACTTCTCTTCTCTGGGGTCTGATTGTCTGACGAGTCAATGAACCGCTTGAGGAGCTGTCTGCCACTGGGGGTGTTCTTGGTGGCTTTATTTTATTTTATTTTATTTTGTTTATGTTATTTCCTGGGTGCATCGGGGTGGTGACTTAGGTCAGTTGTTGGGTGCACCCTAGAAACTCAGTCGTTGAGTACACCATGGTGAGTTAGGTCAGTTGATGGGTGCACTGTGGTGAGTTAGGTCAGTTGATGGGTGCACCGTGGTGAATTAGGTCAGTTGATGGGTGCACCATGGTCAGTTACGTCAGTTGATGGGTGCACCATGGTGAGTAAGGTCAGTTGTTGCGTGTACCATGGTGAGTTACGTCAGTTGATGGGTGCACCATGGTGAGTTACGTCAGTTGATGGGTGCACCATGGTGAATTAGGTCAGTTGATGGGTGCACAATGGTGAATTAGGTCAGTTGAGGGGTGCACCATGGTCAGTTACGTCAGTTGATGGGTGCACCGTGGTGAGTAACGTCAGTTGTTGGGTGCACCGTGGTGAGTTAGGTCAGTTGACGGGTGCACCATGATGAGTTACGTCAGTTGATGGGTGCAGCATGGTGAATTAGGTCAGTTGTTGGGTGCACCACTGTGAGTTACGTCAGTTGTTTGTTGCACCATGGTGAGTTACGTCAGTTGTTGGTTGCACCATGGTGAGTTACGTCAGTTGTTGGGTGCACCATGGTGGGTTAGGTCAGTTGTTGGGTGCACCATGGTGAGTTAGGTCAGTTTTTGCGTGCACTATGGTGAGTTAGGTCAGTTGTTGGGTGCACCATGGTGAGTTAGGTCAGTTGTTGGGTGCACCATGGTGAGTTAGGTCAGTTGTTGGGTGCGCCATGTTGAGTTAGGTCAGTTGTTGGGTGCAGCATGGTGAATTAGGTCAGTTGTTGGGTGCACCACTGTGAGTTACGTCAGTTGTTTGTTGCACCATGGTGAGTTAGGTCAGTTGTTGCGTGTACTATGGTGAGTTAGGTCAGTTGTTGGGTGCAGCATGGTGAGTTAGGTCAGTTGTTGGGTGCACCATGGTGAGTTAGGTCAGTTGTTGCGTGTACTATGGTGAGTTAGGTCAGTTGTTGGGTGCAGCATGGTGAGTTAGGTCAGTTGTTGGGTGCACCATGGTGAGTTAGGTCAGTTGTTGGGTGCACCATGGTGAGTTAGGTCAGTTGTTGGGTGCACCATGGTGAGTTAGGTCAGTTGTTGGGTGCACCATGGTGAGTTACGTCAGTTGTCGGGTGCACAATGGTGAGTTAGGTCAGTTGCACCATGATGAGTTAGGTCAGTTGTTGGGTGCACCATGGTGAGTTAGGTCAGTTGATGGGTGCACCATGGTGAGTTAGGTCAGTTGATGGGTGCACCATGGTGAGTTAGGTCAGTTGTTGGGTGTACCATGATGAGTTAGGTCAGTTGTTGGGTGCACCATGGTGAGTTAGGTCAGTTGTTGGGTGCACCATGGTGAGTTAGGTCAGTTGAAGGGTGCACCATGGTGAGTTAGGTCAGTTGTTGGGTGCACCATGGTGAGTTAGGTCAGTTGAAGGGTGCACCATGGTGAGTTAGGTCAGTTGTTGGGTGCACCATGGTGAGTTAGGTCAGTTGTTGGGTGCACCATGATGAGTTAGGTCAGTTGTTGGGTGCACCATGGTGAGTTAGGTCAGTTGTTGGGTGTACCATGATGAGTTAGGTCAGTTGTTGGGTGCATCATGATGAGTTAGGTCAGTTGTTGGGTGCACTATGGTGAGTTAGGTCAGTTGTTGGGTGCACCATGGTGAGTTAGGTCAGTTGTTGGGTGCACCATGTTAAGTTAGGTCAGTTGTTGGGTGTACCATGATGAGTTAGGTCAGTTGTTGGGTGCACCATGGTGAGTTAGGTCAGTTGTTGCGTGCATCATGGTGAGTTAGGTCAGTTGTTGCGTGCACCATGGTGAGTTAGGTCAGTTGTTGGGTGCACCATGGTGAGTTAGGTCAGTTGTTGGGTGCACCATGATGAGTTAGGTCAGTTGTTGGGTGCACCATGGTGAGTTAGGTCAGTTGTTGGGTGCACCATGGTGAGTTAGGTCAGTTGTTGGGTGCACCATGGTGAGTTAGGTCAGTTGATTGGTGCACCATGGTGAGTTAGGTCAGTTGATGGGTGCATTATGGTGAGTTAGGTCAGTTGTTGGGTGCATTATGGTGAGTTAGGTCAGTTGTTGGGTGCACCATGATGAGTTAGGTCAGTTGATGGGTGCACCATGGTGAGTTAGGTCAGTTGCTGGGTGCACCATGATGAGTTAGGTCAGTTGTTGGGTGCACCATGATGAGTTAGGTCAGTTGTTGGGTGCACCATGATGAGTTAGGTCAGTTGCTGGTTGCACCATGATGAGTTAGGTCAGTTGATGGGTGCACCATGGTGAGTTAGGTCAGTTGATGGGTGCACCATGGTGAGTTAGGTCAGTTGATGGGTGCACCATGGTGAGTTACGTCTGTTGTTGAATGCACCAAGCCAAAAATGCCTCAACGACGTGAATGACGTCATTATCACTCCCAAAAGCTGCACTCAAGAAAGACGGGATTTCAGGTCCACCCACCCCCCCTCCCCCCCCCCCTCCCCCCTCCCTCCCTCCTGAAAAGAAGTATGAGAGATACTTGTTACTTTGAGAATAACCAATGGAGAGATTCTAGTGTACAGTTGTGCTTATGTTTTACAGCTGGTGCCACTGCTTCTGGGTTAAGCCGAGAGCTTTTCGATCAGCACTCTCATTTTTGCCAAACACTTCACTAACGCTGCAACTGCGGACACGTTCCGCGCTTTGTTCCTCGATGAGCTCATTTATCTATGATGGCGTACACAAATGCAATCAGGCTGACAGACAGACAAAGAAAAAAAAAAGGTACATGATTTCATACACATGCACAGACAAAGCACACGTGCTCTAACACCCACCCACCCACCCACTCCCCCCGATACCCCCCCCCCCCAACCCCCTCCCCCCACCCCGCCCCCCCTGCTCCGACATACACATACACACCTGTGATCACTTTACAAATGGCAGTATAAAAACCAAAACAAAACGTTTTATAGTTGTGCAAACGCGAGTCTTTTTTTTTTTTTTATGGCAAGTGCTCATTATTATATACTAGTGTCCTCAGAAGCCCCGTGAAAACAACGATGTCATCCACAACAATGTGTATGGGAAACAGCTCATTCCCACATGAAACTTATCCTTTGTGCTCCTAGTGAAAATACTACTCACCGTAAACACAACACGTTCGTTTATTACGGCTGCACATTCCTGTCAATGGGGGGGGGGGAGACAAAACCCGCTATGGTGATTGCCGGCGAGAACAAAGGGGAAATGATGACATGCAAACACTGAAACAGACAGACTTTTGTTGTGTGAACAAAACAACCCAGCAGGCTTTGTGGAGAAGAGTACAAGGGAAGTTTATGAGCCCCATCAAAATGATGACAAACTGTTCGGTTCGGTTTAGTTTCAGTTCGGTTCAGTTACCCAAAGAGGCGTAACAGCGTTCGGGCAAATCCATATACGCTACACCACATCTGCTAAGCATATGTCTGACCATCAAAATGATGATTAACTTGTTTCGCGTGGCGGTGGACTGTACGATTTAGAACAAGAACAGAAGAGTTCAGTTCAGTTCAGTTCAGTTCAGTTACCTAAGGAGGCGTCACAGCGTTCGGGCAAATCCATATACGCTACACCACGTCATTCTGCTAAGCAGTTGCCTGACCAGCGCCGTAAGCCATCGCCTCATGCCTTGAGAAGGGGGTTGGGGGTGGGGGTTGGGGGAGGGGAGCAAATAAATAGATAAGTTATCAAATCAATGGAATAATAAATTAGAATGAATAAGCAAATAAATCTAAACATAAGATAGAATGAAAATAAGTAAGCAATTAGATCAAGAAATAATATGAAATGTAATAAAAGAAAAAAAAAAAAATTAAAAAAAAAAAAAGAAAAAAAAGGAATGCCAACAGCACCCGGTGTTCCCAGGCGGTCACCCATCCAAGTACTAACCGGGCCCGACGTTGCTTAACTTCGGTGATCGGACGAGAACCGGTGATTTCAACGTGGTATGGCCGTTGGCAGAATAGAATAGAACAGAACAGAACAGACTGTGTCTTTGTCAACAAGTGTTCCGGGGGGTCACAAGGAATTTTCCACATTCATACACAATGTAGAACACGCTTGTGTGTTGGCCATCCCTCTGATGTTAGTATCACCAATCATTTGTGCTTGTATTTCTTTTTGTCACAACAGATTTCTCTGAGTGAAGTTCGGGCTGCTCTCCCCAGGGAGAGCGCGTCGCTACACTACAACGCCACCCTCCCCCCCGCGTGCAATTTTATTCGAAGGAGAAGACGACGACGACAACAACAAAAACAATACTAATACTAATAATGATAGAAGAAGAAGGGGGAGGAGGAGGAGGAAGAGAGGAGAAGAAGAAGAAGAATCCACAATACAAATGTGCATTTAGAAAAGCCAGATTCATTTGTTCTTTCTGTTCGTTGATTTCTCCTCCGCATTCAATACCATCTACCATTATCTGATGTCCAAAAATCTTTTCTTACAGTGTTTACCCTCAAATCGTTCTGTACTTCACCAGCTTCCTTGTGAATTGATCTCTGTCCGATTTCATCAAGTCCTCTCCACTGCAAAGTGTACTTCCACTGGCTCCCATCAAGGCACTGTCTTATCACCTGCCTTCTTTATTTTATGCACAAATAGCTGTATCAGCACTGATACCACTCATAATTATTGTAAAATATCCTGATTATTCTGCATTTGCAAGAACTATCAAATTATGACAATAGTTATTTTGACTGTATGAATGTTTTTGCAACCTGGTGTGAGGAAAAATATTTGGATCTTAATGTTCAGAAGATGAAAGAAATGTGACGCAGCACGCGAAAACCCGGCTAAAGTCGCAGCTTATCATTTTTTTACATTTGTATACCTTCTACAGGCTTAAAAATCACAGGTTGAAATGAAAAAAAAAAACAGAATGGATCTATCTGTCATAGTTTTTTTTTTTTTTTTTTTTAATTTTTTTTTTTTAAAGTTCGTGTGCCCAAGGAGTAAAAATGGCGAAATCTGCTCATGAAAAAAAACACATATTTGTGTGCCTATGACTTAAAAAAAAAACCCAAGAATTATCCGGAATACCTATGTGGTGTCAAAATATTTAGAGTTGAATAAACTTTAAAATTTCTGTATAAAAGAGGCAGGAAAATTCGTATTTTCTCTCTGCATTACTCAAACGAAGACTAGTATGGCAAGTGGAGGAGTGATGTCATGCAATACAATTTATTCATGGAAAAACATGGAAAAACCCACATATTTGTCTGCCTGTAACTTTAAAACAAGAATTTTCCTGAACATAATGTGTGGTGTAAGACGACTGAGAATTAAGTAAATTTTAGATTTCGATATGACAAAGGAACAGGAAAATTCGTATTTTCTCTCTGTACTCAAAGACAAGAATGGCAAGTGGAGGAGTGACGTCATGTAATACAGATTATGCAACCACAAGAGAGCCGACGGCGACAGTGAATGTTCAAATATTTCATCCCTATACCTAAGCTGATGCATGAATCTTTGGAACTTCGGCTTAGATCCAGATCAAACTACTGTTTACGAACTGCAGTCATATGTATTGCCACACAATCAGCTGATGTAAAATCAGCCTGGAACATAGACTTAATCTCTA
>NC_134888.1:18621848-18634348 GCF_041734735.1 Babylonia areolata | reverse complement strand
TTGACAGACTGTAGCCTTCGATAAGAAGAAGATTCTTGGTAGAAGGAGGTTGAAAGGGAGAAGGAGAAGAACAAGAAGAAGAAGAAGATCCTTGGTAGAAGGAGGTTGAAAGGGAGAAGGAGAAGAACAAGAAGAAGAAGAAGATTCTTGGTAGAAGGAGGTTGAAAGGAAGAAGGAGAAGAAGAAGAAGAAGAAGAAGATCCTTGGTAGAAGGAGGTTGAAAGGGAGAAGGAGAAGAACAAGAAGAAGAAGAAGATCCTTGGTAGAAGGAGGTTGAAAGGGAGAAGGAAAAGAACAAGAAGAAGAAGAAGATTCTTGGTAGAAGGAGGTTGAAAGGGAGAAGGAGAAGAACAAGAAGAAGAAGAAGATTCTTGGTAGAAGGAGGTTGAAAGGGAGAAGGAGAAGAACAAGAAGAAGAAGAGGAGGAGGAGGAGGAGACGGAGGAGGAAGGAAGAATGGTGGTGGTGGAGAAAGAGGTAGAGTTGGTTTAAATAATCTTTGATTATTCAACAATACACATGATTACAATGCAATGAATGACAAAAGAGCATCAACAAGCTTAAAGCTTATACTGTGCTCACAACGTTGCACTTCAATTTTATCATGACGGCTGATGAACCATATTATCAATTGTATCAAATAACATTCATAAACAGTAAGTAATGAAATAATGAAATAAAACAAATAAACAAACAGTACATAATGTAGTAAAATAATGCTAATATCAATATTTACATGAGATTAAATTTATTATCACCAGAGTGATTGGCCTGATAGAAGAAAAACACGAAGGAAAAAAAAAAAGAAGAAGAAAATTTAGAAGAGGTAGAGTTGATGTTAGCGATGTAATGGCGATGTAAGAAAAGTAGATCTCCGATAAACCAGAGGCTTTTTTTATTTTTATAAAATTGTTGCAGTTTGTGAATTAAAAGTTTTTGTTCTAATGGTAGCTGTACTTACCGCCGCTTCTGTTGCTGTTTAAAGAGTCGCTTTAAAAAAAAAAAAAATGTAATATTTGTTGACTTTGTGAAGTGAAGCGATGTGATGTGAAGTGGCAGGAAATTTGAGACGATCATAAACCTAACAATCCACCCACTTCTCTGAGTCTGGTGGTGGATGGATGGATGAATTGGTGAGTGCTTGAATGGGTGGCTGGATGGATGGATAGAAGGCTGGAAGGATGGATGGATGGATGGATGGACGATTGAATGGATGAATGGGTATGTGGGCGGTGGGTGGGTTGGTGGAAGGGTGAGTGTGAGGATGGATGGATGGGTGGGTGTGTGAATGGATGGACGGATGGATGAATGGATGGGTGGACGGAGGGATGTGTGGGTGGGTGGTTGGATGGATAAATGAGTGGGTGGATGGGGTGACTGGATGGATGGATGATTCTAACCCCCCCTTCCCCTCCTCATTTCTTACCCTCTCCAGCCAGAAACACCGCCGCCACCACCACCCTTCACCTTCCTCTTCGTACCACTCGCAGGATAAATGTTGATTGCACAGTCATTACTGAACACCTTGACCTTCGTTTACAAGCGCCAGGCAGGCTGTCGGTTGACCATTGAGGCCATCAAGAGCCATGCGCATGCGTGATGAAAACTAAACGCGATGTTGAAGAAACAGTTTCGTACTCCATAGTGTCGTAACATTTCTGTAAAACTTTGACCAAAAAAAAAAAGTGTTTGTATTTGTAGATGAATACGCGATATTGAAGAAATAGTTTCATACTGTATAATATCTTAACATTTCTGTTAAACTTTAAACAAACAAACAAACAAACAAAAACCAAACACAATAATATTGTGGGTGAATGATGTTCACGGTGGTGGAAGGCAGGCAAATAAAACAACAGACATCAAGAAAACAGTTTGAAAGGGAAAGAGAGGTCATGGGACATGGGCTGGTTGTACTCCCCCTACCCACCCCCCCCCCCCCCCCCCCCCCCGTTTCCCTTCCCCTCCCATCACCTCCCACTTCCTCCTCCTCCTCTTCCTCTTCCTCCTCCTCCTCCTCCTGTCCCTTTTACTTCTGCACGTGCCATGTCGGAGCAGGGCCGGGAGGGCGGAGAGGGCGGAGAAGGTTCTGGTTGTCCGTCAAAGCCTGTGTGACACCGACTGACGACTGACGGCCGTGGTGGTATGGGCCTAGTTTGAAGGCTTGGCTTCAGTGGGTGTTATTTCTTACCTCGGTACTTCTTCTTCTTCTGCTTCTTCTTCTTCTTCTTCTTCTTCTTCTCCGTCTTCTGCTTCTTCATCTCCTCCTTCTTCTTCGTTCGTGGGCTGCAACTCCCTCATTCACTCGTATGTGCATGAGTGGGCTTTTACGTGAAAGACCGTTTTTACCCCGCCATGTAGGCAGCCATGCTCCGTTTTCGGGGGTGTGCATGCTGGGTAATGTTCTTTCTTTCCATAACCCCACCGAACGCCGATATGGATTACAGGATCTTTCACGTGTGTATTTGATCTTCTGCGTGCGTATACACACGAAGGAGGGGTTCAGGCACTAGCAGGTCTGCATATATGTTGACATGGGAGATGGGAAAAATCTCCACCCTTTACCCACTATGCGCCGTTATCGAGATTCGAACCCGGGCCCCTCGGATTGAAAGTCCAACGCTATTGCGCCCGTCACCACGGTATGACTGTAGACTATCTTGGAAACGCTCCACCCCACCCCACCCCACCCCACCCCACCCCCCACCGCGGCCCACCCCACTGGCTCCTCTTTGCGCAAAATGTTCACCCTAAGTTTGGGGATGGGAGTATATTTATTACAACTGGGTACTGTTTATACTTTTGTGCGGTGGGAACCTATTTTCTTATTTAGTTTCATTTTGAAAAAAAAAAAAAAAAAAAAAAGTTTTGTTTTGTTTTTCAAACTGGGTTGGTGGGCCGTTTACAAGGTTGTTGTTGTTGTTGTTGTTGTTGTTGCTGTTCTTGTTAAATTTTTGTGTATCCTATGCACAGTTCTTGATCTGAAATGAGCCGTGGTGGGCGTTTACTAAAGTAATACCGAGGGCATTTACAAGGTAGTTTACAGTACTGACTTCTTGACGATTTCTTCTTTCCCTTCTCGCCCCCCCCCCCCCCCCCCCGGCCCCTTAACCCTCCCTCCCTCCTCTCTCTCTCTCTCTCTCTGACGATGCTGCCACGTCATCACCTTTCTGCGCCTGCGCGGAAATAGCGCTTCCTGTCAACCGGTAAACGGCCTGGAGCGGAGTCGGAGTTGTTGAAAAAGGGCGCCCGTCGTCGGTTGGAGCGTTTTGGAAGGGTGGGGGAGATGTTAAAAAAGAAAAAAAAAAAAAAAAGAGATTCCAGAGTCGGGAGATTGAAAAAAAGAAGGAAAGAAGGAGAACAAGATGGGGCAGAGTGGGGAGGAAGGAAGGAAGGAAGAAAGGGAGGAAGGGTTGGCGCTCGATTACACGTCAGTTCGCCGTAATATCGGTGTCAGTCTTCAATGAGACGTTGTTGTTCAGCCCATTTTCACTGTTTATGGGACTCTGACAAACTCATCACCTCTCTGGGGCTTCTTGTTCAGGAGGGCCCAGTTACCGGGGCGGTAGGGAGGGAGGGAGGGAGGGAAGAAGGGGTTTGGGGTGGGGGCGGGGGGGAAGGACGGGGGAGAGAACTCTTGACGGATGTCTTGGCAGGTTTCCAAACAAGTTTAGTGATGGGGTGGGGAGGTAGGGGGTGGGGAACGGCGTTTTGGATCCCAGTGTTTTTTGTGTGTGTGTGTGTGAAAGTTGTTTGCAGCATAGATGGTTGGAGCTTCTTTTTTTTCTTTTTTTTTTTTTCGTATGTGTTCACAGTCAAGGGTACGGTTTGGAGGTATTGTTTGTGACGTTCACGAGCAGAGTTGTGTGTGTGTGTGTGTGTGTGTGTGTGTGTGTGTGTGTGTGTGTGTATGTGTGTGTGTGTGTGTGTGTGTGTGTGTGTGTGTGTGTGTGTGTGTTTGTTTTTTTGTTGTTATTTTCCAGGCTGTATTCATGAACGTCTGGTTTTAACACCTCTTTATTCAGAAAACACGTCTTCATGTACACATAAAACATGCAGAGCCACAAAAAAACAAGCTAACAGCAGACCGCTGCTTATATCGTACTCCTGAGCATCTACTTCCCCGCCACATAAATACAGTTCTCAGTTGGGGCTCTGTTTGAGTGTCAGTGTTTGTGGTGGAGATGTCGTGTAGTGTACTGACGCGTTCGAAATGTTTGTTGTGACGTGGAATCGAATGACGTCTTCATGGACATGTGAACATATATACTTTTCCATGATACATTCTATAGGCACTGTTTTAGTATCACTATTTGCGCGATATGGGGTTTAGAGATTTCGTGACGAATGACTTCGAAAACTGTCTTACACAACAGACAGCATATTCGGGATAAAAAGACTATGCCAGTCTTGAATAAAAAAAAAAAGCTAATTTATGTTTGCGCATTTCTTCTGTCATCACTGCTGTGTGCAGATGTCAAATGATCATTATAAGGACAAGGCCAGTGCTTCCCTTTACGATACAAGTGTCTGGCTTTGTTCCGAAGCACTTTTTATTTCCTTGTGTGCTAGCTGAATCGGTACGGCATTGACTTGAAGTTGTGTTCATTCTGTGTAAATGGAGTGAGTTACCACTCTTTATTGTCGCTTACTCCTGCACTTTCCTTGCTTCATTCATCTTACATATCGTTGACAGTGTTTAGAGGTGTTGACTCCATTCACTTTGGTGAAAGGCCGGAAGACATTTAGAGATTTTACACAGATTCAAACACTCGACTGTTGGCCGCCGTTCTTTCTCTGTCTCTGGACCTTGAAATTGGAATGAACTTCCTCTTTCGCTTCGTCAAGTCTCTCCACACTCAGCTCTTTCAAGTCTGGCCTTAAAACCCACCTCTTCCCAAAATAACCTCCCTTGCCTGCCTCTTCCTTGTCTTTAGTTTCTACAGTTTTAGAGTTATGCATGCGTGTGAATGACTGGTGCGAAAGCGCTTTGATTTGTCTCTGCACAAGATTCAGCGCTATATAAATACCATTATTATTATTATTATTATAGATGTGCAGAATTTGGCACCAGAGCATGAGTAGATGTGTGAGTATTTCCTACGTGAGCGCAGTGGGTTTTGTTGTTGTTTGTTTGTTTGTTGTTGTTTTTTTGGGATGGGGGTGGGGCTTTTTGGGGGGGCGTGGGGGAGTGGGGGCATTTTTAGCCTCGATGCGTATGGTTTAAACAGTATTTTTATTTGGAAAATGTCACAATAATACATCACATCTATGAATAAACAGAGTGACAAGAAAATCTGATACAAAGTCCTGTCCCATAGGTGCACGTCCTTAGCATGAACATGAACAGATATTCATAATAATCATTGTTACCAAATAATAATGATCAAATAGAATGTTTTAAAGCGGAATGCTTTCTGTATGGAAAACTAAGCGGTGCATTGCTCCTCTTGAATCAAGGGATGTTCAATGTCTTTTCTTGCATGTTTGTGTGTGTGTGTGTGTGTGTGTGTGTGTGTGTGTGTGTGTGTGTGTGTGTGTGTGTGTGTGTGTGTGTATGTGTGTGTGTGTGTGTGTGTGTGTGTGTTTTATGTGTGTGTGTGTATGTGTGTGTGTGTGTGTTTTATGTGTGTGTGTGTGTATGTGTGTGTGTGTGTGTGTGTTTTATGTGTGTGTGTGTATGTGTGTGTGTGTGCTGGCTGATTGTCTAGTTTTGTTTTACCGCACCTAATGCAATGTCTCTTTGTGACATAACCGAGTGATTCTTGTATGAGGTAACGCGTCCGCCTAGGAAGCGAGAGAATCTGAGCGCGCTGGTTCGAATCACGGCTCAGCCGCCGATATTTTCTCCCCCTCCACTACACCTTGAGTGGTAGTCTGGACGCTAGTCATTCGGATGAGACGATAAACCGAGGTCCCATGTGCAGCATGCACTTAGCGCACGTAAAAGAACCCACGGCAACAAAAGGGTTGTTCCTAGCAAAATTATGTAGAAAAATCCACTTCGATAGGAAAAACAAATAAAACTGCACGCAGGAAAAAATACGAAAAAAATGGGTGGCGCTGTAGTGTAGCGACGCGCTCTCCCTGGGGAGAGCAGCCCGAATTTCACACAGAGAAATCTGTTGTGATAAAAAGAAATACAAATACAAATACAAAATACAAATATTTACTGGCGGATCTCTTCGTAGCTGGAAATCTGAAATGTGTGTGAGACGTGTCGTGAAATGTTTCGGAGTGGGGATGGGGGTGGGGTAGAATTGGAGAAGTTGGCTACTTGCCTGTTGGTCCTTTTCGTTTCTCTAATGTGTATCCGGCGAATTTACAACAACAACAAAAAACTGTGTTCATATACTGTGTTTTGCTTGTTTATTTGTTTGTTAATTAAGGCGTATAAGTAGATGTGTGTGTGTGTGTGTGTGTGTGTGTGTGTGTGTGTGTGTGTGTGTGTGTGTGTGTGTGTGTGTGTGTGTGTGTGTGACTGTGTGACTTATTGTATCGTATTTGAATTTGTTTTATATATTTGTTATTATTGTTGTTGTTGTTTTTAATTCTATTTTCATTCATATATTCTAATTAATATTAAAAAATATATTTTGTTGTATTTGTTTTGGGGTTGGGTTTTTGTTTGTTTGTTTGTTTGTTTGTTTTTTTCCTCAAGGACTGACTAAGCGCGTTGGGTTACGCTGCTTGCTGCTCACGTATCTGCTCAACCAGTGTGGTGTATATATGTAGCGTGTATGGATTTGTCCGAACCCAGTGACGCTTCCTTGAGCGACTGAACTGAACTGAACTGACCTGAACTAAGGCGATCATCTCCTATAGGGACTCTGGGGGCACCTTCATCCAGCTACGAACGGAAGAACTATGTCCTATCATACTGGAACTGATTGTTTCAAGGAGTCTGGTTTGGGGGCATTCAGTGTCTCGTGCGATTGATGAATGATGGTACTGGTGTTGTTGTATTAGTTCGACGGGCGCCATAGCCGAATGGTTAAAGCGTTGGACTTTCGATCTGAGGGTCCCGGGTTCGAATCACGGTGACGGCGCCTGGTGGGTAAAGGGTGGGGGATTTTTACAATCTCCCAGGTCAACATATGTGCAGACCTGCAAGTGCCTGAACCCCCTTCGTGTGTATACGCAAGCATAAGATCAAATACGCACGTTAAAGATCCTGTAATCCATGTCAGCGTTCGGTGGGTTATGGAAACAAGAACATACCCAGCATGCACACCCCCGAAAACGGAGTATGGCTGCCTACATGGCGGGGTACAAACGGTAATACACGTAAAAAGCCCACTCGCGTATATACGAGTGAACGTGGGAGTTGAAGCCCACGAACGCAGAAGAAGAAGAAGAAGTTGTATTAGTTCTGTATCAATGTTTCTCACCACACATTTCCCTATGTGAACTTCGGGCTTCTCTCCCCAGGAAGAGTATCAGTATCAGTATCAGTAGCTCAAGCAGGCGTCACTGCGTTCGATCAAATCCATATACGCTACACCACATCTGCCAAGCAGATGTCTGACCAGCAGCGTATCTCCCCAGGAAGAGCGTGTCGCTAGTGAACATGGCAGTTGCAGCCCACGAACGCAGAAGAAGAAGGAGGAGGAAAAAGAGGAAAGGGGGAGGGGGAGGAGGAAGAGAAGAAAAAGACGAAGAAGAAGAAGAAGTGGGGCGGGGGGGGGGGGGGGGGGGTGGGGGGGGGGGAGGAGGAGGAGGAGAAGAAGAAGAAGAAGAATGTATATTTATATTGAGCTCAGGGCGCTTTACATGAAAGAAAAATATTACAAATTACATAAATCATTCATGACCACTCTTTCTCACCCCGATCCCCTCCCACCCACCCCCCCAACCACCCCCCCTCCTCCCACTCTCCCTTTCCTACTCTTCATATATCCAAAGTGAGCTGACATGGGTGGTGATGGAGAACAAGGAAGATGATAGCACTTTTTGATAGTGTTTTTTTTTTTTTTTGTTTTTGTTTGTTTTTAAGATGAGTTTTTAGTGATGAGCGAAACACAGACATAGAATCAGATATACGATTATGATGAGGAAGGTTGTTCCAGATGTTGAGGAGCAAGCCAAGAAGAAAGAACGTTCACCATAGGTTCTTGTGTTGACACGATGAAGTTTCAAAAGGTAACAGTCAGAGGAAGAGCATGTGGATGGACAAATAATTTCCTGATAGATGATCAGTATCAGTAGCTCATGGAGGCGTCACTGCGTTCGGTCAAATCCATATACGCTACACCACATCTGCCAAGCAGATGCCTGACCAGCAGCGTAACCCAACGCGCTTAGTCAGGCCTTGAGAAAGAAAAAAAATAATAAAAAAGAAAAAGATTTTTTGTTTTTTTTAAATGATAGATGAATAGATGTGTATTGCATTGTGTTGTATTGGATTGGATTGGATTGGATTGGATGGATTGTATTGTATTGTTTGGATATTGATTCTCGTTAAGTGCATCAGCACTATAAACTTTGGGACAATGTTCGAAAACTGATGATTGTAAAGTTCTGTATTGGTAAACAGTTTGGGTCATTGTCTAAATATTTGTGACTGTAAAGAACAGTAATAGCATACACTTTTTTTGCGGGGGGGCGGGGAGGGGGGGGAATGTGGGGGCGGGGGATGGCATTGTTTGAATATTCGTAACTGTAAAGGACAGTAGCAGCATTCAAGCATATGGGCACTGTTTGAATACTTATGCTTGTAAAATGCAGCGGTGCTAATTCAGGTTGGGGGCACTGTTTCAGCATGGATGGTCGTCAGATAAAAAAAATTAATACTCCTCGGTGCTCAGGGCTGCTGTGAGATGCAGGAATGAATACACATCACATCACAGCACCCACTCGCCCCCCCCCCCCCCCCACACACACACACACACACACGCACACACACACACCTTTTTTTTTTTTCCTGCAAAGCATCCCACCACGAGATTCCAAGAAACAAGATCACGCCGTGCTAACATCAGTGCTGGACTCCAGTGACTGATCGGGCGGTACCAGATGGCAGATAGCTCCTTACGAAACAAGCTGGGATCATGTCCATTAATTAAAAAAACCCACACAGGCACCCAGGGGCGTACCCTTTGGACGGCAATGTTCTTGAAGTCACAGGATCCGAGATGTGAGAGTCTTCTTGACAGACACGTTGGGCCAGCGTGCAGGCCTATCCACTTGCACAGGCAGCTCGGGTGTCAACGATTTAATAGATTAACAGATGACGGCCGTGGATTATGAGAGAGCTTTCGACAGTCATGCTACTGTAACGTATATCTATGAACAATGAACTCAAAACTGTCAGAAAAGAGGCAACGAGGGGGCTGCTGGTGGAGAAAGGAGAGAGTGTGGATGGGGGTGTAGGGTGTGGGATGAGGTGAGGGTGGATGAGTTGGGGGAAGGGGAGTGGAGTGGAAATGGAGGAGCGAGGAGGGGCAGTTTGAACATTGATGGTTGTAGCAGTCCTGGTGCCGCCCACCGTATCCTCCAGTGCTCAGCGTTGGCGGTGAGAGTCTTGACAGACAAGCTTGGGACCCCCCCACCCTGGGACCCCCCCAACCCCTTCACCCCCACCACGCCCCACCCCACCTCCACCCCTCCTACCACCCCGCTCTGCACGAACACAGGCCAGCAGCTTTCCCGGGGGAGCCGTTTCAGTGTGGATGTTCATGACGTATATCACTTAATCAGTTCAATGTAAAAGGCACCATAGCCATTTTTCGCGGTTCATCGGGGCAGTGAATTTATATCCACTGTGTCAAAGGCTCGGCGTAGGAAACGCGGGGCCCAGTCCTCTCCTTCCGCCGTTTGAATCTTCCCTCGACCAGAGTCAGATACTGCCATTCACTCCTTCATCATCATCAGTATAAACAAAAGTCTCAAAGTCTGTGGCCTTTCATGCGCTGCTCTCATGGTGACCTCAATTTCGATACCCCTCCACTTCTGTGCTTGGGTTGAGTCCTGTCAATGTCTTCAGTGTCGGCAGATTCATGGGGGGGCTGTTGTTTGAGGGACGTTGTGGCGGTCACCAGTCTGGGAGGGACGCTCACTCAGTCTGGCTCCGCGACTAAGCCATTATTGTTGTTAGTAGGGAGCTTAGTGGGTGGTTGTCCGAAGTACGTTAAATCAGAACAGGCACCAGTCAACACCACCAAAGTGACTCAGCAGCAGTGCAGGGTCTCCTCTGGTGTGTGGCCTCCTGGCGATCTAACATCGATGGTTCCCTGCGGACTGCCGACGCTGGAACTGTGACGGATGAACTCGGGTGTGGCCGTGTGTGTGGGAATCTAAATGAGCCGCCGTGGGAGTAATGCCACTGAAACAGTGCAGATGATGGGGCAAAAAAAAAAAAGAAAGAAAAGAAAAAAAAGGATACTGCCATTCAGATCTGGGTGTAGTGGGTAAAATGGGAGTGAAGAGCCTTTCCCAAGGACCACACAACACCAGGCCCAAAATAGAGGAATCTTCTTCTTTTTCTTCTTCTTCTGCTTTCGTGGCCTGCAACTCCCATACGTTCACTCGTATGCACACGAGTGGGCTTTTACGTGTATGACCGTTTTTACCCCGCCATGTAGGCAGCCATACTCAATTTTCGGGGGTGTGCATGCTGGGTATGTGCTTGTTTCCATAACCCACCGAACGCTGACATGGATTACAGGATCTTTAACGTGTGTATTTGATCTTCTGCTTGCGTATACACACGAAGGGGGTTCAGGCACTAGCAGGTCTGCACATATGTTGACCTGGGAGGTCGTAAAAATTTCCATCCTTTACCCACCAGGCGCCGTCACCGTGACTCGAACCCGGGACCCTCAGATTGACAGTCCAAAGCTTTAACCACTCGGCTATTGTGTCCGTCAATAGAGGAATCGAACCCCTGACCACTGGACCAGAAGTCCAACGCCTTTCCCATTCTGCCACGGCGCCTCCATCTTTTTTTAATTAAAGTGCGTTTCGCTTCGTTTATTTATTCATAGTCCGTTCATTTAAAATGATGATATTAGACTGAAAATAAATGATATTGTTATTACCATTACTGTTATTATTATTATTTCTATCACCATGATAATCGTTTTTATTATCTTTACTTAGAAATCATCATTTCTGAAAAATTCAATTCCAGGGGAAGAAATATTCAACCTGAAAAGGGGACGGATCTGGTGGACGGGAAGAAGAAAGAAGGAAGAGAACGAGAGAGAACAGAGTGTGGAAATGATAAGAGTACAGAATGATAATTAGAGTGTGATATTCCTGGGGATGCTTCAAATGTTTCTCTCCTCAAATGTTTCCCTCATCTCTTGTTTGTGGTGTTTTGACTTCTGGAAACTTGTCCAAAACACAACAAACACAGGACTACTAATAATAACACGTACAGTGGAAAGACGTTAAGTTGAGAATGCGCATCGGCGCCGGCGCCCCGCCCGCTCACAATGACGTGCCGTAGTGTAGGATTCGACGGATCGCCGAATTTTTGTCAAGGAAACTAATCAGGCTTTTTTGAGGGACAGTATAGGAAAAATTGAGTTATTTCCCCTCGACCGTTAACCGCGTGAAAGGCCTTTTCTTGACCCGGTCAGAGGTCACGATGCTTATGCAACGAACATGGCGGACAAGCGGACGTACTCCTTTCGTGAGGCTGTCGAAATTGTGACAGAAGAAGGATTAGACATTGAACATGACATCCTTGACACTGGTGACGAATTCTCTGATGATTTTTCTGATGATGATGACATTCAGTTTGTACCAGATGATGATTTTGAATGTGAGGACGAAACTTTGCTGACTGACCCCTACGACGCTGAGACAGAAATCGACAGTATCACTAGTGACGGCATCTACAAGATCCGATGGCAGGAGAAGATCCGAAACGAAGATCTGTGGGAGCGAGGAGGACAGGAACCAGTGGCCAAGCAGATACTGCGGAGGAAGTGGGACTGGATCGGACACACCCTCAGGAAACCAGCGTCCAGCATCACACGCCAAGCCCTGACTTGGAACCCGCAGGGAAAGAGGAAGAGAGGCCGGCCTCGCAACAGCTGGAGGCGAGATACAGAGGCAGAGCTGAAGAAGCAAGGAACCAACTGGACTGGAATGGCCAGAACAGCCCAGAACAGAGTGCGATGGCGAGGGGTCGTCGATGGCCTTTGCTCCACCGGGAGCGATGGGCATAATGAATGAATGAATGAAGACACCACGTAAACGTTTACAAGCTTTACAGTTTAAAACTTTTTAACTTTTGTTGTGAATAATCATTAATTCGAGTCCCTAATGTATACTTCTTGAGCATTCTTAAGTTATAAAAGCTGATAAAGGCTATAGACAGGTGATTTGTGTGTGTGTGTGTGTGTGTGTGTGTGTGTCGCCCCTCTCTCTCTCTCCCTGTCTTTCAGAACTTCTGTATGTGTGTGTGTGTGTGTGTGTGTGTGTGTGTGTGTGTGTGTGTGTGTGTGCTTGTGTGTATGTGTGTGTGTGTGTGTGTGTGTGTGTGTGTGT
>NC_134888.1:18581848-18616848 GCF_041734735.1 Babylonia areolata | reverse complement strand
ACTGCTGCCGCATCTTCTCATACAGGGGGCAGTCTTGGAGAATATGGGATGGGGTCTTCACCATTAATTTGCCGATTATAAAGTTATAATTCCTTAGCTATCGTCTTCGTAATATATAATATCTTTTAGCCTCTTTCTGTCTTTCCAATCCAGTCACATGTTTCCAAGCATGCGCTAGTAATTACATATTACAAGTTTATTTTCCATTATTCCAGCGTTACGAAGAATCAAATCAAAACAAATTATGGTGCTTAGAGCCTCGCCGACCACTAAGGCCATCTCAAGGTTTTCGCCACGTTAAGCGTTAAGTAGAAAGTCTCAATGGAAATCATTCTAATAATGATACAAAGATTAGTTAAAATCAAGTGTAAGCAAAACAATATTCTTTTCTCCCTGTCTTGACTTCGCTTTCTTGTTTCTGGTTCCGCGACAATTGAAAACTTTTGCACGACGAACAAGTTCAAATTTCGTGCCACTAATCAACTGTCCGTTCTTTTTTTTTTTTTTTTTTTTAATAATTTTTTGATTCTTTAACTTTCATGGAGTTAAGCGCACTTTCAGTTTCTGCGGACAGAGTCGCCATGTTGCCTTATCCGGACGTCCCAGGGTGAAGGGGCTGAACTTTTCACTGACTTCCGGTTTCCTAACGAACCAGGTCCGTGGGACCTTGAACCATTAACTGTTCAGTATGAAATGCGATGGTGAACTTCAAGTTTATATACACCGTCATAAAAAAAACTTTTTGTGAAGTTGATGAACACGTGTAAACTGTTCATACATTTTATTCTATAACATTCGAAAACCAAATGTGACATGGTAATATATTCACCAAAATTGTAACTGTTTTCATTAAAACTCTTTAGCGATTCCATTCCAAACTGAAACGCGTAACTTATAAATAATTAATCATGTGTCCATATTCAATACGAAATGAGAAAAAAAAGCTATTCGAATATGAAGAACGGCAAAGCATTGTCGTCATGACATATTCCCTTTATGATATATATTCTATTGTATGTGCCACATCAACGAGTTCCATTCTGCACTGTTGCACAGTGTAAAATATATTGTATAATGCCTGCTGTTCCTTTTGTTTAAATTTGCTTTCCAATTCACTGTAAAAAAAACAAAACAAAAAAAAAAACAAAAAAAAAAAAAACACAACAACCAATTATTGTCCTCCTCAACAAGATAATGAAACGCTTGGATGTGAAGCAGACACAATATGACATGCATTCGTGTGTACGCAACATGTGAACTTGTGTTCTTTTCTCTCTTTTTTTTTTTTCTTTTTTTTTTATCTTCCAAGTTGTTTTCTGCACAATGCCTGTGAAATGTTTTGTGCATTTAAAAACAAGCAGCACTACATCTGTGGCCTCTTTGGCTTCTAGCACACCTGTTGCTGTTGTATTTTACAGGGTTTCTGCTGCTGCCGGCTGGTTGGTTGGATGGTTCCTTGTGGACTGCCGACACTGTGACTTCGACAGACGACCACGGGTGTGGCTGTGTAAAGGTGACTCGGAATGAGCAGCGTGGGAAAGTCCTGCCAACAACAAGAGAGGCAAGGCCTTCAAGACTCACTTGTGATAAATTAAGTCCCCTAGCATTAATTACAGAGTAATTTCCCTTTTTTTTACTATCTGCACCAAAAACGTTTGCAAAATAAATACAAATTCCATGCTTAGCAAAAGAAGTTCCTGTTTGAACAAAAAATGATCATAATGACTCCTCTTGTTGTTGTGTCAGAATAAGAGGTCAAAGTGCCAAGTTTAGAGAATACAGAAAATATAAATATAACAGTAAATGCAGTTTGCATATAATTAGGCTTCTTTTTATTTTTTGGTGCCCATCCCAGAAGTGCAATATTGTTTTAAACAAGATGACTGGAAATAACTGAATTTTTCCTATTTTTATGCCAAATTTGGTGTCAACTGTCAAAGTATTTGCAGAGGAAATTGCAATGTTAAAGTTTACCACGGACACACACACACACACACACACACACATCCGACCACTGGGTTAAAACATAGACTCACTTTGTTTACACAAGTGAGTCAAAAAGCATCAACAACCAAAAACAAAACCAAATCGACACCCACCCTGGGTGACATTACCGGTGGAGATAAACATCCAAAGAAAGTGGGGGAGGGGTGAAGGAGCCGGGGGCGGGGGGAAGGGGGGGGAGGGTTGATGTTAGAGGGGAGCCTAATAACAACAGTTTCAGTTTATGTTTCAGTTTCTCAAGAAGGCTCCACATCTGCCGTGCAGATGCCTGACCAGCAGCATAACCCATCGCGCTTATCAAGCCTTGAATGCATGCACATAACAGGCGCAATAGCCGAGTGGTTAAAGTTGGACTTTCAATCTGAGAGTCCCGGGTTCGAATGTCCGTAACAGCGCCTGTTCCCAGGTCAACATCTGTGCAGACCTGCTTGTGCCTGAACCCCCAGCAGAAGATCAAATATGCACGTTACAGATCCTGTAATCCATGTCAGCGTTCGGTGGGTTATGAAAACAAGAACACATCGAGCAAGCACACCCCCGAAAACAGAGTATGGCTGCCTAAATGGCGGGGTAAAAACGGTCATACACGTAAAAGCCCACTCGTGATCATAGGAGTTGTACCCCACGAACGAAGAACAAGATGAAGTCTTCCTGTTAAAGTCGATTTCCACTGTAGAATTTTGCTGCACAACACTTATTCCGCCACAGTTTCTTTTTCAGTGTGCCGTGCTGTGCCACACACACACACAAGACCTTGGTTTATCGTTTCATCCGAATGACCACACGCTCAGTTTGGTTTTCCAGTCAAACTTAGGAGAAAGGACAAGACCGGAATTCGAACCCAGAGACTAACGGACACTGTATTGCCAAATGAGCGTCTTGACCATTCTGCCACCTTCCACCTTCAACTCGACACCGACGACGCCACCAGAGCGACATGTTAAGACAGGCAACGAAAATCTCTTTGTATGTGTGTGTGTGTGTGTGTATGTGTGTGTGTGTGTGTGTGTGTGTGCGCGCGCGCGCGCGCGCGTGCGCGTGTAATGCCTTGAGAAGGTGCAAGAAAGTGGCAGAATGGTTAATCAGACGCTTAGCTTTCAATACAGCGTTCGTGTTTTGTGATCACCATTATCGCAAACCTGCTAAGATCAATGCGTCCCTCCCAGCTCCCCCTCCCCCCACCACCACCACCACCACCCCACTCCATCCCCAAACCCCCAACCACCCATCACCCCCCCAAAAAAATCTTAAAAATGACGGAGAGACCGAAGCAAAGACAGGAAAGTGGCCCGTCAAGGCAGGCTCGTTCCCTGCTGATAGCATAGATCTACACAACAAGCTTTCCTTCCCTCACTATCATCCCCCACGTCCCCTACTATCATCTGCACACCATCTGGTGGCAACGATTTGTTGTGTTTAGTTAATTGCACAGTCTCTCTCTATCCGCTCGCCTTTCTTCTTTTCTTTTTTTCTTCTTCTTTCTTTCTTTCTTTCTTTCTTTCATACAAGGATTTGTCTTTTTGTGTTCGTTTGCCCCTTCACTGACAAAAAATAAATTAAAAAAGGGGAAAAAAAGCGTTTCCTCCAGAAATCGATGTGCTCTTGTGCAGATCGCCACTCTGTCGATACCACGTCTATTATCATTGTCCAGCTGTGGTCGGTACAATGTCTTCAAGGTGTGGAGCCACCATTGTGGTCGGACCACTGATGGGCAGCCAAGCGTGTGGCCTCCCTTTGGCGTTAAAGGGTTGGCTCCCTTTTTGTTTCCGCGTAATTATCACAGTTCTCTTTCTTTATTTTTTCGGTGGGGTGGTGGGGGGTAGGGGAGGATGGGGGAGGGAGTGGGCGGGGGGGCTGGGACTCCTTTCTTCAACACGTCTGTTTCTTTTGTGGGTGGTTGTTTTTTGTTTTGTTTTGTTTTGTTTTGTTTTTTTTTTTTTTTTTCTTTCTTTCCCCCTAACAGCTTTAACTGCAAGTGACTTATCTTTTTTCGATTTTTTGTGTGTGTGGTTCTCTCTATCCCTCTGTGTGTGTGTGTGTGTGTGTGTGTGTGTGTGTGTGTGTGTCTGTGTGTGTGTGTCAAGACAGCTTGTTCTTTTCAAGAAGTTGACGCTTGCATTGACACGTTGCGTCCATCAATCTTATGGTCTTTAATTTTGTGGTGCAGGAGACCTTGACAAATTAACGCCCGATACGTGATGGATGTATGAGATGGGCGAGGGAGGTCACGTGGCATCAAAACGAAAGGTCAACAATGGCAGCGGTCATAAAAGGAGCGGGCGGCGAGTGGCCAGACAGTATTAATTTGCCCAATCTGTTACGGTCATTTAGCTTCAACGAAAGCGTTAGTATGATTTATCCAACCTAAACGTGTTTTGTCCAATGGGAGGGCAGTGTCAATTAATTCAAAAGCAATGCAGGGTCCCTTTGAAGAGTACCCCCAGCACCCGCCCCCCTTAGAAGACCCCCACCAGTCTGATGCACGGTGACCAGGCTTCAAAGAAATGAACTGAAATTGTAAATACTGTATTTTACCAAATAGTATATTAATTGTGTTTTGTGTAGCGTAGACCCTCCGCTGGTTTCAGTCAGTTCGAGAATGTGCGAAACGTTGTTGAAAGGCCGCCAGCCTCACAGAAAACCGGTTTACATATCTCAGGATCAGAGATTCATACCCGGAGGTTGAAATGAAATAGCAATTAATTATACAAAACTTCTTTCTCTCTTTCTCTCTTCTGTATGACGTTGAAAAGAGTCCTGTGCCCTTTTCGTGGGAACGGGCTGAATCCCGATGAAGAGGTTTCAATTCAGCAAGGCTTGGCTTCGATTATATCGTGTGTTCTCCCCCTCGCTGGGCCATGAAAGGTGACCATTGTATCATTGCAAAGCACTGAGGCCTCCCCGCTCTCTTCTCTTTTCTTTCTCTCTTTTGTGCCCTCGGCTTTCAGAGTCTGTTCTCTGTTGCGTTCTGAGCGATTGCGTTTGTTCGTGTCTTTTCTTCCAAAGCTTTGGCCCTGTGCGCTTTGCTTCCTTTTTTTTTTTTTACCTGTATTGTATCAGATTTTTTTTTTTTTTTTTTTAATCTTCTTCTTCCTCCTGGGCTATCAAGCTATTCATTGCTGCTAAAACCTTTTCTCCGGTTACCCGCGCTGTAGAGACTAGTCTCTACACCACCAACCACTCTTCCCCTCACAACCCACACCCTCTCACCCTCACACACACACACACACACACACACACATACACACCTTTTGCCCTGCATGCCCAGGGGAAGCTAAATGGCGATCCAAGCATCTCTCTCATTGTGCTCCCATTGTGGGGCCCCCCCAATTCGTGTTGAACAAATTTCTCCCCATGCCTCTATACAGGTAGTTTATCTTTTCCTTTTCAACAGCCTGCTCGCTGGGGCGTTCGGGGACGGGACAGACAGAGAGAGAAAGAAAATGGGGGGGTGCGGGGGGGGAAGCCCTGTGGAGAAGGTAGTGTGTCCCCCAATTCCTCCCACCCCCTCACACACACACACACACACACACTCACACACACACACACACACACTCACACACACACACACACACACACACACACACACAAGTCACAGCAAACCATCGTACCCCTTCTATTCCAAACCAGAACACCCTCACGACGCGTCCCTTCCGCTTGACTTGTAGGTGGTGGTGGTGGTGGAGAAAGGGAGCTGAAAGGCACTGGGGGGGGGGGGGGGGGGGGTCCGGGAAGGAAGGGGATAAGGGTTTTCACAAGCCGTGTTCCCCCCCTCTTTTTTTCCATTGTGGCTTTATTATTGCTTCTTAAAGCTCCAACACTCCTATTCACATAATTAATACCGCCAATGTCGCCGGCACAAAGGGCCCGGTCTGCCTGTGGAATTGACTCGCTTTTCTCCCCCTTCACAAATGTTCACACGGTGGGTGCTCAGCTAAGAAAGGCTCCGCTGTAGGGACAAAAACGAGGCGAAACGAGCGGCAGCAGAGGAAGGGGGGGGGGGGGGGGGGGGGGAGCGGGGGGAGTTCCAATCGCCCCCGCGCGCTCTGGAGCGGAAAAACAGTTTGCACGCTCTTATCTGCGACTGACTGGGTGTGTGTATAGGGTGCGGTGGGGGAGGGGAGGGGAGTGGTTGGAGGGGGTGGGGGGTGGGGGGGGGGGCTGACTATTGAGGACGAGGCTCAGGGAAGAGAGGTTGAGTTGAGTGTGTGTGTGGGGGGGGGGGGGGGGAGGGGGTGTAAAAAAAAAATCAACAGAAAAACAACAAGAAAAAAGACAGAAAAACAACAACAAAACCACTAAAAACTTCTTCGGTCATCCAAATCGCCAGTGTACGATTAATTGTCTTTCCAGTCCATGAAGTCTTTTTTTCCTTCCTGTCTGTCTTTCTTTCTTTCTTTTCTTTTCTCCTCTCCCACGGCCTCCTCCCTTCCCCCCTTGTCCTTATGGCTGGTGTGAGGGACACAAGGGAGAGAACAAAAGCCTCAACAAAGTGGGGGTAACTTCGGATCCAGCCTAGCGTACTTCCGACCTTGTCGTCATTGTTGTCCCAGGGTCGAGGGTGTTGGGGTGGGTGAGTGGAGTGTCGGGCGAGTGTGTGTGTAGGGGGGTACGGGGGTAGGAGGTGGGGATTAACAGAGGTGGAAAAATCACTGTTTGCGCGATCGCACAATCCTCGCGGTCGACCCCTATTGTTGGGCAGCTGTCAAAATAGCGCCTTGAGACTGAGGGTTACAGGGTGTGTGTGGTGGGGGGTGTGGGTGGGGGGGTGTTTGGGGGTTGAGGACACAATAGGGCAGCGGTTCTGCCACCAACACTTGATGGACAATGGGGGTGGCGCTGAACAAAGAGCGGACTGTGGCCCCGTGGTCAAGGAATCCCAGAGCGGAGTTGTTTCAGGGACTAAAGGTGTAACTACGAGCGGTGTTAGTCTGTTGGACGGTACAGGTGGGTTTCCTTTTATGTGGACCTGCTGGCTCATTTGGTGGGAGGTTATGTCACGTGTTGTTGCTCCCCGCTAGCCCCTACTAGACTGCCTAGGTCTGACCATAGACACTAGAACATGAGATATTAGTGTCTCTAGTCTGACCGTCACCGTACTGGGTGGACACACAACACAGGAATGTCTGGCCACGTGGTTGTCAGCTTTGAAAACAGGGATGTCACTTTCTGTGTACCGCTATGTTTCATCTTTGAAACAGCAGCATGGTCATCATGAATTAAAACAGGAGTGGGTGTTTCTGTGTACCGTTATGTTTCAATTTTGAAACAGCGGCATGGTCATCATGATTTAAAACAGGAGTGTGTGTCTCTGTTTCAGTTTTGAAACAGCAGCATGTCAATCATGATTTAGAACAGAAGTGGTAACGCGTCTGCCTAAGAAGCAAGAGAATCTAAGCGCGCTGGTTCGAATCACGCCTCAGCCGCTGATAATAATATTTTCTCCCCCTCCATTAGACCTTGAGTGTTGGTCTGGATGCTAGTCATTCGGATGAGACGATAAACCGAGATCCCGTGTGCAGCATGCACTTAGCGCACGTAAAAGAACCCTACGGGAACAAAAGGGTTATTCCTGGCAAAATTCTGTAGAAAAATCCACTTCGATAGGAAAAACAAATAAAACTGCAGGCAGGAAAAAAAAAAAGGGGGGGGACTGTAGTAGAGCGACGTGCTCTCCCTGGGGAGAGCCGCCCGAATTTCACACAGAGAAATCTGTTGTGATAAAAAGAAATATAAATATAAATAAATACAAATGTTTCAGTTTGAAACAGCATCATAAGCTCTGGGGACCACCTGCTGCACTGCACTGCGGAGGACGGCGGACTTCGTGCTGCAGACCGGATTGACCATCTGACAGCATGACCTGGGGAACGCAGAAGAAGAAACAGCATCATGGTCATGAGTTAAAACACATCGAGTGCGCTTCTGTGTGCTCACCATGTTTCATATTTGAAACAGCAGCATTGTCGTCATGATTTGAAACAGCAGTGTGATCCTGTGTGCTGCCATGTTTCACATTTGAAACAGCGGCGTTGTCATCATGATTTGAAACAGGAGTGTGATCCTGTGTGCTGCCATGTTTCACTTTGACACAACAGCACGATTTCTTCTTCTTCTTCTGCGTTCGTGGGCTGCAACTCCCACGTTCACTCGTATAAACGCGAGTAGGCTTTTACGTGTGTAGCCGTGTACCCAGTGGTTATTCAAGGGTACGGCACAAAAGACTTAACTAAATATGATTAACTGTATTAAAGGATACTGAGAAGAATTCCTGTGCACAGGCCAGGAACATATAGAGGCCAGTCACAAATGGGTTTTTCTATTGTTTTATTTACAATAGTTATGAGAACATAAAAAGAGAAAACTAAGAAAAGACAACTAGAAGAGAAGACAACTAGGAGAAGAAGAACTAAGAGAAGACAGTGCGGCGATACGTAGCAAGATGTTAGCCGTTGTGAGAACACACACAACACACACTCACACTGCCCGCGACGCAGCAAGAGAGAGAGAGAGCAGGCTCTGGTCAGATGACTGACCAGGTATGAAATGACCACTCATCTATTGGAGGAGTTTAACAATCTATTGGCGTCTACACCCTTAAGGTCAAGTTTGTTCGGTTGGAGTTGCTCACTGTGCCAATTTATACAGGTTAAGCGAACTACAAAGACAATCACGTGTGCTGCAAACAGATCGACTCTGATCAAGCCAAATCTGACAACAACCTGTGTTTGTTACAAGGTGTTCAGTGACAGATTTCTAAATGATTCCTGAACCGATTTACGTCGGATAAGTTGCAAAAGAAAGAGCTTAACACCTACTTTATAATGAGTATAAAATGAAGTGTTGGTTATTTAAGATGAATTTATAATCTTAATTTAAGTCACCTGAACAGGGTCAGTTTTAACGAGCTCGTCGCTGAAAATTACAAACTGCGTTAAATCAGTTTAACAAAGGCAAACATAAATGGAATAGACTTAAAGATGGAATCACGACGATTCTGCCAGTGTATAATACTTGTAGTTTATTGATCTGACAAAAGAGTTATTAATTAATTGCGGTGGAACAGAAACACAAGTTTTCGCTCAGCCACTGACGTACCGCGATGCGACACTGGGCGAGCCTTGAGTAGGCCAAATTGATGTAAGCGGAGTGACGTCACACATTCTGTGCGCGGGTTAGGAGGGAAAACTGTCGTCTGCTAATACAGCTTGTGCGTGAGGCAAGCTAATACAGCTTGTGAGGCAAGCTAATACAACTTGTGCGTGAGGCAAGCTAATACAGCTTGTGCGTGAGGCAAGTATTGGAGCAAGCATAGCGCTTGGTGACACGTGTATGACCGTTTTTTAACCCGCCATGTAGGCAGCCATACTCCGCTTTCGGGGGTGTGCATGCTGGGTATGTTCTTGTTTCCATAACCCACCGAACACTAACATGGATTACAGGATTTTTAAAGTGCGTACTTGATCTGCATGCGTATACACACGAAGGGGGTTCAGGCACTAGCAGGTCTGCACATATGTCGACCTGGGAAATCGTAAAAATCTCCACCCTTTATCCACCAGACGCCGTCACCGTGATTCGAACCCGGGACCCTCAGATTGACAGTCCAACGCTTTAACCATTCGGCTATTGCGCCCTGTCCAGCACGATTTCAAACCGGAACGGTTCTGTCCACATGTGTGTGCTATCATTATTATCATTTCACTTTGAAACAGCAATCAGTTGAAATGAAAATGTTTCTGGCCACATGTCTGCCATCGTAATTCGTTTTGAAACGGCATAGTCATTGTATTTGAAACACAAGTGTCTCTAGCAGTATGTATGCCATCGTGATTATCTGGTTTTGTAATAGCGTAGCAATCATATTTATATTTTTGCTTTCCTGTAAAATGTTGTTGTTTCTTTCGTTTACAGGTGCATTCCCTGCTTTCTCGCTCGAGCTTCATTAAATATTTTGCGTGCCCGCGCGCGAGCGCGCGTACACACACACACACACACACACACACACACACACACACACACACATTCCGATCCCAGCGCACAAATGTTATCACTAAAATCTCCGGATTACACCCTGTCTGAATCACCGTGACTCAGGTGTCACGAAACATCACAGAGAGAGGGAGAGGGAGAGAGAGAGGCAACCAGACAGCCAGACCCCGCTGGGTATGAAGTTACCCGGTGTGTCCACCTTTGCTTCTGAAACCACCCCAAGATGCCGGCACCCCGGGTGGACAAACACGTCTGTGTCAGCGGGCTGATTGGTATCCAGCCGGGGCTAGCAATGACCGCTGACAACGTCTTACGGCTGGGCGCCCCATGAACCATTTGCTGAGTAAATCCTGTTCTTGTAACCAGTAACAAAAAGAACGTCTGTCAAACTCGGCTGGAGCTGTGAATGAATTACCTCTTGAATTCAGCTGGTGGTGGAGAAAGGGAAACCTAGTCAGTCATTAATTGTGGGCAGAGGAGGCAGATGTTGGGTTGACTAGGCCCAAGCTGGGGGTGGGGGCTGGGGGGATACAGACAGGTCCACATACTTATGTTCACACAGGATGTGTGATAGTCAGTCGGGTCCCACAACGACCATCAGAACAGCAGAGGAGGAAATTGCTGTTCCGACTATCTAGCCCTGCTGTTCCGACTATCCGAGGCTAGAATTTGATCATAGTGGACAGTGTCTTGCCCAAGTTACAGCCATCCCCCAATTCTCTCGGCCAAGAGGGCTTTAGGATAGTCGAGGCTAGGAATGGTTCCCAAAGGTAAAATAGACCCCCAAGGCTTCAGCAATAAGAGCCAGTGTAATCTTGTTTCCCAGTTTGAGAGTCGCAGACTTTCACCAAAGACTAAGCTGTAGATGAATTTCCATTGCAGTGGAGAGACAATTGATCATACAGCTCTCACTTTGTTGTTGGCAAGACGATAAGCTTTTGTCAATCTTTGATATAAGCCGAGCTTTAAGTCTCACACGGGATAAAGGTCCAAATATGTTCACACAGGATACATGTCCACACAGTTATGTTCACACAGGATACAGGTCTACATAATTATATTCACACAGGATACAGGTGCACATAATTACATTCACACAGGATACAGGTCCACATAGTTATATTCACACAGGATACAGGTGCACATAATTATGTTCACACAGGATACAGGTCCACATAATTATGTTCACACAGAATACATGTCCACATAATTATATTCACACAGGATACAATTCCACATAATTACGTTCACATAGGATACAGGTCCACATATTCACACAGGATAATGTCCACATAATTATGATAACACAGGGTACGGTTCCACACAATTACGTTCACACAGTCCACATAATTAATTTCACACACGATACAGACCCATATAATTACGTTCACACAAGATACAGATCCACATGACTACATTGATACAAGGTACAGGTCCACACAATTATATTCTCACGGGGTACATGCCGACATAAGTACGTTCACACAGGACACAGGTAACACCGGGTGTTCAATCAAACAGCTGGATGAAACTTGCCACACCCCACACCCCAACACCCCACTCCTGAAGACACTGCATTGTATGCTACACTCCTCCAGGCTGGGCCTCCTCCAGAGAACAATCAGGACACTCTCGCTCCTTTCCGGACTCCTTTCACGGGCCGGAACAAAACCAGTGCAAGAAACAACAAAAACCAACAACTACTACTACTACAACAATCGTGGCATTCCTTGCTACCCGTGTAACTGTTCTTCAGAAGTGTCAAAAACCACTACAACCACCACCACCACCACCACTACAATCACCGCCACCGCCAACAACAACAACAACAATAGTTAGGCATTCCTGTGTCCTACGTAACTGTTGTTCTGGAAGTTTTAGTGTAGTGTTTGTACATACTCTCTTCCCCACCCTCCAACTTCCATTTACTTCCTCTCCCCTGCCTTTGAGGTGGATGTCGTTATTTAAACTGGATGGTGACCAGCTTCCCCTGACTCCCACTTATTTTTACAGCCATTCTTCACTGCCCTGTAAAGTGGACACACTTCTGGCTTACACTGTCTACTCGTCTATTGCTGGTGGTAACACTTTCGACACACCCTGGAAACTTTTCCAGCTTCATTGAGAATAATACAGTCATGGAAACACTCTGGGAGTCATACATACTAGTAGGTGGATGTAAGCTTTACTTCGCCACCCGTTTGTCAGTTTGTAAACCTGTTACCAGGGCCGGTTTAGGATGAGGACATACTTTAGCTTTCGTGCACACGCTCTCTGTCTCTACGTCTCTGTTTTTGTCTCTGTCCGTCTGTCTGTCTCTCTCTCTCCCTCTGTCTTGACAAATGTATGTGAATCCCTTCACTTGAGGGTGAGGCCTAAATGTGAATAAACAATTCCCCTCCGTTCTCTCTTGACAGACAATTGGCCAAGATGCTGTTGGTGTGTGTGAAATTCTCTTTTGCGACACACATACTCTGAATGAACAGCGATTGTATCAGAGCTCTGCTGCAGTGAGAGGCACACTGTATTATGATTACTGAGGAATGCAGGCAGGTGTTTCGGGGAGAGAGATAGACCAGAATATTTGTATTTGTATTTCTTTTTATCACAACAGATTTCTCTGTGTGAAAATCGGGCTGCTCTGCCCAGGGGGATCGCGTCGCTACACTACCGCGCCACCCATTCTTTGGTATATTTTTCCTGCGTGCAGTTTTTTTTTTTTACTCACTTGTGTAAACAAAGTGAGTCTATTTTTTAACCCGGTGTTCGGTTGTGTGTGTGTGTGTGTGTGTGTGTGTGTGTGTGTGGAAGTTTTATTTATTTTGCAAACGTTTTGGTGCAGATAGCAAAAAAGTGAAATTAATCTGTAATTAATGCTAGGGGACTTAATTTCCTTTTAGCTGATCTTTCTCATCTTAAACATCACATTTTGAAATTATACTCAAACATAAAAAGCTTGTGTGTTTTACTCTCAGTGTACAGGGCTTTTACTGTGTTCATTCACCCAAGTGGTCTTTTTCGGAAAATACTAAAATCAATACGACGAGTGGACTTTACAGATCTATTAGCTGAGCCCTGAAGGTCATGGGCAAAAATCAATTGCGTACACATATTTATACACATTCAAAGTGCGTGCTCATATTCTTCGCCAACGCAAACGACGCCATTTTGTTTCAAGTTGTTGACCTGCCCGTTCAACCCAATATTCAATGGACAATACATGATAACATGTGATGGAAAGATGGAGAAGGAGACCGTTAATTATTTATTCAGAGAAAGATTTGTGAACGCCTCATCACTAGTAGGATTATGCCGCATGCCCCAAACTGCCATAAAAATATCCACAGAATCAGTCGGAATTCACAGTTAAAAATTGTAAACCATGCGAGTTAATGCCCTTGAATTGATCACGATGAAACGAAAAAATTCCCAGTCTTGACTTTTCTCAAAATGAAGTCCTTTTTACTTCTTACGACGTTTAGAAGTACTTGTACTTGGCTCTACATGCTATTAGTTTAACAAAATACTAAATTTTCATATCAACTTTAAAACTATAAAACTAGAATGAACATAAAAGAGAAATTGAATTGACCGTGTCGTAGTACATTCCCGGCGGGTGCAACTAAACTTGTACATCTATCTAGATCTAGAGAAAACGTCTAAATGTTGCAGTGTGATTGCTGCGATAGCCACGTCTCCTTTACCGCGGACTTAAAAAGAATTTTTTATTGTCCATAAAGATTTTTTGAATGCCCAAGATTCAGTTTCTTCTCACCCGAACACGCGGGGTTCAAATCTGGTTAGGGCTTTTTTTTTTTTTTTTCTTTTTTTAAGAACCCGAAGCTTTATAATAACAAATACAAAATACTAAAATCAATACGACGAGTGGACTTTACAGATCTGTTGGCTGAGCCCTGAAGGTCATGGGCAAAAATCAATTGCATACACATATTTATACACATTCAAAGCACATGCTCATATTCTTCGCGAACGCGAACGACGCCATTTTGTTTCAAGTTGTTGACCTGCCCGTTCAAGCCTATGTGTGACCCTCCACCACGAAATGAGTCGCTTTGCACCAGAGGTCGATTTCTAGTTATTGGTATATCATAAATATGCAATAAAAGAGCTTTACAGCAAAAACAAAAAAAAACAACAAAAAAAGTTTGTAAATCGGACCATTCTGTGAAAGGTTATTGTGATTTTAAGTTCTAAAGTCGCAAAAGTAACAATCGGAGAAATCAAGGCTGAAAAGTTTGGAACATGTTCATAGCAACCACATACTTCTAAGCAAGATATGTTCATGAAATTTGGCACACACATACTTAGTGGCAATAGCCACAATTGCACAAAGTTTGAAAGAAAAATATTGAGTGTATTTGATTTTATTCAAATAAGAATTTTCTTTTTTTTTTTTTGGAAAGAATTGCAACTGAGGTGTAAGTATACTTACTTTTTAATCAGCTCAACATGACTAAAATCTTCCAGTTTTAAGATTAGTTTTGTTGTGGTGTTGTTTGTGTTTCAATTACAATGAAACTTTTGCATTGTATAGTATGTGTACTAAAAATATATGCCAGATTAAAGGGACAAAATGCTAAATCATGATGTCGAATCATGTAATTGTTGTAATTCAATGTGCTCACTGATTACTGTGCTTGTGATATTACCACAATCCATGTAACAAGCACACAAAATAACAAAAAAAGGTCCATACAACAAAACTGCTCACACAAAAGGTACAAGTTCACGTGCATTTTATCCCAGCATAGCATCAAATGAAATACACTTCATAATCCAATGAACACTTCAAACACTTCATCTGCAAAGAAAACCTACTTGCCAAAACCCATACTTCACACAATAAAGACACACAACCTCATCAGTCAAACACTCAATCTGCTAAAACAATGTGCAGATATGTGGCACATGTAATCAATTCTTATGGTACAAAGTGTTAGTCATCAGGGTGGATGGTGTTGATGTTGAACCTTCTTCCTCCTCTCTTTTTTCTCCACCGGTGGTATCAGTATGTTCCAAAAATGCATGGTTTATTCTGAAACTGTTATGTAATATTTCTTAATCTCTTTTTATTTTCTTTGTTTTGAATTATTTTCTATATGTTCTGAAGTGTATTCAGTAATGCTAATAATGTTAGATTAAATATCAACAGTAAATTCAGTTTTGTATATCTACATCCCAGCTTTCATTCTTTACACAGGGCTTTACAAAATACTTTACTTTTATGTATTTTATCAGAAAATAAAAAATACACACACACACACACACACATACACACACACACACACACACACACACACACACACACATATATATATATATATATTCAGATAAAGCAGTTTACTGATAATAAAAGTATGAAATAATGATATAATGATTATTAATGCTGTATCACTATGAGTATCAGTGTGCATGTGCATGACATGCTGCAATGCATTAAGTTACTTTGTGCATAGTGGCATGTCAAGCACATGCACACTGATATCATTTATGTAAATGTCTGTTCAAAACTTTACAATTCAATACATGTACATCTATACAAAGTTTGTAAAAAAAGAAACTAAGTTTGCACACTTAATGGTAAATTTATACTATAAATCAAAGTACATTAACAGTTGACCACAAATCACTCACTCATAGATAGGAGTTCACCAGCAGACAATTCTTTAGTTGACAGTGTAGTTAATGTGGTGGTGTTGCCTCTCCTCCTAATGACATGACTTGCCAGCAGTGATCTCAGAACTGGTGAACAGGCAGGCATATAAAGTACCATCATATCTTTCAGGGCTGAAAAAGAAATTAACAATTAGTAATACTGTTTGTATTTACTGTTGACACAACTCATATTTATTTACCTCAAAACAACACACACAGAGACACAGAAACACACACACACACACACACACACACACACACACACACACACACACACACACACAGAAACACACACATGCACACACACCAACCTGACACACATACACATAAAATATCCATTGAAGCAAATTCTGTGAAACTGAAAACTGTTCATAATGTCATGCCCTTGTACCTCCCCATGCTCAGTTACATGGAATGGTTAAACTGTGAAGGGGCCATGTGTGTGTGTGTGTGTGTGTGTGTGTGTGTGTGTGTGTGTGTGTGTGTGTGTGTGTGTGTGTGTGTGTGTGTGAGTGACATGTATACACAGTGTGTGTGTGTGTGTGTGTGTGTGTGTGTGTGTGTGTGTGTGTGTGTGTGTGTGTGTGTGTGTGTGTGTGTGTGTGTGTGATTTTCTTTTAATTTACACTCTGCTAATTTCCCCAGATTCACTTTATTCTTTTAATTTTTTTTTTATTCCACATGTCAAACAGTGAATTTCAGTACCAATGTAGAGACAATAAATCAGTCTTGAGTCAATCATTGTTAAATAAATTATTATCAATTGATTACACCATCATCACATTTCAATATTTGTCAATGTGGGTAAAAACTGAATGCTTACCTTCAGACACTTGAGCTTTTTCCAGTCCACTAGTCACTTTGCTTGCATTTTCCTTGTATGAATTGTGAGATCCAAACACAATTCTCTCACTTCAGTGCAGCAAGTCAGTTTCACTCGTTTCCATGTCAGTCACACCACTGATGGCACCTGGCGCATGTTGATTTCGGCAATTACAGGCAAAGTCTTCCAACCTGTCTGTATGTAGTGCAAATGTTAATTCGTCATCTACATCAAAATTCATAGCAATTATTGTTGATGAAAGTTGAACGACAGTCCTGCGTCGTCTGCTTTCGAAATCAGCGTCGCCTTCGTATTCACTGAGATCGATTTCAAGACCATCAGCCTGGTTGGAATGGTCAGTTCTATCAATGGAGTACTAGGTTAGAAACTCACAAATGTCGTCTGCTTCACTTAATAGCAAAATGTGTGCAACGCAAGTGTATCTTGTCAGGAAATTGCCAAGTCTTTCTTGAAATGCGTGCTTCCGTACACTGCGACCATATTTATTAAAACTAGCGTGCTGAATGGCTGGTTTCGTCACGTGGTCTCTCTCGGCCAATGACAGAGGGGGTTTTCCTTCATAGTGACGCATTGTTTACGTAGTGTATCCTTATTTTGAATGCGTCGATTGGCTCGTAGTTTAAAACTTAAACAATGAGAAGGACAGAGATTGAAGAAGACGGCCTTGACCTTTAAAACGATGTGTGATTCGACTGTGATTCGATTCCAAGATATTAGGGAGGGCAAGCTTGTCAAAGTTGATAGATTTTGCGAAGTCATAGGCGATCAGAATGATGGGTTAGGTATTTCAAGCACACTTTTAAGGCAAAAGAAGACAGAATTATGCCTTGATACTTCAATATGAGATAAAAGAAAGCCTAAAGTTTGCTATGAAGTCAAAATCTGAAAATCGACAACCTGACCCCCACCCGCCTAAAATCGTCACTAGCGGCAAAGTTGGTCAGGCGCAAAGCGACTCATTCCGTGATGGAGGTTCACATAAATTCAATGGACAATACACGATAACATGTGATGGAAAGTTGGAGAAGGAGACCGTTAATTATTTATTCAGAGAAAGATTTGTGAACGCCTCATCACTAGTAGGATTATGCCGCATGCCCCAAACTGCCATAAAAATATCCACAGAATCAGTCAGAATTCACAGTTAAAAAATTGTAAACCATGCGAGTTAATGCCCTTGAATTGATCACGATGAAACGAAAAAATTTCCAGTCTTGACTTTTCTCAAAATGAAGTCCTTTTTACTTCTTACGACGTTTAGAAGTACTTGTACTTGGCTCTACATGCTATTAGTTTAACAAAATACTAAAATTTTCATATCAACTTTAAAACTATAAAACTAGAATGAACATAAAAGAGAAATTGAATCAACAGTGTCGTACTACATTCCCAGCGGGTGTAACTAAACTTGTACTTCTATCTAGATCTAGAGAAAATGGCTAAATGTTGCAGTGTGATTGCTGCGATAGCCACGTCTCCTTTACCGCGGACTTAAAAAGAATTTTTTATTGCCCTTAAAGATTTTTTGAATGCCCAAGATACACCAGAATAATATGATTTAAACAGCGTTCTCACTGCGAATACCGCAATTGATTTATAACAAATACAGAACACATTTTAACGATTAGATTTTTTTAAAGTGTATCACAAGTGAGTCTTGAAGGCCTTGCCTCTCTTGTTTTAAGTGTATCACAAGTGAGTCTTGAAGGCCTTGCCTCTCTTGTTTAATTTGTTTTTCCTATCGAAATGGATTTTTCTACAGAATTTTGCCAGGAACAACCTTTTTGTTGCCGTGAGTTCTTTTACGTGTGCTAAGTGCATGGTGTACACGGGACCTCGGTTTATCGTCTCATCCGAATGACTAGCGTCCAGACCACCACTCAAGGAGTAGTGGAGGGGGAGAAAATATCGGCAGCTGAGCCGTGATTCGAACCAACGCACTCAGATTCTCTCGCTTCCTAGGCAGACGCGTTACCTCTAGGCCATCACTCCACAGTCGTGATTGTTGTCAAAAGTATACAGCCATTCTAAAGAGCTCCCCATTTATTTTCATTTCCTCTTCCAATGTCAGTTTGAAAGTTTCCTGCACAATATAAGCATTACTCTATATTTCCGAAGCACTATGTTACACCTGAATATAACGATTTAATGAATTCCTATCTGACATTTTGATTTTTCTTCTTTTTTTTCTTCTTTTTCTTTTTCTTTTTTCTTTGCTCAGCAAGTGTGTGTGTGTGTGTGTGTGTGTGTGTGTGTGTGTGTGCATGCTACCTGTAGCCTTTTTCATAAGTGACACTACACACTACACCTTTGTCAAACGACACACCCGGCTGCATGCGATCCCAATGAAGTGTCAGAATATCGGGAAAAGGGATCAGTAAAAGAAAAAGGAAAGAAAGAAAGCAGCTGGTTTTTAGGAAACCGGTTAACCACAGCCAAACCAATTACCCTTGACAATATCCCCGCACCCATTAACCTGGTCACAGATGGGTAAACACCCCCTCCCCCCAACCCCCCATGTTACCCCTTTCCACCCTTCCACCCACCCCCACCCCCTTCACCCGTCCTCCCCCCCACCCCCCACCTCCCCCTCAACTCTACCCCTCACGGGAGTCTTCAAGTGTTTACGTTGTACTGACAAGGGAATGTTGACAGAAGGTTTCGCCCTTATCCCAACTTCCCAATTCACCTGCTTCTTCTTCTTCCTCTTGTTCTGCTTCTTCTTCACCCACAATTCTGTGAAGATTCTCTGGGGCGCCCACACACAGGAATACTGTTGTCACCAGATAGCTCCAGATATGTCGGTTGTGTGTGTGTGTGTGTGTGTGTGTGTGTGTGTGTGTGTGTGTGTGTCAAAGCATGGGTCAGTCTCTGCAACAACAACAACAACAACAACAACATCAAAGACAACAATAGCAACATCAACAACATTAATGGTAAACGGAGCATGAACGGGCACCCAATACAAAGGCCCAGATTCGTTCCGCGAGCTGAACAACAATAATAGAACTTTCTATTCGTCAACTGTCCACGTCCGCAGACTATGGATGAAATCTAACAATCTGTTCAGTATGGAGACAGTGGAAACCATCTGTCACCACTCCTATCCACGCGTAACTCATAGTACAGCTTGACTAGACTGGCTGTATGCTGCATGCAATATGCCACTGTTGTTCCTGTCTGTCACTAAAATTCTTAGGAATTTTTCTTTCTTAAATCTTGTCTCTAATCATATACTGACGTCGAACTGTTTTCAGATAGTTTGCGACACCCTTTTAAACTGCCTCTGCGTGAGCGTGTGTGTGTGTGTGTGTGTGTGAGTGGGAGGGAGGTGTAGGGGGGTGGGGCATGGGGGTAGGGGTTGTAGAGGGGGGTGAAGAGGGGAGTGTTGTGGGGTGAAATTTATTTGCAATTGTGAATTTTATTTCTCCTTCATGGGAGTACAGGGCGTTAACTGGAAACTGACTTGCCACTAGCAGTTTGTTGTTTTGTTGTTGTTTGTTTGTTTGCTTGTTTTGTTTGTTTGTTGTTGTTGTTGCTTGGGGGTTGTTTGTTTTCTTTGGGGTGGAGGAGAAGAGGGGTGGGGGAGGGGAGAAGAGGGGAGGGGGAGAAGAGGGGTGGGAGAGAAGAGGGGTGGGGGAGAAGATGGGACGGGGAGAAGAGGGGTGGGGGAGGGGAGAAGAGGGGAGGGGGAGAAGAGGTGGGGGAGGAGAGAAGAAGGGAGGGGGAGAAGAGGGGTGGGGGAGAAGAGGTGGGGGAGGAGAGAAGAAGGGAGCGGGAGAAGAGGGGTGGGGGAGGGGAGAAGAGGGGTGGGGGAGAAGAGGGGTGAGAGAGAAGAGGGGTGGGGGAGGGGAGAAGAGGGGAGGGGGAGATGGAGGGGAGGGGTGGGGGAGAAGATGGGGTGGTGGAGAAGAGGGGTGGGGGAGGGGAGAAGAGGGGTGGGGGAGAAGATGGGACGGGGAGAAGGGTGGGGGAGAAGATGGGACGGGGAGAAGAGGGGTGGGGGAGGGGAGAAGAGGAGTGGGGGAGAAGAAGGGAGGGGAGAAGAGGGGAGGGGGCACGGGAAGCATCAACAAGACAAGACATCGTTGTGAGGAAAATGTCGAGAATCAGACAGTACTGGTGTGACATCCATTTCCTTCTACTGCACACTCCTCTTCCTGCTGATGTATTGACACTGGCTGGCTTACTACAAATCCGTCTGGTGTACACTGATGATCACACCGTGCACTTGGCTACAGCTGACAAGTTGACACATTCCACGCTGTTACAGCCTTCCTATGATATTCTGAGGCTGGTATGCTGGTGGGGGGTGGGGGGGGGGGGGGGGGGGGAAGGGGGGAGCGTAAGCAGTAAGGATAAGCTCTCACTGCCCTATAAAATGCTCCCAAGACTGCTCTGTAAAATGGTCCCAAGACTGCTCCATAAAATGCTCTTAAATATCCTCTGTCAGCACAAAGCCCAGCTACTGGCCTTTACATGGTGAAGCCGTTTCCTCTGACAAGGAGAAGGGGCAAAGGCGGGAAACTGGTGCCTTAAAACCAGTCGCTTCGGGTAGTAGAAGGGGCTCTTTAGCCTTGGGAGGTAGGCAGTCCATCTAGGGGGAGGAAAGTCCCTGATTCCAAACCTCCGCTGCTTTATGGCTATACTCTCTCATGTGGAAAGGCTTCGGGGAAGTCAACCCTGAGGAAAAACAAGGGCAGGTGATGCTCTTCAGTCTTGCCCAACAGATCCTCTATGAGAGGGATTCTCGGACAAAAAACAAGAAGAAGAAGCCGAAGACGGTTGTATTGTGCCCCTGTGGCGCGTAACGGTATTACAACGCAGGTGTGTCTCATGGATGGACAACCACACAACGCTCCTATAAACAGGACAGTGGAATCACAGCCTTGCAGGACAGGAACTTAATTGCAAGCATTGCCCCAGGGTTCAGTTTTAGAACGACCTGTTTGTTGACTGACGCTTTTTAGGACCACGTTGTTCAAGTACTTAGGGTAGCTTGCATTGTTCGGAAAGTAAAGGTGAGTCCTGGATATTTGTCCAGGTGGGAGGTCTGTCTGGAGGTCTAAAAAGGGGAGCTTGGTATTGGCTGTCGAAAATGGGGTAACTTTCAAAGGGGGAAGAGAGGGGCGGAGTCCTGCCGCTGTTCTTCTGGGGTTCCTGAGGGAAGAAGGGGTGGAGTCCTGGCTGTTCTTCTCGTGTTCATGGGGGAGGAAGGGGTGGAGTCTTGGCGCTGTTCTTCTGGCGGTCCTGGGGGAGGAAGGGGTGGAGTCCTGGCTGTTCTTCTGGCGGTCCTGAGGGAGGAAGGGGTGGAGTCCTGGCTGTTCTTCTGGCGGTCCTGAGGGAGGAAGGGGTGGAGTCCTGGCTGTTCTTCTGGTGTTCCTGAGGGAGGAAGGGGTGGAGTCCTGGCTGTTCTTCTCGTGTTCATGGGGGAGGAAGGGGTGGAGTCCTGGCTGTTCTTCTGGTGTTCCTGAGGGAGGAAGGGGTGGAGTCCTGGCTGTTCTTCTGGCGGTCCTGGGGGAGGGAGGGGTGGAGTACAAGCTGTTCTTCTCGTGTTCGGGGGCAGGAAGGGGTGGAGTCTTGGCTTTTCCTGGGGGAGGAAGGGGTGGAGTCCTGGCTGTTCCTGGGGAGGAATGGGTGGAGTTCTGGCTGTTCCTGAGGGAGGGAGGGGTGGAGTCCTGGCTGTTCCTGAGGGAGGGAGTGGTGGAGTCCTGGCTGTTCCTGAGGGAGGAATGGGTGGAGTCCTGTCTGTTCCTTAAGAAGGAAGGGGCGGAGTCCTGGCTGTTCCTGAGGGAGGGAGGGGGTGGAGTCCTAGCTGTTCCTGAGGGAGGGGGTGGAGTCCTGGCTGTTCCTGAGGGAGGGGGTGGAGTCCTGTCTGTTCCTTAAGAAGGAAGGGGCGGAGTCCTGGCTGTTCCTGAGGGAGGGAGGAGGTGGAGTCCTAGCTGTTCCTGAGGGAGGGGGTGGAGTCCTAGCTGTTCCTGAGGGAGGGGTGGAGTCCTGGCTGTTCCTTAAGGAGGAAGGGGTGGAGTCCTGGTTGTTCCTGAGGGAGGGAGGAGGTGGAGTCCTAGCTGTTCCTGAGGGAGGGAGGGGGTGGAGTCCTAGCTGTTCCTGAGGGAGGGAGGGGGTGGAGTCCTGGCTGTTCCTTAAGGAGGAAGGGGTGGAGTCCTGGCTGTTCCTTGAGGAGGAAGGGGTGGAGTCCTGGTTGTTCCTGAGGGAGGGGTGGAGTCCTGGCTGTTCCTTGAGGAAGGGGTGGAGTCCTGGCTGTTCCTGAGGGAGGGAGGGGGTGGAGTCCTGGCTGTTCCTTAAGGAGGAAGGGGTGGAGTCCTGGCTGTTCCTTGAGGAGGAAGGGGTGGAGTCCTGGTTGTTCCTGAGGGAGGGGTGGAGTCCTGGCTGTTCCTTGAGGAAGGGGTGGAGTCCTGGCTGTTCCTGAGGGAGGGAGGGGGTGGAGTCCTGGCTGTTCCTTAAGGAGGAAGGGGTGGAGTCCTGGCTGTTCCTTGAGGAGGAAGGGGTGGAGTCCTGGTTGTTCCTGAGGGAGGGGGTGGAGTCCTGGCTGTTCCTTGAGGAAGGGGTGGAGTCCTGGCTGTTCCTGAGGGAGGGAGGGGTGGAGTCCTAGCTGTTCCTGAGGGAGGGAGGGGGCGGAGTCCTAGCTGTTCAGTGTCAGTACAGCGCGAAGCAAAAACATCATATATGTAGCCGAGCGCTCAGCTGGCTACGCTGACTGCTTCACGGCAAGCTTCCACTTGCTCGCGGCGTTAGTTAAGCTGACATTCCTGTGTGTGCCTCCACAGCAAGTTTGCGCTACGTGACACTGCACGGTTTTCCTGTAATAACTTTGGTAAATAAACCATTGGTAGATATCAATCAAGACACAACATTTGGCATGTCGTGGGGGCAAGCATGACACAATTTCATCAAAGATACACGGTTACAGTTCAGAAACTACCACCACTTAGCAGACGACTTCTCAACGACTTTCTCTAGTCGGAGATAATAAATTTATTCTTATCGTATCTTAACGGACTAACAGCCAGATACGAGTATCAATATGGCGCCCAGTTGGCTTCAGCTTTCTTGGCCAATGAGCTATCCATGTATTTTTAGCTTAGTGATCCAACCTTCGGCCAAAGGCAACACAGCATACATGCTTCTGTACGCAGCTCGTGGAGCTCGCGCTGCGCTTCAACAGTGATGGTCGGTCGAATGTTGGCTACAACAATAGAAGTCACTGTGGTTGTGAAGTAAAACCTCTTGGGGTGCCCTGAAGCTGATTGAGCCTGTTGCTTTGAGCATTTTTTTTTTTTTTTTTTTTTTTTATACTCTACACAGAAACAGAAGCACAAAAAGCACGGGAAGGATATCAAGCCGGGAGATCGAGCCTGTCCGTGTGTGTGTGTGTGTGTGTGTGTGTGTGTGTGTGCATGCCTGCCTGCTTAGAAAACTTTATCTGTGGACTATACAGAAGAAAACAAAAGCCCAACAAAACATCCACGAGCGTACAGTATACCTACTCTGCTGGGCAAAATATTATATTTTGCAATGAGACAGGGTTTTAATCATAAGAGCATACCCGTTCATTACAATAACAGAAAGTGAAACAATGTCACACACACACACACACACACACACACACACAGAGAGAGAGAGAGAGAGAGAGAGAGCAATGAATGCACTGAATTAACTGCACCATTCTTCAAACAAAGACCAAAATGCGGACTCTATCTATAACCCCCCCCCCCGCCCCCTTCCCCTCCCCTCTCTTCCTTTTCCACAAGTTCTCACATTCATGGGGACTCTCTACCATCTCTACGTTTAACTAATTGAGCCACGGCGCTACAGCAGCACACGACACGGCAGCAATAACTGTTCAAACAAAACAACAGATTTCCAATGACAGCGTCTGATGGAAGCTTCGAGAAATCAGGACTTACTGCTCTGAAGTTCATCAGGTTTTTGTGTAGCAGTGTACCTTTTACTGCGGAGTCACGGATCACACAGATCAGCTTGCCTCGGGGACTGAGCATTCACTGGGGAGGAGAAGGATGAGGAGGGGGAACGAGAGGGGTGGGAGAGTAGTACATGGCTGGTTCACGGGTAGAGGGAATGGGGTACACAGAGCGGCAACTGACCAAAGACACAGAATGGGTCACACAGCGCCCACGGGAACAATTGACAGTAGACAGACGATCCTCTATAATCCCATTACCGTTCCTTTTAGAGAAGCCTTCAGGGAAGACAAACAAACGTTTCACACAGCAGTAAGGTCTGGTACAGAAAACGGCGACAGTCTTACTGTCACAGAGTCTGTCTGCTGAGCACGGGACAGCTTGTTAGCAGGGTCAGAGATACACTCGCTGTTTGCACATAGAATTACAAGTCTTACTGTAAAAAGAGTCTACTGGGAACGGGATATCTTGTTAGTGGGGTCAAGGATAACATCTCAGTTTGTACAGAAAATTAAAACAGTCTTACTGTCAAAAAGAGTCTGCTAGGCACGGGATAGCTTTGTTAGCAGGGTCAGGGATACACTCTCAGTGTGTACAGCAAATTACGAAAGTTCTTACTGTCACAAAGAGTCTGGTTGGAAAAGAATATTTTGTTAGTGGAATCCAAACTCTCAGTTTTTACAGAAAATCACAACAGTCTTACTGTCATGAAGAGTCTGTTGGACACGGGTAAGCTTATTAGCAGAGTCCGAGATAAAGTCTCAGTTTGTTACGACAAACTGACTGTGACGAAAAGTCTGCTTGGAGCTTAATAGCTTGTTACCGGGGTCCGGGGCATCCTGACTTACTTGACTTATGCCTATAGCTCCGCTCGGGAACAAAGGGCCGCAACAGCACTCCTCCAACGGACACGGTTTGGGGCGATCCTCTTTATTTGGGCCCACGTCATTCCGGCTGCCTTCACTTCAGTGTCCGTACTTCTTCTCCAAGTCTGCCTGGGTCTGCCAACTTTGCGTTTGCCTTGGGGGTTCCAGTCAAGTGCCTGGCGAGTGATGTTCCGGGGCATCCTGTCAGATGTCAAAAATCCACTGTCACATGCCACTGCCATTCCTGAGAAGAGATAGATTTCAGAATCAGAATGACTTTATTATTATTATTATTATTATTATTATTATTATTATTATTATCTTAGTAAGAGAAATTAAGTAAGGTGAAGTCTGTGATTCATACAGATTACAAGCATGACAGTAAAATTTGGTATACAACATATATAACAAAATCACACACGAAATCATAGCACAGCAAGCCCGATAAAAAATATCACCTTTCTACTACTCAAGACACACACACACACACACACACACACACACACACACACACACACACACACGTACGTACGTACATTCACGCACTCACGCACACGTTTTCGCATGTACACTTGAACAACTTTTTGAAACAAATATGGCAATGAATTCAATTTCAAACAATACCAAGCTGTAAAACATACAACTGAGGTTAACTGATCAAATAAGGCATGGAAGCAATTTTCTTTCTTTGGTTTGACGTCTTTTGAAGATTTAGGGGACATTAATTTTGACAATGCAGGGAAAAGCCTCGGAGGAATCCTATCGTGAGCTCGAATCACAAGCACTCGACATGCAGACTGAGTTGACAATGCTGCTGACCATCTTCCTGACACAAATATTGTCGTCCTGGTGGTGTCAGTATTGTGGTAGAAATTGGACAATATTGCTGCCCATGCAGTGTTGTGATGGAAAGTTGACAATGTTGCTGCCCATCTACTTAACATAAATGTTGTCGTCCTGGTGGTGTCAGTGTGTGATGGAAATGTGACAATGTTGACTGCCTTACTAATTAACATAAATGTTTGCGGCCTGGTGGTGTCAGTGTTGTGAGTGGAAATGTGCCTGGTCAGTGTTGTGATGGAAAGTTGACAATGTTGCTGCCCATCTAATTAACATAAATGTTGTCGTCCTGGTGGTGTCAGTGTTGTGATGGAAAGTTGACAATGTTGCTGCCCATCTAATTAACGTAAATGTTGTCGTGCTGGTGGTGTCAGTGTTGTAGTAGACGGGTCTCCCCCTTCCCCTCTTCACCCTAATTTCCTGGGTTGATTATCCCCGTTGGTCATGTCACCAATGGTGGGTGTTGACGTTAAACCCGAATGTAACTGACTGACTTCAAAGAGGGGAAAGCAAGTTACACACAGCAGCCAGGTCTTCTATCAGAGCACTGCAGACAGACAAGAAAGGGAAGTAAAAATAAACAAGAGGCTTTCGTCCACCTCTGCGTAGACATACACACAGGCCTTCTTCTTCTCCTCCTCCTTCTTAGTCTTCTCAACTCTGTGAAGTCATTGGGGCGCCGCACAGAATTGTTCACCTCTGTGTTGACTTACAGGTCTTTGTCTTCTTCTTCTTCCTCTTCGTCTTCTCAACTCTTTGAAGAGTCATTGGGGCGCCGCACAGGAGAACTGTTCACAGATTCCCCCAGGCCTGTCTGTTGTGTGTCAAAGCATGTCTTTGTGCCAATGGTTTCCCGTGTCCGTTCTACAATGTTGTCAGTCCATCGTTTGTTCTGTCCGCCACCACCCCCCCTGCCCCCCTCCTCGCCCCCCCCCCCCCCCGCCCCCTCCCAACCCCCCGGCTAGGATGAGGATGGAATCAAAGATGACTATCTGAAATAAACATTGAAGTAAATTAAAGAAAATCTCTTACCGGACTTTGTGAAAGAAAAGTCCTTAATCTAACAAGAGAAGCATTTGATAATAAATGTAAAAAGTAAATAAATAAAAAGAATTCCACGTTCCCGGTGACTTGTCTTGTGATGACACACTTTCGTGCAGGTAACACAGTCAAACAGTATATGCCTAACTGTCCTATCACCACAAAATCAGACGCGCTTGACATTAGAGCCATTTTCAGTCCGTAACAAATTCAGACAATTAGCCCTGGGCGTTTGATCGTGTAGTGTGTGAAGTCCATCTGGCGTTTCCAATGGGCAAGTCCTGGCTTGGGAACAGGCAGCAAACGAAAGTCAATCTCTTATAAATACATACTGTGATACTAACAGGCCTTGGTTTCCACCCTAAAGGCGTTCCATGCTGCTCACACATCCGCAGGACAAAGTTCGCGATACGAGGACAACGTCTACCATTTAAGTTGAACAACACCTCAACGAGACTTGCTTCGTGTGTCTCCAAACAAACTGGGACACAAGTAGGGACTGTGTCAAATTGATCTCAAAGCCCTCCCAGCCGTTCTTCCCGCTACCGTCAAATTAAACTCGTTAAAATAAGTGGGACTCTGGATGTCGTAACAGGGACGTGGAGAACACTTGTAAAGTGGATTCAGAGTGGGGGGTTCGGAAGAGCTGGGTGATAACTGTGAACTGTGTTTACACCACTGCAGAATGGACAGGGAAAGAACAAAAGAAAAGAAAGAAAGAAGAACAAAAAGAACAGTCGTAGAGACCCACCAGGCTTTTCACACAACAACCGACAGACCTTGAAGGAATCTGGTGAACAGTTCCTTTGTGCAGGCGCCGCAAATGACTCTTCGACAGAGTTGAAGAAGAAGAAGAAGAAATGTACACAGACTCCAACGTGGGGGTCTGTCGCCAGTCTCTCATAACGGTGTTGTTATAACAGTTTCCCTGTTCCCGCTCTCTCCCCCGTGGTTATCTCCTCTCCCACCCCACCTCCACCCCCCTTCCCCTTTTCTTCTCTCTTCCCCCACCCCATCGCTCCCCATTGGAGGAGGGGAGAGGAGGGAAAGAGATAGAACGGGACACACACACACACACGCACCACACACACGCACACACGCACACACACACACACACACACACGCACCACACACACACACCACACACACACATGCACACACACGCACCACACACACACACACACACACACACACACACACACACACACACACACACTGCAAGGCCATGCATGTACAGCCAAGGAGAACAAAGCCACCAGGCAACTGTCAAAGTAGTAGTCTAGTAGTCGAAGTGGAACATGACTGACTATCATACATAGTAGTAGTCGTAAAAACTTCAAACACTGATGAGGAATGACAACTGGAAACAGCTCTCTCTCTCTCTCTCTCTCTCTCTCTCTGCCCACACTGAAGAGTCAGAAAAATACAATTGGTTCCTCTCTTTTAAGAGCATTTTTTCAGACAGAAAAATACATTAAAGGTAATAAATGAACAAGCCTGGCTCGATTCAGACTTAGAACTTTAGGCCTAAATGCTAATAATTAAAAAAGATTCTCTTCTGACACGTCTGCACTGTGCCCTTGTCACATGTGTGGTGCTTCAGTTGAAGATGAAACTCGTTTCCTGTTTATGTGTAAGTATTATGAAGAAATTCGAAAGAAATGCTTTATTTTCAACGGTGAGAACATGAACCTTACCAGTACGCTTTTGACAGCTGATGAAGTAAGAATAAGATCACGAACAAAATTTATCACTCAAGCTTGGGATTGTCGGAAAAAAAAAGAAATTATCTTTGGAAGCCTTATAGTTATCGAAAAAACACTGTTACCCTTATGCCAATTCCACAGTTTATAATTCTGAATGACTTTGCAGAAAGTTGGATGGTCGAGCTTTTTAAAAAAAAAAATTTCCTTCTTAATCTTAACAATATGTTATATTTTACGATTTTGTTGTTGTTGTTTGTCGTTGATTTTCCTTTTATTCTCAGCAATGTGTCAATTTCTCTGTAAACCGCCGTTATTCTTTTGTTCATACATTGTCCCCCTTGCCAAAGGATAGTATTGTCAATGGCAATAAAACAATGTCCGTGTGTGTCCGTGTCTCTCTCTCTGTGTCTCTGTCACACACACACACACACACACACACACACACACACACACACACAGAGAGAGAGAGAGAGAGAAGACGTTTTCAACAGCTTCTGTCAACTTACTCATATTCCACCCGCTCAATTTACCCCCACTATCACCCACTTTCCCTTTGCCCTCCTACTCCCCCATACCTCCAACCCCCCCCCCCCCCTGTCCCCCGGCCACCCCCACCCGCACTCCCCCCCCCATCTCTGTCCCTCTCCCCTCCCCCCTCTCTCTTCTCACCCAAACCACCCACGCGTACACACACCTGTTGTTGTGTGGAACTGGAAGAAAAAGCTCAACTGACTGTTAGTGTGAACACTACCAAGTCAGATGCTGATTGATCACTTTCATTCAAACTGACGGAAGAAGAAAGAAAAGGAGTGGTTTGGGTGGGCGGGTGGGTAGGTGGGAAGGAAGGAAGTAGGGTGGAAGACGGGGGGGTAGTCTCCCTTTCTTCATACCCTGGACAAGAAGAATTGGTTTTCAGCTGGCGACACCTTGACTCGGAAGCCAAGGACAAAGGCTGGACGACTCTTACTTTCTCCCCTTTAACTTGACAAAAGTTTTGTCGTCTTTTGTCCGGTCCCCAGTGAGGACCCCTTTGGCGTTAATGGCTGGTTGGTTGGCTGGCTCGCTGTTGTTGTTGTTGTTGTTGTTGTTGGTGTTGACCAATCTGTGGACCTTGCTTCTTTTGACACCTTCACACCCTGCTCCCCCCCCCCCCCCGCCCCCCCACCACCACCCCTCTCTCTCTCTCTCTCTCTACCCTCTCTCCTCCTCCCTCCTTCACCTTTATCTCCCTCTCTCCCCCCCCACCTCCCTGTCCCCTGCCCCTCTCCCCACTTTTGCCCCGAAGCACCTGTTTGCTTTCGTTTCCCGTTATAGGTGAAAAACTGCCCCACATCTCTCTCTCTCTCTCTCTCTCTCTCTGTGTCTTTGTCTAAGACCCTATCTCCCTGTGTCTCTGTCTGTCTGTCTGTCTGTCTGTCTCTCTGCCTCTCACTCTCATTTTCTCTTCTTTTTTTTTCTGTTTTACTTCTTCTTCTTCTTTTTTCTTCTTTTTTTTTTTTTTAACATCCGTTTCTTCAGTGAAGAATCCCAGCTTCTGTTTCTCATCTTCTATCTGTTCATGATTTGTTTAGTTTCAAAGGTGCAAAGCAATGGTTTATTCCAAGTCTCAAAGGCTGGACTGTGGCTATGTGTGAAAGAAAGAAAGAAAGAAAGAAAGGCAGGAACAAAGGATGAAAGAAAGCAAGGAAGGAATGCAAAAAAAAGTGGACATGGGAGTAAGGGGGGGTTGGAGGAGTGCGTGTAGGGGGTGTTAAACGGACAATGGATGGAGATGAAAGGGTTTTGTTGGTGGTCATTCTAAGAGAGTGAGTGAGAGTGAGCGAGAGAGAGAGAAAGAGAGAGAGAGAGAGAAAGAGAAAGGGAGGACAAAGAAGGGGGGGGGGGTGTTGGTCAGTTTTCTGACCATGAAGATGAATGAGAGAGACGGGGAGACTCGTGGGCGACAGGAAGGTAGTTGGCGTGTGTGTGTGTGACTCTGTGTGTGTGTGTGTGTGTGTGTGTGACTCTGTGTGTGTGTGTGTGTGTGTGTGTGTGCGTGCGTGCGTGCGTGCGTGTGTGTGTGTGTGTGCGTATGTGTGTACGTGTGTTTACGTGCGTGCGCGTGTGTACGTGTGTGTGTGTGTGTGCGTGTGTGCGTGTGTGTGTGTGTGTGTGTGTGTGCTTAATGTGTGTGCGGGGGTGGGGGGGGGGGGGGGGGAGGGAGAAGGAGGAAAGGGGTGGGCAGTTTGCTTTTCTGTCAGTTTTTTCATTGTTGCCTGTTGAAAGGTTTTTCATGGAACGGGGACCACCCACACTTCACCCTCCTTTTCTTTACTGTTCGCTCTTTTGGTTCTTTCTTCTTCTTTTTTTTTTCTGCATTCCTTTCTCTCTTTCTGTGTTCCTTTCTTTTTTCTGTCTGTATCCTTTCTTTCTTTCTTTCTTTCTTCCTTCCTTTCTGTCTGTACTCCTCTCTTTCTTTCTTTCTTTCTTTTTTTGCATTCCTTTCTCTCTTTCTGTGTTCCCCGCCGGGGAGAGATTTATTTTCTCCAGGCCTGACTAAACGCGTTGGGTTACGCTGCTGGTCAGACAGGCCTCTGCTTGGCAGATGTGGTGTAGCGTATATGGATTTGTCCGAACGCAGTGACGCCTCCTTGAGCTACTGAAACTGAAACTGAAACTTTCTGTGTTCCTTTCTTTTTCTGTCTGTATCCCTTTCTTTCTTTCTTTCTTTCTGTACTCCTCTCTCTCTTTCTTTCTTTCTTTCTTTTTTCTGCATTCCTTTCTCTCTTTTTGTGTTCCTTTCTTTTTCTGTCTGTACTCCTCTCTTTCTTTCTTTCTGTCTGTACTCCTCTCTCTCTTTCTTTCTTTCTTTCTTTTTTCTGCATTCCTTTCTCTCTTTTTGTGTTCCTTTCTTTTTCTGTCTGTACTCCTCTCTTTCTGTCTGTCTTTCTTTCTTTCTGCAGTCCTTTATCTCTTTTATTTATTTATTTTCTTTCTGCCCTGCTTTCTTTATTCCCTCGTTACTTTCTCTCTTTTTTTTGGGGGGGGGGGGGGGGGGGTGGGGGTGGGGGTAGGGGGGAATTGCGGGGGCGGGGGGGTGTCTTTTCTTTCCGCATTTTTGTTCCTTCCTTTCTGCATTCCTGTCTTTCTTTCTGTATTCATTTTTTTTCTTTCAAAATCCACTTCTTTCTCTTGGTCTTTTTTTTTTTTATTATTCATCCTGAAGTCATTTCTTTCTTTCTGCATTCCTTTCCTCCTTTCTTTCTTTCTTTCTTTCTGTATTCATTTGTTTCTTTTCATATTTCTTTCTTTCTTTTTGCATTCCTTTCTCTGTTTTTTGGTTCTTTTTTCCGTATTCCTTTCTTTGTTTTTGGTTCTTTCTTTCCGTATTCCTTTCTTTGTTTTTGGTTCTTTCTTTCCGTATTCCCTTCTTTGTTTTTGGTTCTTTCTTTCTGTATTCCCTTCTTTGTTTTTGGTTCTTTCTTTCTGTATTCCCTTCTTTGTTTTTGGTTCTTTCTTTCTGTATTCCCTTCTTTGTTTTTGGTTCTTTCTTTCTGTATTCCCTTCTTTGTTTTTGGTTCTTTCTTTCTGTATTCCTTTGTTTTTGGTTCTTTCTTTCTGTATTCCCTTCTTTGTTTTTGGTTCTTTCTTTCTGTATTCCTTCTTTGTTTTTGGTTCTTTCCTTTTGTATTCCTTTTGTTTTTGGTTCTTTCTTTCTGTATTCCTTCTTTGTTTTTTGGTTCTTTCTTTCTGTATTCCTTTCTATGTTTTTGGTTCTTTGTTTTTGGTTCTTTCTTTCTGTATTCCTTGCCTTTCTTTGTTTTCGGTTCTTTCTTTCTGTATTCCTTTCTTTGTTTTTGGTTCTTTCTTTTTATATTCCTTTCCTTTCTTTGTTTTTGGTTCTTTCTTTCGGATCTTTCTTTCTGTATTCCTTTCTTTGTTTTTGGTTCTTTCTTTCGGTATTCCTTTCCTTTCTTTGTTTTTGGTTCTTTCTGTATCCTTTCCTTTCTTTATTTCTTTGTTTTTGGTTCTTTCTTTTTGCATTTCTTTCTTTGTTTTTGGTTCTTTCCTTCTGCATTCCTTTCTTTGTTTCGGTTCTTTCTTTTTGCATTCCTTTCTTTGTTTTTGGTTCTTTCCTTCTGCATTCCTTTCTTTGTTTCGGTTCTTTCTTTTTGTATTCCTTTCTTTGTTTTTGGTTCTTTCTTTCTGTATTCCTTTCTTTGTTTTTGGTTCTTTCTTTCTGTATTCCTTTCTTTGTTTTTGGTTCTTTCTTTCTGTATTCCTTTCTTTGTTCTTTCATTTTGCATTCCTTTCTTTGTTTTCGGTTCTTTCTTTTTGTATTTCTTTCTTTGTTTTGTTTTTGTATTCCTGTATTCTCCTTTGTTTTTGGTTCTTTCTTTCTGTATTCCTTTGTTTTTGGTTCTTTCTTTCTGTATTCCTTTCTTTGTTTTTGGTTCTTTCTTTCTGTATTCCTTTCTTTGTTTTTGGTTCTTTCTTTCTGTATTCCTTTGTTTTTGGTTCTTTCTTTCTGTATTCCCTTCTTTGTTTTTGGTTCTTTCTTTCTGTATTCCTTTCTTTGTTTTCGGTTCTTTCCTTCTGTGTTCTTTCTTTATGTTTGGTTCTTTCTTTCTGTATTCCTTTCTTTGTTTTTGGTTCTTTCTTTCTGTATTCCTTTGTTTTCGGTTCTTTCCTTCTGTATTCTTTCTTTATGTTTGGTTCTTTCTTTTTGTATTCCTTTCTTTGTTTTCGGTTCTTTCTTTTTGTATTCCTTTCTTTGTTTTTGGTTCTTTCTTTCTGCATTCCTTTCTTTGTTTTCGGTTCTTTCTTTTTGTATTCCTTTCTTTGTTTTTGGTTCTTTCTTTCGGTATTCCTTTCCTTTCTTTGTTTTTGGTTCTTTCTGTATCATTTCCTTTCTTTATTTCTTTGTTTTTGGTTCTTTCTTTCTGCGTTCCTTTCTTTATTTTTTTGTTTTTGGTTCTTTTCTTTTTGTATTCCTTACTTTTCTGTGTTCATTTATGTTTCTTGTATTATTTTCTTTCTTTTGGTTCTGTCTTTCTTTCTTTTTATGCTTTTCTTTCTTTCTTTCTTTCTTTCTGCATTCCTTTCTTCTTTTTTTTTTCGAACATCACTTTCTTTCGTTTTGTTCTTTTGTCTGTATTCTTTTCTTTTTTTGTTTGTTTTGTTTTGTTTTTTGTTGTTTTTGTTTTGTTTTTCTTTGGATTGAAACAACATTTATTTTCTTTCTTTTATCTATTTCTTTCTTTATTCTTTTTTCTTTCTTTCTTTCTTTTTTTTTTGTTTTGGTTTTGTTCTTTCTTTCTGTTTTTTTGTTGTTTGTTTTTTTTTGCATTCCTTTCCTTCATTCTGCATTAATTTCTTTCCGATTTCCTTTCTTTCTTTCTTTCTTTCCGATTTCCTTTATTTCTTTCTTTTCGTTCTGTTGTTTTTCTACACCTCTTCCTCTCTTTCTTTTCCTCACGCGTCACTTTCTTTCTTTTGGTTCTTTCTTTCTGCAGTTCTTTTTTTGCTGTGCTATCTTTGTTTCGGCGTTACTTACTTTCTTTCTTTTGGTTCTTTCTTTCTGCAGTTCTTTCTTTTGCTGTGCTATCTTTGTTTCGGCGTTACTTACTTTCTTTTTTGTGTTCTTTCTTTCTGCAGTTCTTTTTTTTGCTGTGCTATCTTTGTTTCGGCGTTACTTACTTTCTTTCTTTTGGTTCTTTCTTTCTGCAGTTCTTTTTTGCTGTGCTATCTTTGTTTCGGCGTTACTTACTTTCTTTTTTGTGTTCTTTCTTTCTGCAGTTCTTTTTGCTGTCCTTTCTTTGTTTTTAGTTCCTTCTTTTTGTATTCCTTCCTTTATGCTTGGTTCTTTCTTTCTACATTCCTTTCTTTGTTTTCTTTGTTTCGGCGTTACTTTCTTTTTTGTGTTCTTTCTTTCCATATTTTTCCTCTTTTTTTTTTCTTCTACATTTCCTTCTTAATTTCTGTCTTCATATCTTTCCGCATTCCTGTCTTTCTTTTCGTATTTTATGTTGTTTTCTTTTATCTTTTTGCAATCGTTTCAATCTTTCCGTATTCCTCTCTTTGTGTGTGTGTGTGTGTGTGTGTGTGT
>NC_134888.1:18529348-18574348 GCF_041734735.1 Babylonia areolata | reverse complement strand
TCCTGGTGTGTTAGAGCACAGGCGACTTTTTTTCTTCTTTTTTTTTAAGTGAAGAGGATTTGTGCAGTCCATTCCCCACTCTCTCGCTTACCGACGCTCACAGTCCCACAGGTGCAGATACTGCCACGCGAAGGACGGCCTCGGCAGGTGCAGGTTTTTTTTCTTCGGAGTTCCGTCTCCTAGGAAGACTTCCAGCCAAGGATAAGAGCTCCCCCCCTGCCCTTTAGTCATCATCCTCTTCCGCCTTCACAGCCGTTGGGAAAAGTTTCCTCCTCCGCCTGGTCCGTCGTTGGGAGACTTCACATGCGGCAGGTAGTACTGGGTTACATGGTACCAGTAGCATGGGCTATGCCCCTGACCTGACCCACTGAGTTGATGTTAAGCCATGAAATAAAAGCAACCCCCACCCCCCCCCCCACTTACCCATCCACCCCATCACCCCTCCCCCGCCCCTACAAAAAAAAGGGGGGGGGGGTCGTAGACTTTTACGTCCATCGGGGGCATTGGATTCACACCCATTGTCTCTAGGGCTGGGCTTAGGGAGAGAAGACGGGGCCCAGTCCACTCCTTCCGCCGCTCAAACAATCCCCCGGAACCGCTGTAAGGTTTCCACTTACACCTGGATGGAGTGAGAAACAAAGAAACAAAGAGACTAACTGAAAGGGGAAAAAGAAGAGTGAAGGAGACAAGCAGTACCAGAAGGCACCTCCAAAAGTACACAGCGTGTGTAATATACTTGATCACTGATTAAACTGTCATCAAATAAGTCACATAGAATACAATCGAATACAACAAGTAATAAGGTCAAATATATATATATATATATATATATATATATATCCAAAGTTTTTACCGTCATCAAATAGCAAGTCACACAGAATACAATTCGAATGCAACAAGGTCAATAATATGTGCGTCCTACATAACTCACGTAATTTGTGCCGAATATAATTTTGGTCCGGCAAACTGTGACAACTCCAAGTGCATTGCGAGATCACGAATACGTCCGCAACACGCACGCACGCACGCACGCGCACACACGCACGCACGCACACACACACACACACACACACACACACACACACGAACGTTCACGCGAGCGTGCGCTTACCGCACGCACGCACTTGCTTCTTCTTCTTCTTCGTTCGTGGGATGCAACTCCCACGTTCATTCGTATGAACACGAGTGGGCTTTTACGTGTATGACCGTTTTCTCCGCCGCCATGTAGGCAGCCATACTTCGTTTTCAAGGGTGGTCTGGGTTCAATTCCCGGTCTCGCCTTTTCCCCCAGCTTTGACTGGAAAAATCAAAGTGAGCGCCTAGTCAATTGGATGAGACGACAAACCAAGGTTACGTGTGCAGTACGCACTTGGCGCACTGAAAAAGAACCCATGGCAACAAAAGGGTTGTCTTCGGCAGAATGCAGTAGGATAAATCCCCTTAAAAGATTCACAATGAAATATTCTCTGCAGTTATAGTGAACAGTTATTTTGACGAATGGTCCCGGTTTCACTCTGTAATCTCTCTCTCTCTCCCCCCACCCCTCCCCCATTACATTACTCCTTAGGTGATGTTCACTTTCCAGTGTGTTATTATTGTTGCTACTATGTTGGTATTATTATTATCATTAATATTTTCATTGTTGTTGTTGTCAGTGGTAGTTGCGGTAACAGTAGTTTGGTTTTTTTGTGTTTTTGTTGTTGTTGTTTTTCTTGTTTAGTTTAGTTTTTGTCTTGCACTTCAACCTTCTTTTCATTGTCAAATAATGTGTGTATTTTCGCCATTGCGTTTGTGTATTGCTTGTTACTATATGAACGAGCACGATATAAGCTCATGCTTGTTGTTGCCGCGTCAAGTCTTCTTAATTGAACGCTGGATTGCACCTTGTTTCTTGATATTAAAAAATGTTTAAACCAAATCCCCTTTGATTTGGTCACAGTATTCCAATGCATCGCGCATACGCTCGAGGTCTTATTGAATGCTTTTGGGTCAAACTGCTCGACAGGCATCCGCCTACAACAGATGTGGTGCAGCGTATATGAATTAGTCCGAACGCAGTGACGCCTTCTAGAGAAAGTGAAACAGAAACATTCACGTACCATGCTTCTTTCGGATCATTCTAGACAGTTTTCTTCTTTCTTTTTTTTTTCTTTTTTTTTTTTTTTTCAGAGCAACAAGCATAGTTATGACCATGAGTGGAGTGATGGCCAAGAGGTAACGCGTCCGCGAATGAAGCGACAGAATCTGAGCGCGCTGGTTCGAATCACGGCTCAGCCGCTGATATTTTCTCTCCCTCCACTAGACCTTGAGTGGTGGTCTGGACGCTAGTCATTCGGATGAGACGATAAACCGAGGTCCCGTGTGAAGCATGCACTTAGCGCATGTAAAAGAACCCATGGCAACAAAAGGGTTGTTCCTGGCAAAAATTCTGTAGAAATATCCACTTCGATAGAAAAAAAACAACTAATAAAACTGCACGCAGGGGGAAAAAAAGAAAGAAAAATAAGGTGGCGCTGTAGTGTAGCGACGCCTCCCTGGGGAGAGCAGCCCGAATTTCACACAGAGAAATCTGTTGTGATAAAAAGAAATACAAATACAAACGTTCATAGCTGTGATGAGTCCATAGTTACTCTCAGTGTTCAACGGATGAAAGTGGAGTGGTGACCTTAGTGGTAACGCGTCCACCAAGGAAGCAAGATCTGGAAAATCCTGATGGCACGGAATCGGATCCAACACCTCATTCCCCAGAACTTTCTTCCCTTTCCACAAGACCTTCAGTGCTGCTGTGTGCCCGCTAGTCATTCGGAGGAGAAAATAAACCGGTCTCGTGTTTAGCATGCAACTTACCGCACGTAAAAGAACCCTGGGCAACAAACTGGATTGCACGGAAAACACACTCCCACAGAAATGGACTACACGGAAAACATACTTCTGCACGGAAACCCCACTCCTTTAACTGAAACACACACACACAGACACACACACACACACACACACACACACACACAACAACAACAACAACAACAACAAAACCAGTTTGCGTTGCAATAATAGATAATAGATACACTCTCAAACACACGAATGATGAAAGTAGTAGGCGTCGTCACACACCAGCTCAGGATATATGACATGAAGAAGAAGAAGAAGAAGAAGAAGAAGAAGAAGAAGAAGAAGAAGAAGAAGAAGAAAAAAGACACCCCCCACTAGCCCCCGCCCCCCCCCCCAAAAACCAAGCAAAAAAAACAGCTGATGAGCCGACCATTGAAATCCTGGCCCCCTGCTTGCATATGTGTTATAGACATCCGCTTTCAAGTAGGTCTCTGTCTTGATCTTTTTCACCTCTCCCACATAAAATAACACACACAAAAAACTTCAATGTGGTTGTGTAGTTTTGCTTGGATGGGCTTTTTGTTGCTGGTTTCTGTGTCTTTTATCCTCCTCCGCCCCCCCCCCCCCCCCCCCCCACACACACACACACAACACCCCATCCCCTTTTTTTTTTATTCCCTGTATAATTTTCCTTACATAATTATTGCCTGAGGTATAAAAATCAAAAGAAGCGATACTTGTTGGGCCCTGCCTGCCTAAATACTGTCTATACTCCGCCACACCACACCATTAAAAGCGACACTTTGGGGAAGCGGGCGGGCGGGGGGCGGGGGGGGGGTGGAGAAAGAGAGAGGGGGAAAGGGAGAGAGAGGGGGGGGGGGCGAGGGAGGGAGAGAGATAGGCGGAGAGACGGGGTAGAGGGAGAGAGAGTTGGGAGAGAGGGAGAGAGAAAGAGAGGGAGAGAGAAGAGGAGAGGAGTGAGGGAGAGAGGGGGATGAGAGAGGGAGAGAGAGAGAGGGAGAAAGAGGGAGAGAAAGAGGGAGAGAGGGGGAGAGAGGGAGAGAGATGAGGATGAGAGAGGGAGAGAGAGGGTGGGTGAGAGAGGGAGAGAGAGGGGGAGAAAGAGGGAGAGAGAGGGGGGTGAGAGAGGGAGAGAGAGGGGGAGAAAGAGGGAGAGAGAGGGGGGGGTGAGAGATGGAGAGAGAGGGGGAGAAAGAGAGAGAGGGGGAGAAAGAGGGAGAGGGGGGTGAGGGGGAGAAAGAGGGAGAGAGAGGGTGGGTGAGAGAGGGAGAGAGAGGGGGAGAAAGAGGGAGAGAGAGGGGGGATGAGATAGGGAAAGAGAGGGGGAGAAAGAGGGAGAGAGAGGGGGGACGAAATAGAGAGAGGGAGAGAGAGGGGGAGAAAGAGGGAGAGAGAGGGGGAGAAAGAGGGAGAGAGAGAGAGAGAAAGAGGGAGAGAGAGAGGGAGAAAGAGGGAGAGAAAGGGGGATACATATCCAGACAGATAGGGGGGGGGGGGAGAGAATAAGAGAAAGGAGAGATAGACATAATGCACACAGAGAGAAAGAGAGAATGATAGAAACAAAGGGAAAGAGTAAGACAGACAGAAAAAGACAAAGAAAGAAAGAGAAAGAGAGACAGAGAGAGAATGAGAGAGTGAGAGAGACAGAGAGAGAAGGGGAGAAGGAAAGAGACACAGACAGAGAGACAGAGACAGACAAACAAATAGAGACAAACAAACACAGAGAGAGAGCAGAACACAGGGAGAGAGATTGAGAGAGACGATGACGACGATGGCGACGCAGTGAGAGAGAGAGAGAGAGAGAGAGAGAGAGAGGTATCTGGTGTCTTTAATGGAGTAGCCGGGCTAGGTGGGGTACCTCCTTTTTTGCGCCTTCAGTGTGTTCTGATGGGTTCAGGGCGAGTTGTTTTCGGGCTTCTTTCCCAACCTAGTGGGTGAGGGGGAGAGAGATGGGGTGGGGGGGAGAGAGAGGGAGAGAGATGGGGAGAAAGAGGGAGAGAGAGGGGGATACATATACAGACAGATGGGGGGGGGGAGAGAAGAAGAAGAAGAGAGACAGACAGAGATAGAGAGGAGAGAGACATTCATACATACATACATACATACATTCATACATACATAGAGAGACAGAGAGAAAGAGAAAGACAGAAAGAGAAAGACAGACAGACAGAGAGAGAATGAGAGAGTGAGAGAGAGACTGAGAGAGAAAAAGAGAGGGAGAGAGACAGAGACAGACAAACAAACACAGACAGACAGAAGAACACAGGGAGAGAGGGAGAGAGAGAGAGACGACGACGACGACGCGGGGAGAGAGAGACAGAGAGAGAGAGAGAGAGAGAGAGGGAGAGAGAGAGAGAGAGAGAGAGAGAGAGAGGTATCCGGTTTCTTAATGGAGTAGCCGAACTAGGTGGGGTACCTCCTTTTTTGCGCCTTCAGTGTGTTCTGATGGGTTCAGGGCGAGTTGTTTTCGGGCTTCTTTCCCAACCTAGTGGGTGAGGGGGAGAGAGAGAGGGTGGGGGGAGAGAGAGGGAGAGAGAGGGGGAGAAAGAGGGAGAGAGAGGGGGATACATATACAGACAGATGGGGGTGGTGGGGGGGAGGGGAGAAGAAGAAGAAGAAGAGACAGACAGACAGACAGACAGAGATAGAGAGGAGAGAGACATTCATACATACATACATACATACATAGAGAGACAGAGAGAAAGAGAAAGACAGAAAGAGAAATACAGACAGACAGAGAGAGAATGAGAGAGTGAGAGAGAGACTGAGAGAGAAAAAGAGAGGGAGAGAGACAGAGACAAACAAACACAGACAGACAGAAGAACACAGGGAGAGAGGGAGAGATAGAGAGACGACGACGACGCCGGGAGAGAGAGACACAGAGAGAGAGAGAGAGAGAGAGAGAGAGAGAGAGGTATCCGGTTTCTTAATGGAGTAGCCGAACTAGGTGGGGTACCTCCTTTTTTGCGCCTTCAGTGTGTTCTGATGGGTTCAGGGCGAGTTGTTTTCGGGCTTCTTTCCCAACTAAGTGGATGAGGGGGGGAGAGAGAGGGTGGGGGGAGAGAGAGGGAGAGAGAGGGGGAGAAAGAGGGAGAGAGAGGGGGATACATATACAGACAGATGGGGGGGGGGGGAGAAGAAGAAGAAGAAGAGACAGACAGACAGAGATAGAGAGGAGAGAGACATTCATACGTACATACATACATACATACATACAGAAAGAGAGAGACAGAGGGAAAGAGAAAGACAGAAAGAGAAAGAAAGAAAGACAGACAGAGAGAGAATGAGAGAGTGAGAGAGAGACTGAGAGAGAAAAAGAGAGGGAGAGAGACAGAGACAGACAAACAAACACAGACAGACAGAAGAACACAGGGAGAGAGGGAGAGAGAGAGAGAGAGAGAGAGAGAGAGAGAGAGAGAGAGAGAGAGAGAGAGAGAGAGAGAGGTATCCGGTTTCTTAATGGAGTAGCCGAACTAGGTGGGGTACCTCCTTTTTTGCGCCTTCAGTGTGTTCTGATGGGTTCAGGGCGAGTTGTTTTCGGGCTTCTTTCCCAACTAAGTGGGTGAGGGGGAGAGAGATGGGGTGGGGGGAGAGAGGGAGAGAGGGGGGGGGGGGGAAGAGGGAGAGAGAGGGGGAGAAAGAGGGAGAGAGAGGGGGATACATATACAGACAGATGGGGGGGGGGGAGAGAGAAGAAGAAGAAGAGAGACAGACAGAGATAGAGAGGAGAGAAACATTCATACATACATACATACATACATTCATACATACATAGAGAGACAGAGAGAAAGAGAAAGACAGAAAGAGAAATACAGACAGACAGAGAGAGAATGAGAGAGTGAGAGAGAGACTGAGAGAGAAAAAGAGAGGGAGAGAGACAGAGACAGACAAACAAACACAGACAGACAGAGGAACACACACACACACACACACACACACACACACACAGAGAGAGAGAGAGAGAGAGAGAGAGAGAGAGAGAGAGAGAGAGAGAAATAAAGAGGTATCCGGTTTCTTTAATGGAGTAGCGGACTAGGTGGTGTACCTCCTTTTTTGCGCCTTCAGTGTGTTCTGATGGGTTCAGGGCGAGTTGTTTTCGGGCTTCTTTCCCAACCTAGCGGGTGAGGGGGAGAGAGACGGGAGGGAGAGGTGGGTGGGTGCGATGTGGGCGGGGGTTGGGTGGGGAGTGGAGGCAGAGGTGGGGAGGGAGGTTTCGACTGTGGGAACAACTGAGATTCAAGTGTCACGTAAACATTGAATCTACGGTGTGTGTGAAATAATGAAAAGGGCTCAACCCCCCCCCCCCCCCCCTGTAGACTCTGTAGTCTGTGTGAGAACTTGTTTGTGATAGTTTCCGTTATTAGTGGAGTGTATGTTGGACATAGTATAGCGTCATTGGGCTCTATGTGACCATGAGTCCGTGTGCGCGCACACACACACACACACACACACACACACACACACACACACACACACACACCCTATATCATACACACACACACACACACACACACACACACACACACACACACACACACACACACACACACACACACACACACACACACACACAACTATATCATATATATATCCGAGAGTTTTCAACCCCCACCCTTCCTTTTCCAAAGCTGCGTAGCCCCGACTTTGTGTGTCACTGAGTCTGTGCGTCATCGAGTCTGCCTCCTTAAGACGGCCAGAGTTCCCTCAGTTGAAACGCCAGCCGAACAGCCAGGATTTCACCCCACTGTAGACAGCCCGGGCGTTCCCCTTGAAACGCTAGACGAACAGCCAGGACTTCATCCCCACTTTAGACAGCCAGGCCTACAGTTTGATACGCCGCCAGACAAACAGCAGGACTTCCTCTTTGAGACACCAGACGAACAGCCAAGGCTTCCCCCTTGAAACGCTAGACAAACAGCCAGGACTTCACACCACGTTTGACAGCTTAGGATCCCCCTTGAAACGCCAGATGAACATCTAGGACCTCACCCCACTTTAGACAGCCAGGACTTCCTCCTTTCAAACGCCTAGCCGAACATCTAGGACCTCACCCCACTTTAGACAGCCAGGACTTCCTCCTTTCAAACGCCAGCCGAACATATAGGACCTTCACCCCACTTTAGACAGTCAGGACTTCCTCCTTTCAAACGCCAGCCGAACATCTAGGACTTCACCCCACTTTAGACAGCCAGGACGTCCTCCTTTCAAACGCCAGCCGAACATCTAGAACTTCAACGCACTTTAGACAGCCAGGACTTCCTCCTTTCAAACGCCAGCCGAACAGTTAGGACTTCACCCCATTTCAGACAGCCATGACACCCCCTCCTTTAAAACTCTAGACGAACAACCAGGACTTCGCCCCAGTTTAGACAGCCATGATTTCCCCTTTCAAAAGCCAGCTGAACAGCCAGTACTTCACCCCACCTTTGACAGCCAGGGCTATCCCCATTGAAACGCCAAACAAACAGCTAGGACTCCATCCCACTTTAGACAGCCAGGACATTACCCTTGCAACGCCAGACGAAGAACCAGGATTTCACCCCATTTTAGACAGCCAGGATTCCCGTTTGAAACGCAAGACGAACAGCCAGGACTTCCCTCTTGAAACACCAGATGAACAGCCAGGATTTCACCCCACTTTAGACAGCCAGGGACCTCCCCCCCCCCCCCCCCCCGAAACGCCAGACGAACAGCCAGGACTTCCCTCTTGAAACACCAGATGAACAGCCAGGATTTGACCCCACTTTAGACAGCCAGGGACCACCCCCACCCCCCTGAAACGCCAGACGAACAGCCAGGACTTCACCCCAATTTAGACAGCCAGGGACCACCCCCACCCCCCTGAAACGCCAGACGAACAGCCAGGATTTGACCCCACTTTAGACAGCCAGGGACCACCCCCACCCCCCTGAAACGCCAGACGAACAGCCAGGACTTCACCCCACTTTTGACAGCCAGGGCTTTCCCCATTGAAACGCCAAACAAACAGCTAGGACTTCATCCCACATTCGACAGTGAAGGATCCCCTTTGCAACGCCGGACGAACAGACAGGATTTCACCCAATTTGAGACAGCCAGGATTCCCGTTTGAAACGCCAGACGAACAGCCAGGATTTCACCCCACTTTAGACAGCCAGGGACCTCCCCCCCCCCCCCCCCGAAACGCCAGACGAACAGCCAGGACTTCCCTCTTGAAACACCAGATAAACAGCCAGGATTTCACCCCACTTTAGACAGCCAGGGACCTCCCCCCCCCCCCCCCCCTGAAACGCCAGACGAACAGCCAGGACTTCCCTCTTGAAACACCAGATGAACAGCCAGGATTTGACCCCACTTTAGACAGCCAGGGACCACCTCTCCCCCCCCCCTGAAACGCCAGACGAACAGCCAGGACTTCCCTCTTGAAACACTAGATGAACAGCCAGGATTTGACCCCACTTTAGACAGCCAGGGACCACCCCCACCCCCCTGAAACGCCAGACGAACAGCCAGGATTTGATCCCACTTTAGACAGCCAGGGACCACCCCCACCCCCCTGAAACGCCAGACGAACAGCCAGGACTTCGCCTCACTTCAGACAGCCAGGGCTTTCCCCATTGAAAAGCCAAACAAACAGCTAGGACCATACCCCACATTTGACAGCGAAGGATCCCCTTTACCATGCCGGACGAACAGCCAGGACTTCACCCCACTTTAGACAGCCAGGATTCCCCTTAAAACGTCAGACGAAGAGCTAGGACTTCACCCCACTTTAGACAGCTATGGCTCCCCCAATTTAAATGTCAGACGAACAGCCAGGACTTCGCCCCACTTCAGACAGCCAGGGCTTTCCCCATTGAAACGCCAAACAAACAGCCAGGACTTCACCCCATGTTTGACAGCGAAGGATCCCCTTTGCAACGCCGGACGAACAGCCAGGACTTCAGCCCACTTCAGACAGCTATGGCTTCCCCAATTTAAACGTCAGACGAACAGCCAGGACTTCACCCCACTTCAGACAGCTATGGCTTCCCCAATTTAAACGTCAGACGAACAGCCAGGACTTCACCCCAGTTTAGACAGCCGGGATATCGCCCTTGCAACGCCAACCGAACATCCAGGATTTCACCCCACTTTAGACAGCCAGGAATCCCGTTTGAAACGCCATACGAATAGCCAGGACTTCACCCCGCATTGGACAGTCAGAGACCACCCCATCCCAGTTTAGACAGCCAGGAGTTTCCCATTGAAAGGCCAGGCAAACAGCCAGGACTTCACCCCACTTTAAACAGCCATGGTTTCCCTTTCAAACGCCAGGCGAACAGCCAGGACTTCACTCCACTTTAGACAGCCAGAGCTACAGTTTGATACGCCAGAATAACAGTCAATAGTTCACCCCTCTTTTGGTAGCCAGGGTTCCACCCCCAAACCCCAACCTCACCCCCCTTTGGAACGCTAGATACACCTCCCACCAGTACAGACAGACACCAGGACTCACCTCAACACCCACATCCTATCTCCAGAAGCTGATTTTGTTTGTTCCGTCAGCACGATGAGGACCATTTTAGTCATCCTGGGGCTGTGGATATTGGGGTCGGTGTGTATGTGTGCAGATGGCTAGTTAGTCCAATCTGCGCCCTGAAGGTTCTCTGGCAGTGTGGACGGGGGGGGTGGGGGGCTGGCGGCAGTTGGGGGTTCCAAGGCTCGGGCTTTCCGCGCCTGTCTCTGCTGCTCAGCAGCAGCTGTCCTGGTGACTTCACAGGTCAGGGAACCTTTGAAGCTGACAGAGCGTCATGCGGGCCTGTCCACAGTTACATGCTCCCATATGTCTGGGTTGACGTTGAAGGCCTCCAGGGATGACTTCAGCATATCCTTGAAACGATTTTCCTGGCCTCCATGGGAGCGTTTGCCCTGGTTGTAGCTCACTATAGAAGAGTTTCTTTGGCAGCCGATGGTTTGGCATGCGAGCTATATGCCCTGCCCAGAGAAGCTGTGACTGCATGAGGATGGTGTGAATGCTGGGCAGACCAGAACTGGAGAAGACCTCGGTGTCTGGGACCCTGTCTTGCAATTTAATCCCAAGGAGCTTCCTGAGGCAGGTTGTGAGGAGGTGGTTCAGTTTCTTAGCACGACACTGGTAGACTGTCCAGGTCTCACAGGCGTACAGCAGTGTAGGAAGTTTGATAGCACTGTACACATTAGTACAGCTTAGTTTCAGGGCTGATGCCTCTTCTGTTCCACACATTGTTGTGTAATCAGCTGAAAGTGGCGCTGGCTTTCGCTATCGTCCGTTCACCTCTTCATCGGTGATCGCGTTTCTGGACAATGTACTGCCAAGATAAGTGAACCTGTCAACTGCTCTCACTCGTTGACCCTTGACGGTGACCCCCAACTACTGCCACCACCCCCCGTCCACACTGCCAGAGAACCTTCAGGGCGCAGATTGGACTAACTAGCCCCCCAAAAAAATTATAGTTTAAAGTTTTATTCATCTTTTCACTGCAGTTGCTTATGGAGGACTGCTATCAAATGATACTTTTACGCCCAGAATTGCTGCATGTTTGGTGCATAACTGTTATGCATGTTTGGGTGTATGTGTGAATGTGTGTCTTCATGTTTTACATTTATTTGCTTATTTATCATCATTGTTGTCTTTTTTATTTATTTATCATTATTATTATCATTATTATTACTGCCTTTTTTCATATTATAATTATTTATTTATCTATTTATGTATTTATTTACTTATTTATGTACGCTTATCTATTATTTATTTACCTTTTTTTTTCTCAAGGCCTGACTAAGTGCGTTGGGCTACGCTGCTGGTCAGGCATCTGCTTGGCAGATGTGGTGTAGCGTATATGGATTTGTCCGAACGCAGTGACGCCTCCTTGAGCTACTGAAACTGAAACTGACGGTGATGTTGGGTTCAAATGTAGGGCCTTCCTGGAGCTGGTTGATGCATTACTTCGGTCTTCTTGGTACTGATTGTGAGAGACCGCAGTTGTCACAGGCATCAGAGAACTTGTCAACGCTGTGTTGCATATCTCAGCTTCTGAGGCAACGTTGAGGGCACAGTCATCTGTGAACAGGAAGTCTGTGATGGTATCCGTTGTGACATTGGTTTTTGCTGGGAGCCTCCTGAGGTGAAACAGTTTACCATCTGTGCGGTACCTGATGCCTATGTCCACATCAGCTTCACTGAAGGCGCCAGTCATCATGGCTGGGAACATGAGGCTGAACAGCGTTGGGGCAAGGACACAGCCTTGCTTGACGCCATTGCACACGGGAGCTGTGTGTGTGTGTGTGTGTGTGTGTGTGTGTGTGTGTGTGTGTGTGTGTGTGTGTGTGTGTTTGATGATCGTCAAACGTCAAGACGTGTAGGCGAAATGGGACGATCAAACATTCGAGAAGACAAGGGTAACAGCACGATCAAACAAATAGGCTAAATGGGAATAGGCGAATCGGTACCTGCCCCTTCACAACCTGCATTGCTACCACGGAGACAGGGAGTGGGCCTTGAAATGTTAAGTTAACTCACTCAGTACGGCCAGTCCTCTCTTCTCCTCTACACAGACCCCTCGGATGTCCAATGGGTGTCTGGATGACCCAACCTTTAGCTTCCGTCGTCAGAATTGTGGTATTCTTTGTCAACATTCACGTCTTCAGTATAAGAGCCTTCCGCTTGCAATATTTTGATGGTGGTAATTGGGGTGAAACGCTGTTAACGTCGTCTCTTTCGCCGTTCGTATGGAAAGAGTTAAGAAACCACAATCATCTGTTAAAAACAATGTAATATCTTCCTATAATTATTTAACTGATAAAGTTACTACATATCTGTTAATAGGCTAACATGTTTAACACAGACACAGACACACACACACACAGAGACACACAGACAGACAGACAGACAGAGACACACACACACACACACACACACACACACACACACACACACATTTCATATTTTTTTTCTTCTTTGAAGATATCTAGATGACAGATAGATAGATAATTATCATAATCTTCATAGATAGGTAGATAGATAAATATATATCATAATCTTCATAGATAGATAGATAGATATCATAAGCTTTTATTCTGTATTGGCGACGATTTATCTATTCATTTATTTATTTTTATAAATAAGCGAAACAAACACCAAAAATACAGAAACAAATGCGTAAATAAATAGACAGATAAAGAAAAAAGAAAAAAAAATCAAACCAACAAATAAATCCACCTATCTGTCTATATATATATTAATCGATTAAGCAATAGATGTTTTACGATTGATGATGAGAAAAAAATTGAAAGCTTAGTTCCCATTGTAGGCAGCTAGCTAGGGGAGATAATACACATTTCTATCATTCCGCCCTCCTACCATCTCTCTCTCCCCAATCCTCTCGCTGCATGTGTGTGTGTGTGTGTGTGTGTGTGTGTGTGTGTGTGTGTGTGTGCCACTGTGTGTGTGTGTGTGTGTGTGTGTGTGTGTGTGTGTGTGCGTGTACCACTGTGTGTGCCACTGTGTGTGTGTGTGTGTGTGTGTGTGTGCCACTCTGTGTGTGTGTGTGTGTGTGTGTGCCACTCTGTGTGCCACTCTGTGTGTGTGTGTGTGTGTGTGTGTGTGTGTGTGTGCCACTCTCTGTGTGTGTGCCACTCTGTGTGTGTGTGTGTGTGTGTGTGTGTGTGCCACTGTGTGTGTGTGTGTGTGTACCACTGTGTGTGCCACTCTGTGTGTGTGTGTGTGTGTGTGTGTGTGTGTGTGTGTGTGCCACTCTGTGTGTGTGTGTGTGTGTGTGTGTATGTGTGTGTGTATGTGTACCTGTATGTCTTTCTGTACGCGTATACAACAACAATAAGGATGTTCATTAAAAAAAAAATAAAAAAAGAAAAAAAAAGAAGAGAAAAGCTAGGGGGTGGGTGGTGGGGAGTTGGGACGAGGGCTGGGGGTGGGGCGTGGGGGTCTACCCGATATAATGATAATAGTCTATTCAGAGATAGAGCGGCCCTGGGTCCCAGCAAATAAAATGTATACATTAGGTAATGCTGTCTTCGATAACGTTCTATTACTGAAGACAAACTGCCCCGATAACTGGCTTATTACGTGGTGCTTTAGAATGGTATTATAATGTATACAAGTCTCTTTTTTTTAACTTTTTTTTTTGTACCTGAAATTTTGATCTCATTAAATTTTGTTCAGTCTTTTTCTTTTCTTTCATGTTATTTTTTTTCTTTTTTCTTTATATCTTTTAAGTGTGCTTTGGTTGAGGAAAAAAAACAACCCACAAACAAACAAACAAAATATCTATTTCTTGGTATAATTAGTAGGTTACTGGTATTTATTTTCCTTTCTTATAGTTATTGTTTTCTTCTTCTTTTTCTTCTTCCTCTGAACTGTGCAATGCATTTTTTAAGAACTCTATTCAGTAGTAATTTACTTAAATCTCTCTCTCTCTCTCTCTCTCTCTCTCTCTCTCTCTCTCTCTCTCTCTCTCTCTCTCTCTCTCTCTCTCTCTCTCTCTGCGTCCCCACTCAGAATGGGGTGTGTATGAAACTCAATAGCGAACTCTTCATCAAAAGCTCATTATATAGAGATATAAGTGTGTGTGTGTGTGTGTGTGTGTGTGTGTGTGTGTGTGTGTGTGTGTGTGTGTGTGTGTGTGTGTTCAAATTGATCAACGATTTGTGTGTGTGTGTGTGTGTGTGTGTGTGTGTGTGTGTGTGTGTGTGTGTGGTTGTTTTTTTTGTTGTTGTTTTGTTTTCTTTTGTTCTGTTTTAAATTTAGAAACCATGCTGGTCTCAGCAGGATTATTGGGCCAGGCCATATGTGTGTGCATGTGAAGGGGTGTGTGTGTGTGTGTGTGTGTGTGTGTGTGTGTGTGTGTGTGTGTGTGTTTATGAGCGTATGTGTGGATGTGTATGCGTGCGGGTGCGGAGAGAAGGGAGGGGAGTGTCAGGGGGATGGGGGTGGTGGTTAGGTGCTTACGTCGGTGGGCAGATGTTTGTTAAATATACACGTGCAAAAGGTTTATTTTAGTGCATTTCGTCAAACAAAAATCGAACAGAAAATGTTGGTGCTCTCTCTCTCTCTTTCTCTCTCTCTGTCTTACCGTCTCTGATTCTGTGTGTGTGTGTGTGTGTGTGTGTGTGTGTGTGTGTGTGTGTGTGTGTGTGTGTGTGAACGAAACGCATGTTAGTGCATATTAGCTTTGTCGTAGTTGCTGTTGTCATTGTTATTTTTTCTAAAACAAAAGAAGTAGGAAAGGAGAATGAGGAATAAAAAAATAAAAAAAAGAAATAATTACAAGTACATGCATACCTCAATTTGTGGTGGTTTTGTTGTTTCCCCCAAACAAAGAGGAAAGAGGAATTGGCATACAGTAGTTTCAGTTTCAGTAGCTCAAGGAGGCGTCACTGCGTTCGGACAATCCATATACGCTACACCACATCTGCCAAGCAGATGCCTGACCAGCAGCGTAACCCAACGCGCTACATGTTTCTTCTTCTTCTTCTGCTTTTTATTTTCTCCTTCTTCTTCTTCTGCTTCTTCGTCTACTTCTTTCCTCCTCCTCCTCCTTCTTCTTCTTCTTCTCGTCGTCATCGTCGTCGTCGTTGTTGTAAAAAAAAAAAAAAGAAAAAAAAAAGTAGAACGAATGGTAAACAGTAGAATGATTGCACATGCATATTTCAGTTTATCCTTGTGTCTGCAATTGTTTTCCCCAAACAAAGAGGAATAGGTATATATATGTCTGTTTCTCCTCCTCTTTCTCCTCCTCCTCCTTCTTCTTCTTCATATCTGCTACTTTTTCTTCTTCTTCATCTTCATGCCCTTTGTTCTTCTTGTACACCGACACGAACCGAAAAAGACAACAACAGTATCTTGTTTAATTCTATGTTTGTTTGTTTGTTTGTTTATTCCTTTTAGTGTGTGTGTGTGTGTGTGTGTGTGTGTGTGTGTGTGTGTGTGTGTGTTCAGGCCCGTTACCCTACCTGCTATATCTAACTACATGAGGTACTCAGTTTGTTTTTTGTTTTTTTTGTTTTTGTTTTTTTTTTTTTTTTTTTTTGCTTCTCTATCATTCTTCTGGCTGGTATTTTCAAAACGGCCCTCATACTTTCAACCCCCCAGAAATAAGCTGGACTGGCTTAGGAACTAAATGTAGGTTTGTACATAATTATGTGATGTTTTCCTCGTCTTTTACAACAAAATCGTGTTTTGTACTTGGTTGACTGTTCATATTTGGTTGTTGCTGTTTTGTTGTTGATTTTTTTTTTTCTGGGGCTTTTTTAGGGGGAGGGGGAGTTTTATGTTGTGTTTTTTTTCCAGTCGTTTTTGTGGTGGCGTTGATAGTATTATTGTAGTGTTGTTGCAGAGCTTCTATTTTTTTCTTTCTCTTGTTTTATTTTTCTTGTACTTTTTTTTTTCTATTTTCTTGGTTGATGTTTTCTCATTTTCCTGTGAAAATGTTACTGTAATGTCCACCGCCTGTCCAAAATAAAACAAGGTTATGTTATTTGCCGATTTTTTTTTTCTTTCTGTTTTTCTCTTCGTATTTCTTATTCAGTGTGTGTGTGTGTGTGTGTGTGTGTGTGTGTGTGTGTGTGTGTGTGTGTGTGTGTGTGTGTGTGTGTGTGTGTGTGTGTGTGTGTGTGTGTGTGTGTGTGTGCTTCGTCACAGTGGAATGGGTGCATACCAGCATCTTATACAGATTAATAGGGATTTTTTATTTTAAAAAAAAAAAAATCCTTTCTCAGTTTCTGTCTTCTGAAGGAAAAGATATTGAACAGGTGCATATCATTAGCCTTTCTTGATTAAAAAAAAAAAAAGTTCTCGTTTCTTTTATTTCTATGTTTGCTGACTTCATAATGAATACAATACAATAATCAGGGTTGTTGGGGTTGTTTTTTTTTTTTTAATGTAGCCTCCACGTACATAATCATGTGAGAAAAGATCAATTGCAGACAGAATGTAATATGAACGATTACCTTTTCATAGCAGCATGAAACGTAAGCGTATAGGATTTCCACCCCCCCTTGCTTACAAAAAGAAAGAATGAAAGAAGAAAAAAAAAGAGACAAAAATCTGTTGTTGAAGACTCTCCTATTCCCCCCCCCGCGCCCCCCCCCCCCCCACACACACAAAACCCTCCCTCTACATCCCATTTCCACTCTCTTCTTTCTATACCGCCCCCCCCCACACACACACACACACAATCCCCACGACTACCCCCCACCCCCTACCGCCTACCGCCTATCTTTCTGGCTCCATCTAACCTCTTCTTCTTCCAAGTGTTCTGAAGTTTTCTTGTCAGGAATTATTATTATTATTATCCTTTACATTCCGACAGAATGCGAGAAGATGATATTATCGATTTCTCTCTGGATATATTATTTGTTGCGGGGAGGGGGAGGGGGTTGGGGGTGGGTTCTTTGCTGTTGTTGTATTCGTTTTTGAAGCAAAGGCCCAAAAGGTTTTTTTGTTTGTTTGTTTTTTTGTTGTTGTTGATGTTGTTGGTTTTTTGTTGTTGGTTTTTTGTTTGTTTGTTGTTCGTTTTTTTTTTTGAGGGGGGGGGGGGGGGGGGGGGGGGTTGTTGGTGTTTTTTGGGTTTTTTTTTTTTTTTTTGTCTTCTCGTGATTCTTCCTGGAGATTTTTGTTTGATACAAAGACATACATTGTGAAATGCTTGTTTTAACTGCCACTGGTTTTCAAACACACACACACACACACACACACACACACACACTTTAAAAAATCCACCTATCCATTGATCTACTTATCCGTTCATTTGTCTATTTATCTATTAAACTACCCGTTCCTTCCCTGGTTTCTCAAGTTTTGTTTGTTTGCATTTTAGTTGGTATTTTATGGCTGTTTTTTCACCCGTGTTTGTTTTGGGGTGGTTTTTTGTGTGTGTGTTTTGTTTTGTTTTTTGGTTTTTTTTTGCTGTTATTCTGGGGGTTGGTTTGGTTTTGTTGGGTTGTTTTGCTGTTATTCTGGGGGTGGTTGTTTTTGTTTTTTTTAGATCGAAGTTTTACTATTAAAAAAAACAAACCACCTTCCATTCAGTAGATCAATCGACGCGAAATGAAATCCAAACAAAGCGGTAATTATGCATGGTATCATAAGCACACTTTTAACGAAGAGAGGAAAAGAAAAGATTAGCCGAGATAGAGAGAAAAGAAAAAAAAAAAAGAGAGGGAGCGAGAGAGAGGAAAGAGAGATGAGGAGGAGGAAGAAAGAGAGAGGGAGGAAGAGAGAGAGGGAGGGAGAGACAGACAGAGAGAATAAATCCAGCCCAGATGTCTTCGTCATCTTCAAAAAAAAAAAAAATGAATGATTGATAATGATGATGACGACGATGATAATAATAATAACAACAAACAACGATAATACTCAACCTCACATTGAAATTATCCTTTATATCTTTATAGTCATTTTCTATGACAATAAATATACTGATAATGATAAGAAGAAGAAGAACCAGAAGAACAAGAAGAACCAGAAGAACAAGAAGAAGAAGAAGCAATGAATGATAAAAGTAACAACACAAATTCACATTGCAGCTGTGTTTTATTGTGGTCTTTTTTTTTTGTGGTTTTTCTCCCTTTCTCGGCATATCAAGAACAACTGATATATCATAACAATCACATCATAATCATACATAAACAACAACAGCGATAAAATTAATCAAATCTACAGTCGAACTGGTGGCTTCTCCGCCATTAAAAAAAAAATAACTAATAACCCTTTTTTTTGTCATCATGACAATCAAAAAAAAAAAAAAAAAAAAAAAGCAAAAACTGAAAACAAGTTGAACGAATGAGATCTGTTTTTGACTCTCTCTCTCTCTCTCTCTCTCTCTCTCTCTCTCTCTCTCACACACACACACACACACACACACACACACACACACACACACACACACACACAGTTACAATTTTTGTCCACATCAACTCAGTTCATAACGCATAACTGTCAAGAGTTCCATAGAAGGAGTATTTGGGATTTTTTTTTAAACAAAAGGAGAAAAAAAAAAAAGAAGAAAAAAAAGAACCCCCCAGACATAAGACAGTCATCGCTATTCCTTGGTTTTCATATTCAGATTTGGTGGTGGTGGTGTTCTCCACACGAATCACAAAAAAAAAAAAAAAAAATCAACCATGCAGGCAGTTCTCCTCAAGACATTGGCCACAATCTGACTACACACACAAAACAATTCCACTTTTTTTTTTTTGGTGCTTACAATTATCATCATCATAATCTATGTACAATTCCCGCTTTTTTCCAAGCGGACAAGACACACACACACACACACACAAACACGACACACACACACACACAAACACGACACACACACACACACACACACACACACACACACACACACACACACACACACACACACAAACACAAACACGACACACACACACGACACGACACATTCCATACACATCCAGCAAATGAGCGATTGAAAAGCACACAAAGAAAGTAGCAAATGAACGAAACTCATCCGCTTTCACTCTTATAAACGCTCTTTGTTTTTTTTCTTCTTCTTCTTCTTCTGGAGTTTACTACAACTCTCACGAGTTCAAGGGCCTTCGACAGGCAAACATTTAAAGATAACACTGCATGCATGTCTAGGGCTTTCAAACTCATCTAGCTTCTGTTTTTGTTTTTGTTTTTTTGTGTTTTTTTTGTTTGTTTTTTTTCTGGGCGAAGGGGATGTGGGAGGGTGTAGTGGGGGCGTGGGAGGGGGGCGGGGTTTGGTTCGGGGGTTGCAGCAGAAAAAAGCAAAAAAAGGACAAAAACCCCAGACAAGGCAAACACAAAACTTTTTGCGTGGCCAAAGCGAGTCAACAAAATGAAAAGAATGGGGGGGGGGGGGGGGAAAACTGTGGGATGGGACATGGAGTGAGTGAGGGGGGAGGGGGGGGGAGCTGTGAGGGGGTGGGGGGAAGGTTGGGGGAGGTGGTGGGGGCTGGGGGGCTGGAAGGCGCGTAAGTGTCCAACAGCTCTCTCTCTCTCTCTCTCTCTCTCTCTCTCTCTCTCTCTATATATATATATATATATATATATATATATACAGGAAATGTTATGAACACAGACACAAGAACTGTTAGGTGTGTGAGGGCGCCTGAAGTGTCAACAGCTACAGGGAAACATCATTGTGAACACAAGACGCAAGACTTGACAGGAGGGCGCATACCGTGTCAACAGCTTTTACAGGAAATACTATGATGAACACATGACACCACCACAAGAACTACTGCCCTCATCATCATCATCATCATCATCATCATCATCAAATATTCCGTACTATAATCTCAAAGCTGCTCCTCCTTGCAACACATACACATACACACACTTTCAAACTTGCCATTTTCATCAAGTTATCGTTTGTTTCATACAAGAATCGCCGTCTGTACATGTACATACAGGTACAAATCCTGATAGTAGTAGTAGTAGTAGTAGTAGTAGTAGTAGTAGTAGCAGCAGCAGCAGTAGTAGTAGTAGAAGAAGTAGTAGTAGTTTTAGTATTATTATGCATGTATTCTTTTTTGGCTTCTTAGCCGAGGCCCTTCAAAAGAATCAATTTATTTGTGCACAACTTCAGTTGCTCTTATTATTGGTTTTGAGTTTTGTTGGGGTTTTTTTTTTGGGGGGGGGGGGGAGGAAGGGGGGTGCGGGGGGTGCGGGGGGTGAAGGGGGGGGGGGGTGAGGATGTGGCATGAATTATTTAAAAGGGGTGGAGGGTTGTGGAAGCGGACAAAACACACAAAGTAGAAACCTATAACGTGAAATAATCGTAATGAAATGGTGTGTGTGTGTGTGTGTGTGTGTGTGTGTGTGTGTGTGTGTAAAGACAATGTCAAGCAAATAATCATAAAGCTCAAATGAAAACAAAAGTTACAAAAAAATGCAGAGAACGGAAATAATGAAACAATGACACACACACACACACACACACACACACACACACACACACACACATATATATATATATATATATATATATATATAACACTCACATATAAAACACACACATACACACTACATATAAAACAAAAGAACAAAAAAGGGGGAGGTATGAGGGATGCCAGAATTAAGGAAAAAGAAGGACAAAAGATTAAAATCTAAAATAAAGAAAATAAAATTAAAGAGAAGAAAAAAACAAGTCAAATCACTGAACTTTTTTTTTTTTTTTTTTTTTAACTCTTAGCACACCACCACTCACTTTCCTAAAACTCATCCAACCACCATCCGTCGATTCAATATGGTCAGTAAAAAAAAATAAAAATAAAAATAAAAATAAAAAAGTTAACAGTGAAAAGGTAATTTTTTTTTAAAGGGAGGCGAAGGTGGAGCTATCAATATATAAAAAGGCATTACCCTGAGAAAATAAACAACAACAAAAATGAATATACAAATTAAAAAAACAACAACAAAAAACACAAAAAAAACAAAAACAAACAAAACAAAAAACAAGGAAAGTAAGTCAGCGAACGAGCGAGCAAATGAGAGAGAGAGAGAGAGACAGAGAGAGAAAGACAAATAGAGAAACAGAGAGAGAGAGAAACACAGAGAGAGAGAGAGAGAGAGAGAGAGAGAGAGAGAGAGAGAGAGAGAGAGAGAAAATATGACCAACAGAAGAAACAGGAAGAGAAAAGCAGAGACTGCAGGAAGCAGATCTATTGGGCGGCGGGTAAAGAGGGAGAGAGAGAGAGATGGGGCTTCCTTTTTTCACTTTTCTTTTTCTTTTCGAATCTTTTTTTTCTTTTTTCTTTTCTGTTTTTTTTTTTTCTTTAAAAAAAAAAAATCAATTATTGAAAAGCAACTGAAGGAGGAAAAAAGATACGATTGAAGAGGGTGGGGGAAAAGAGGGTACTTGTGTGCTACCGAACTAGGACTAAATAATCTAATTTCACTTCTTGTTTTATATTTTATATATATATATATATACACACACACATATATATATATATATATATATATATATATATTTGTATACAAATTATATATATATATATATATATATATATATATATATATATATATGAGAGAGGGACACACAGAGAGATAGATATAGACAGATATACATATTCATGTGTGTGTATCTATATATCTATAGAAAAGTACATGGTGCAACAACGGGAGTATCAAAATAACAATAACGAATAAATAAATAAACAATTAATGTGTGTATCTATATATCTACAGAAAAAGTACACGGTGCAACAACGGAGTATTAAAATAACAATAATAATTAATTAATTAAACAATTAAACAACTGCGTGGCGACAAATGAGTCATTCCACTTTTTTTCCTACTTTTACCGGAACTAGCGTGATCTGTGGAGATGATGCGCATGAGTGGATCCGGTATATATATATATATATATATCGTGTCTTTCTCTGAAGACCTTGCACCCTCCAGCTCTCTCTCTCTCTCGAGTGAGTTATCACTGTAAGGCCCACACAGCAAAGGCCTGGCCAAACTTATCGGACGCTTTCTCCACGATCAATGAAAAACCACGTTGGCTTTGGGCTATCCTTTCGCGAGAATCTGAGGGCACGCGCACACAGGCTGGTGGTGGTCATTTTCTGCTGGACTAAATAAATAGCTACAGCGGGCATCGACTGATTGTCTGTTTTTTTCTGTTTGGCTTTTTTTTTTTTTTTCTTTTTTATATATATATATATATAAACATTTTAACGAGGTTTTTTTTTTCCTTGTATTTTGTGATACATCAATCATTAAAAAAAAAAAAGAAAAAAAAAGACGTAAGTAAAGTGAAGTAGTATTTATTCTTATTCTTGTTGCTTATTGTCCAGCCGACCGCACAGGGCCATATCAGGACTGTCAAACCATACAAATTGGGGGTGGGGGGGGGGGGGGGGGGGGTTGCAATGACTAGGGTATTAAGAAAACCAAAATAGGTGAGAGTGTCCGCATGAAGAAGAAAAAAGTATAAATAAATTAAAAAAAAATTTAAAAAAAAGAAAGAAAAAAACGAGATGACAAAGAAAGCGAACATCAAGTTTGAATCGACCCAAGTGTGGTGGGGTGGGGTGTAAATCCTGTCACACGACGTGTAAAAAAAATTCTGTCTATCGTTTGTCAAATCATTTTTGTTTGCGATGGATAAGGGTATGGGGGACCACGAGGGGATGGGCGGGGCTGGGGGGGGGGGGGGGGGCGGGTGCAGGGAAAGAGTTTCAGTTTCAGTTTCAGTAGCTCAAGGAGGCGTCACTGCGTTCGGACAAATCCATATACGCTACGCTACATATACGCAGGGAAAGAACAAAACAGAAGCCAAACTATCAGGGAAAGTAACAACAGCCAACAACAACAATACTAATAACAATGATAACAACAACCATCATCATATCAACAAGAAGAAGAAGAAGAGGAGGAGGAGGAGAAGGAGGAGGAGGAGGAGGAGAAGGAGGAGGAGGAGGAGGAGGAGGAGGAAAGCAAGCATGTGCCTTCAAGCTGAACGACTTTTTTGTACTGGGGGCGACAAAATAGCGAACACTCTAGCACTTTTGCTGCTGCTTCGTAGATCATCTCGCAATATTGTTCGTTTGGTATCGTTATTATTCTTACCATTATTAATATTATTATTATTATTATTATTATTATTATCGTTGTCCACGTTATGCAAAGCTCTCTCCATGAACGCGGTTTTTCATGCACAGAAAATTAAAATGATAAAACATAATGAAATAATGACAGATTGAAACTACTAAGCACACATGCGCGTGCAACACTTTGACAAATATTGTGAGACAGCCACTTTTCTTTTTCTTTTTTTAATTTTTTTTTTTTTTTACAAATTAACACAAAATTATTTTCTTTCGTTTGTTTTCTTTCTCGAGAAGCAGTGTCACGTTTATTTTTATTGAATCGTTTCGCGGTTGTTGTTGTTTTTTGGGTTTTTTTTTTGTTTTGTTTTTTTAATCATGTAATATACGTGTTTTTTTTTTTAAAAAGAGCAAAATGTATACATATATATATCTTCACGTATAACCAGTTATTTATAAAATCATGTATATTTTTTTTTTTTATCACAGAAAATCCACTTTCAAATCATGAAATCGATCCATCGATTCATTCAATTATCAATCAATCCCCCCCCAGCTGCAACTGACTTAGTCCTGGCCAAACTAAACTGAACACACTTAATTGAGCACAACCGAACAGCTGTCAATCATGCCAGTTGTCAGTTTGACGTGCTGCTTACTCGAGGAAAAATGTCAATTACACCTTTCCCTTTTTTTTGGCTTCTCTTTTTTTTCTTTTTTTTTTTTTTCGTGTCGCAGACGGGTAGTACTTTCTGGCGCGCGCTCGAGGGAGAGATGGGGAGAGAGATGGGGAGAGAGCGAGAGAGGGGGGGTGGTGGTGGAGGGGCCCTAAGGGGGAGGGGTTGTGTGAGGGAGATGTCATCAGCGTAGCCATACGGACGGCGAAAATCAAACATACTTGCAAAATGCTCAACAAATTTTACAAACGTTTCCTTTCGGGAAATGCGTTGAAATTCTACGACAAAAGCGTACATTTTCGTTCTTCCTCTTGGACAAAAAAAAAAAAAGAAAAAAAAAGAAAAAAAGAGGGAGGTAGATACAGAGAAGAAGAAGCAGAAGAAGAAGAAGAAGAAAGAAATCATCGATCCCATTTCGAATGCAAAAAAAAAAAGAAAAAAATGACGAAGAAGGCAGAAGAGGAAATGCAGATGATCACGAAAAATGACGAATGAAAGAACGAAACAGCAGCCACATAAGGAAGGAAGGAAGGCATTAGGTTCAGAGCGGAGAAAAGAAGCTAAAAAAAAAAAAAATCTGAAAGAAAAAAACAACAACGAAAATCGGCATAACCTAAAAAACACTGAATAAAGCATGGAACTAAATTCATAATAACCAAGGGTGGTCACCCACTACAACAACGTCTTTAGTGACAAATACTGTTAGTATCAAAATGAAAGAGTCAATACAAAGGAATGGAGTACCATTCAGAAGCAACTAACAAAATAGATCGAGAAAAAAAAAAGAAAAAAAAAGAATGCAGTACCACCCAGAAGCAACTAACAAAATAAATGAATAAATTCTGTTCTTTCCACCAACCAGGAGGATCTAGTCGTTAACATTCAAACATAAAACGAACAAAACATCGTACGTACCATACTTTAACAAATGTATGGCATGTCTTTAGTGTCAACAACCAAGATTCCACTGGCTGGAGAGCAAAAAAAAAACAAAAAACAACCCAACAACCAATAAACATATGACATGGGTAGTTTCCTGAAGAACAGACTTTTCATTTTCCCTTTTTTTTCTTTTTTTTTCTTCATCCACACTATTACTGTGTCATCATCAATTATAGATTACTGACAGAAATGCTAAGCAAAATAGAACACAACAAATTCGATAAGTTACTATATCAGTGTTACTAAAAGAATCAGTTAAAAAAAAAAATTAAAAAAGAGCATCTGCGTATTGATCTGTGACAATTAAACAATTAACTTAAAACAATAACTTCCCTTATTCAGAAAGGCGAGACAATTCATTTTCCTTTTCTCTCCCCCCCCCCCCCTCCCCCCCCCTCCCACCCCCAAACATTACCATAACTATTGCGCTTCTTGTTAATTTAACATTCTTCTACATCTTAAAACATCGACCGTTCGTTCAATTGCAAATTATCTGCCCCACTATGTTCTAAAATGAAGCGTCGTTGACACTACCAGAACTTGCTTTAAAAAAAAAAAAATGCCTTTGCTCCGCTTAGAAATATATCATTAGCTCATTGTCTCAAATAAATAAATGATTTAGATAAAATAATTCTTAAAAAAATGGATTGGAAGGCGCCTGTATCATCTCAAACTATCATTGGTGCCAACTCCTGCTTGCTAAGGTCCTCCGCCAGTAACCCATGCGAAGCCCTTGTGACGGACAGAACAGTGAGTGGTCATCTTCAACCAGACAAGAGGTTAGTGTAACGGTAAATGGGAATGGTGATAGTGAGGGGATAATGGAGGGGGGAGTGGGTGGGGGGGGGGGGGGTTGTATGGTAGAGACGGTAGAGAAATGAATACAGAGAAAGAGAGTTAGAAAGAGACAGAGAAGGAGATGGGACACAAAGAGAAGGAGGGAATTACAGAGAACAAGAGACAGACAGACAGACAGACAGGGTCATAGAGAAAGAGAAGCTACCACCAGTTCCGGTTGCACCACAAGCTACCATCTACTATGTAAAAATAAATACATGTCATAAAAGAAAAATATGATAACAAAATAAAGATAAAAACAACAACAACAACAACGAACCCATGATTCCTCCTATGTCTGCTTTAAAGTGTGGGACAGTGATGGTTCCGTCAATTTTTAAAACAGGAGACGAAAGAAAAAAGAAACAAAAAGAAAAAAAAGGAAATGAAAAGAAAAAAAAAGCGCCGGGGAGGGGGATGGGTTGGATTGGGGGTGGGGGAGGGCGCGGTCGGGACAAGTATGGAGGCAAAAATCACAAAAAGCGAGACAAACACACACACACACACACACAGAGAAACAATTTCACCCAATCAGCAGCAGCGTACTACATACTACAGCGTCACGTAGCTCCGACTCCCACATATTTAAAACGCAGAACACAACTAGTATCAGTCAGTAATATGGCCCTCTTTAGACTGTTCAGCAAGCTTGGGGGTGGAGGTGTGGGGGGGGGGGGGAGTCGCATATAAAGAAAAAACAACAACAACAACAACAAAAAACAACCAAAGAGATGGAACTCAAACGGTAACAAAGTCGTTTTGAGTTTTGTCTTATCTATTATGTACATTTCTATCAGTAGTCAAACATACATACTTATAATCTCCCCCCCCCCCACCCCCTCCCCCCCCCCCCCCCCCCACCCCCATCACATATCAATCGACTGAGCTACTGCACCATCATCATCCGTCCTCCTCCTCGCCACCCCCATACCCCCCTCAAAAAAAAAAAAAAAAAAAAAAAAAAAAAAAAAAAAAAAACAACCGGTCATTCCACATAGTTCGTTTCCAGCCAACGGCACTGTTACGTTGTCCACATCCCAAAACGCCCACCTCCATCTCACCCCACCCCCTCACCCCCTGGAAAGAGAACTACAAGCACCTTGCAGGGTTTGTTTTTCCTCTCTCTCTCTCTCTCTCTGTCTCTCTCTCTCTCACCCGGGGTTACTGTTGGCCTGGAGGCGGCGTCGGGAGGAAGGGAGGGAGGGAGGGGGTTAGGGGGAAGGGCTGAGGGTGAGGAGTTGTTGGGGGCAGAGCGAAGGTTCTCCCCAAGTCAACCCAACGTCGTTCACAATCTGGGGTGGATGGTGGGGGTGGGGGGTGGGGGGGGGGGTTCATTGGAGAGGAAGAGGTAGGAGGGATGATCTTTATCTAAAAAAAAAAAAAAAAAAAAAAAAAAAGGCTGGGGGGGGGGGAGGGGGGGGGAGCCAGAAAAAAAAAATCACACGTTGTAGTCGCTCATCAGTTTTTATCAGTTCATCATCCCATAATTATGGCACGGCCAAACAAAATAAGTTCAGAAAACGATAAAGAATGGAGGACACATGTGAGCGAGCAAAGAAAAAAACAAAAAACAACAAAAAAAACCCAACCTCTTCCCCCTTTCAAGGAACTGAGAAAGAGAGAGAGGTGGCGGAGGGAAGGAGAAAAACTTAGGATATACCCATTAAATAACAACAACAGCAACACTAATAATAATAATGATAATGATGATAATAACAATTCTCAGAATAACATAATACACAAAAAATACGTCAAGAGGACAAAAAGACCAACCCCACCCGCACCCCTTCCCCACAACGCCCGGTCCTCTCCTCCACTCCTACCTCCTCTAGTTAGTAACAGAGGGGGAAGGGGTTAACTGACACAGCTTCAAACTCAAAACTCATCAATCAATCAATCAATCAGAGCATGGACGGGTGCCTGAAGTGTTCCTCGGGCTTCACCAGCACGTACGCCAGCTGCCTCGACATGTCGTGGGCCGTGGCGGCCGCCGTGGGCAGGTAGCCGGGCGGGCAGGCCGCGTAGGGCACCAGGTAGGGCTGTCCACCAGCCGTCGCCGACGACAGCCCAGCCGCCGCCGCCGCCGCAGCCGCCGCGGCGTGGGCGGCGTGGGCGACGGGCGGCGGGAGGGTGGCGGCGGCGGCCGACAGCGAGGCCGGGTGGCCCAGGCCGTAGGGGTGCGAGTAGAGGGAGCTCAGCTCGGCGGCCGCCGACGAGCGAAGCCCGGCGGCGAGCGCGTGGTGAGAGTCCAGTTTGGAGGCCGTGGCGGCCGCCTGCGCTAAGGCTAAGGGGTCCAAGGGAGAGCCGTAGAGCGCCGAGTAAGCGGCGGCGGCCGAGGAGGATGGGGAGGACGAGGAGGAGGAGGAGTGGGGGGGCAGGAGCTGGCGGACCGCCTTCTCCGCCGCGAGGGCGCCGGCCACGTTGCTCAGAAGATCCGCCCCGGGCTGGTGGTGGTGCGGGTGGTGGTGGGGGTGGTGCCCGGCCGACAGCGCGTGCAGGCTGTGCGCCATGGAGGTCATGGCCGGGTGGTGGTGGCCCATCAGGTGCATCGTGTACGGGTACTTGTCCTTCTTGCCGCCGGCGCCGCCGCCGCAGGTCTTGGGCTTGCGCCTGGGTCGGTACTTGTAGTCAGGGTGCTCTTTCATGTGCAGCGCCCGCAGTCGCTTGGCCTCGTCGATGAACGGCCGCTTGTCCGCCTCGGACAGCAGCTTCCACTCGGCGCCCAGCCGCTTGGAGATCTCAGAGTTGTGCATCTTGGGGTTGTCCTGCGCCATCTTGCGCCGCTGGCCCCGCGACCACACCATGAAAGCATTCATTGGCCGTTTCACGTGCGACGAGGACGACGACTCGCTCGACGATGACTTGCTCGCGCACCCTGACGACAAGCCCCCCGAGCTGCCCCCGCAGCCGCCTCCTCCGCCTCCCCCAGGCGACAGGCTGCCCCGCGAGACAGACCCCGGGCTCGGGGGGCTGCCTGGCGGTGGGAGGTAGTGGTGGGAGGGAGGGGGGGGAGGGGACACTGACGGCAGGTTGTGGTGGTGGTGGTGGTTGCTGTTGTAAAGGTGGTGGTGGAGGAGGGGGGGAGACACCAGGTGAGGGGGTGAGGTGGCGGTGGTGGTGGCCCCCGCCGTGGCAGAGAGGTGAAGCGGGGAGGTGGCGCTCGACACGTGGCTAATGCCGGAGGAGGAGGAGGAGGAGGAGGAGAGGGCTGCGGAAGAGGAGGAGGAAAGGGAGAGTGGGAGGGGGTGCGGGGAGGTGGCGACAGACAGGTGCGGGGTGGAGGGGGGGGACATGGCTGAGAGGTGGAGAGGGTGGTGGTTTTGGGACTGAGAGTGGGGAGAGGTGGCCGACGACGACGACGACGACGACGACAAAAGGCGCGGGGACGACACGGCCACCCGCGACACGGCCAGCTCCGGAGGCAGACCCACCCGGGGTGCCGCCACGCTCAGCCCCGCTGCTGCTACTGCTGCTACTGCCGCCGCCCTCGACGACAACGACGACTCCGGGGGGGCTGGGCTCCCCCCGCGGCTGTGAGGCCTGAAGAGGATGCTGCTACTGCCCCCGCTCCCGACACCTCGCTCCTGGGAAACCCCACGCGACACGGCAAGGGTACTGCTGCTACTGCTGCTGCTGCTGCTGCAGCTCACTACAGTCGTCGAAGCCCTGTCCTGGGAAGAGGAAGAAGCAACAGGAGGCAGAGCAGGGAGAGGGGCCGGGTGGGGCACGGGCACGGGCACGCTGAGGGCACGGTCAGGGTGTGGGGGCAGGGCCAGGGGCAGGGCCAGGGCTGCTCCACCTCCACCTGCTCCTCCTCGGTGGTGGTGGTGGTGGTGGAGAGCCAGAGGCCCCACCCCCACCACTCCAGCCGCCGCCGCGGACATCAGGCCTCCGCCTCCGCCTCCTCCCCCGCCCCTGTCGTGCTGACTGATCTCAGAGGCCAACACTGTAAAAAGAACAGAAAATATAAATGAATAAATAAATGAACAGCATTAATGATCAACGAAATAAACGAGTAAAATCACTTTAGTTTGAAAAAACAAAACAAAAAACAAACAAAAACACAGAAAATGCTTAGAAGGCAAATGGCCAGCGAACTTGCACCCCTCCCCACCCACCTCACACACACACACACACACACACACACACACACTGAGACCATCGTCATTGTGAAAATTGACTTCTTTTTTTTTGCATCTTATTTTATTTCTTTTTTTTTTCCCTCGAGGCCTAGGCACGTTGGGATATGCCGCAAGTTAGACATCCGGTTTTTTGTTGTTGTTTTTTTTTGGGGGGCGGGGGGGGGTGTCTTTTTTTTTTACTTTTTTTTCTTTTTTTTAAACTTTAATTTGCTTTATTGTGCATTGAATAGGGCATGTATGGTTGAATTAGGTCTGTTGAACGCTTTCTCAACTGATCTGTTCACGATATTTTACGGTTTCCTATTGGCCCCCTTTAAAAAAAAAAAAAAAAAAAAAAAAACAGATGAAAAAAAACAAAACAAAACAAAAAAACAACCTAAATTAAAAGGGTAACCAACTCCAGCAACCTCGGAAACGGTCTCTTTCTGTGCGGGCCCTGTGGGTCATAGGCACCATTATTCGATTCAGTTTCGCTTGCTGTACTGCGCATCATCATCATCATCATCACCACCACCACCACCACCATCATCAACACGTTGGAAACCGGTTTCCGAGAACAGAGGAAAAAAAAAAAAAAAGCTCGCACGTTCAACAATCCATCACGGTTCTGCTTTAGTTTCCAAGTCCTTTTCACCATCATCTCATATCGTCGGCCCGTCTTGGTCATCGCACCTGTCTAAGGGTGTCCCTGTGATCCCGGTACACTTGGCAATAAAGACATTCTATTCTATTCTACTCTAAGAAGAGGCCCCAACAACCAAGAGTTTATAGTTTTAACTAACTCACAACGCCACAAGAGATCGAGAAAACTGTTCTTCGCAGCAGTCCACAGCTATTGACATCACAGACCTTCAAACAAAAATGAATGAATGCTGACAACACACACACGCACGCACACACACACACACACACACACACACACACACACAAATATATATATATATATATTATATATATATGTATATATACATATATACATATATATATATATATATATATATATATATATATATATATATATTGATATTGCATTCCAGTCCCTTTTACTACACTTTTTAAAGATGACGCACACAGTGATAAGAAACTCTAGGGAGAGCTGGACAGTGCATTGTCTTCAGAGAGAAGAAGCGACCCCCCCCCCCCCCCCCCACCCCGCCCTCAGTCAAGTGTTTCGGCCCTTTACTCCTTACATTCTAAGGGGGCCGGGCCGCACCCAGGTCACGACTCCTGGAAGCCCTTATGTGCTCACAAAAAAACAACAACAAAAATACAACAAAAAAAAAACAAAAACAACGGCCCATGATGAACTTGAAGAGTAGAGAAGAGACCTCGATTTTCTTTTTTTTCTTTTCTTTTTTTTTCTTTCTTTTTTTTTTGTCGACAGACGATGTGTATGGGGTGGACCCCAGCAAACTGGCTTGAGGACCACCGCTAGAGCAGAGAATGAAGCCGGATCTTTTGACTGACTTGACTGCCTCATGCCATCCAACCACGACGCATATATACCCGGAAGCGTCAAGGCCCAACGTAACTCGTCTAACAAATGCAGGGAGATAGGTAGGTTATAGATATCAAAAAGAAAGTAATTTTTTAAAGGATATATATATATATATATATATATACTTTACGCGTCAATGCAATTGAAGCAGAAAATTTTTTTTTTTTTTAAGGAAAGCGAACAGTTATATACGACAGAAGTTCAGCGTGCAAAAACGAGCGCCCGGGAAGCAGTTTTCTATTAATAACAAGCTTTCCAACAAAACTGTTTTCCTGGCAAGTTCTATTAATAACAAACTTTCCAACAACCCATCTATTTTCCTGGCAAGTTCTATTAAATAATAACAAGCTTTCCAACAACACAACTGTTTTCCTGGCAAGTTCTATTAATAACAAGCTTTCCAACAACACAACTGTTTTCCTGGCAAGTTCTATTAATAACAAGCTTTCCAGCAACACAGCTGTTTTCCTGGCAAGTTCTATAAATAACAAGCTTTCCAGCAACACAGCTGTTTCCCTGGCAAGTTCTATTAATAACAAGCTTTCCAACAACCCAGCTGTTTTCCTGGCAAGTTGTATGAATAACAAGCTTTCTGCCATTCGACAGTAGTGAAGTTAGCACAGAGTGTAAAGTGTAGAAAAAAAAAGTGTAAAACATTTGAATAACACGCAGCTAAGCGTTACGTTTCACCATCATGCATGAACAAGACACCCAAGTTAAAGAAGGTCCATTCAAAAAGTCAGTCACGGGTGACTCGGCACTGCTAGAATAGAGAACACGGCGACGACTGGCCCTGCTACAGCCAGCCAATGACCGATGATGTGACATCAGTGCAAACCATCACCACACGGTGGGTTACCTACAGCCTGGCGATATTAACACAGAGAGAGAGAGAGTGAGAGAGAGTGAGAGAATGTATACACACAAAAGCGAAGAACTGGCGAGAGACTAAACGAAAATAAACAGACCAGATAGATAGACAGACCTACAAACACAAAGGCGAAGAACTGGCCATAGAATAAACGAAAATAAACACAGACTAGACTAGGAACGTGATAGTATTCTGGATTTCAACTTTTCCGCATCGTGACAAGAGTTTTTTGTTGCAGCTTTCAAAAGGTGTCCTTACAAATGTCTAAGCAAAAATAAATATCTTCTCAAATAAATTACAAGCTGGGGTGTGTTTTTGTTTTCGGTGTGTGTGTGTGTGTGTGTGTGTGTGTGTGTCTTTCTTTCGAGAGACTGGGTTGATTATATTTTCTGGCTCTCACAACAACAACAAAAAAATCGCTTTGACATTTTGGAGTATCTATACCTTTTGAAATATGTAACTGCCTTTGTTTCAGCCTTTAAAAAGTAAATAAAAAAACGGCTGTTTTAAACTGCGCCATTTCAAAGAATGCTTTTCACACACGCGCGCGCGCGCGTTTTTAAGACAGGTGCAAAGGTAAAAACGATACCCCGAGTGTGGGCTCCTCTTATTAATCAGGGTGATGGGAGATCGTGATCAGTTGCCCACTTGATGTGTTATCCCTGCCATGTGATTCCAGATCCGATCTCAGATCTGATTTCTCTCTCTCTCTCTCTCTCTCTCTCTCTCTCTCTCTCTCTGTCTCTGTGTTTGTGTGTGTGTGTGTGTGTGTGTGTGGATGGTGGGGGTCATCTCTCCTTTTCTCTCACCCCTTTGACTACCTGTCTGTCTCTCTCAACACACACACAGAGGTAAGGGAGAGGAGAAAGACAGACAGAGAGAGAGAGAGAGACATAACAGAGGAAGACTGGGAGAGAGACACAAGTGTATTGACAAAGAGAGATACTTGAATTGATGGCTCACTTTTTTTCTTCTTCTTCTTCCATTGGTGTGAAAGACTTCACTTATTTTTTTCCGTTCTGCACTCCGCTTTTTGATACGCACACACGCACGCATCCACATCTCTTTTTTTTTTCAAATCAAAACAAAAAAACACCACCACCAAACAAACAAATACATACAATAATTACAATAAAATGCCACGGCATATCTTACTTTCACCACCCAGGTGGTTGACCCAAACACCTACTATGGCAAACAAATCCCCGTCAGGACATCGGTTCTCTAGCTTTGGTTTTATTTGTTTGTTTGTTTGTTCGTTGTTGTTTTGACAAATAAACATTACTCCTGCTGTCAATTCAAGTTCTCTCCGCAGAGAGGTTGACGGAGAAAACGGCGACAGTTTCTCGCCCTCTGTTCCAACACCGCCTTCCCCCCCCCCCCCCTTCTCCTCCCTCCCTTTTCCGCACACACACACACACACACACACACACACACACTCTCTCTCTCTCTCACCGGAAAAGAAGTTACCAGGAAAAAAAAAAAAAAGGTGGGCGTCGCGGGATATTCTATGGACCCCCCCGACTGCGGCGCTTAAGAAAAAAAAAAACAACAACACAGAAATGAAGAGCTTGTTTTCTTTCAAATGCCTAGCTGCTATAAAATTGCTTGTATTAACAAAGAAAAAACACCGAAAACACAACGAAAAACAGACGAACACACACACACACACACACACACACACACGAAGCACGGTACACGCACACACGGCACACAATACTGACGAAATATTACATATTTTGCTCAAACGTTCAGAGGCCTAAGATTATCAATCAAACGAATGCATGAATAAAAAAAAGAAAAAAAGAAAGAAAAAGACGATTTGTGCTTAATAATTATACGGGCTGTAAGATAATATCACGGAAAATAAAGTATAGGCCTGTACATAAATAAATGAATGATTGAATGAATGAAAGAATCTGACTTGTGGTTGCCTGACATCCCACGCAAGCTGATAACGTCAAACACTCAACATAACCTCAATTTAAAACAGTTCTTTCCTGTGCCAGAGACACGGACGTATATATGTCTGTGGTCAGAGAAGTCCATCCACTGAGCTCTTCCATAATACAACAACAAAATCCCTTATACTCTCCTACAACATTGCTGGACCTCGCACAAAATCTCTCCTCATGTTCCATAAAGCTATGTTTTTTTCCAAACTTCTACAACAAACAAAAAAAAAGTCCCGACAAATTTTCAGTTAAAACCAGTGAAGGGCTTAAAGTATTTGACGACTGCATGATCTTACAGCGCAATGCAATATTTGTCCCCGCAAAACTACACTGTCATTATTATTATATTCTTACAATCTGACTGGATTCCCCCCCCCCCCCCCCCCCCCGGCTTTTTGCTTGACAGTCCCAGGTTCAAAAGAACTGTTATAAAGTGTCACAAAATATTGTCATAAATTTCCACTTTTCATAGAGTGTTTTACAAGAACATGAGGCGCACATGTACACAAAAAAATCAGCCACTTTTTGACTCACTTGTGTAAACAAGTGAGTCTATGTTTTAACCCGGTCTTCGGTTGTCTGTGTGTGTGTGTGTGTGGCTGTGTGTCTGTGTGTCTGTGTGTCCGTGGTAAACTTTAACATTGACATTTTCTCTGCAACTACTTTGTCAGTTGACACCAAATTTGGCATAAAAATAGGAAAAATTCAGTTCTTTCCAGTCATCTTGTTTAAAACAATATTGCGCCTCTGGGATGGGCACAAAAAAATAAAGAATGAAGCCTAATTATATGCAAACTGCATTTACTGTTATATTTATATTTTTTGCATTCTCTAAACTTGGCACTTTGATCTGATATTCTGACCCAACAGCTAGAGCAGTCATTATTATCATTTTTTGTTCAAACAGGAACTTCTTTTGCTAAGCATGGAAGTTTTATTTATTTTGCAAACGTTTTGGTGCAGATAGTAAAAAAGGGAAATTACTCTGTAATGCTAGGGGGAGTTAATTTGCTTTAAACTGATCTTTCTCATCTTAAATATTACATTTTGAAACAAGAGAGGCAAGGCCTTCAAGACTCACTTATGATGCACTTTTTAAAAAACATCCAAGCTTTTTATGTATTGAGTATAATTTCAAAATGTAATATTTAAGATGAGAAAGATCAGTTGAAAGCAAACTAAGTCCACCAGCAGAGTAATTTCCCTTGTTTTACTGCCTGCAGCAAAACGTTTGCAATAAACAAAACTTTCATGCTTAGCAAAAGAAGTTCCTGTTTGAACAAAAAATGAAAATAATGACAGATCTTTTGTTGAGTCGAATATCAGATCAAAGTGCCAAGTTTAGAGAATATAAAAAATATAAATATATCAGTAAATGCATTATACTCAATACATAAAAAGCTTGGATTTTTTAAAAAGTGTATCACAAGTGAGTCTTGAAGGCTCTGCCTCTCTTGTTATGAGTTACTTCGAGAAACAACAAAAAGCACAATTACACTAATGCAATGCTGTATGTATGTATGCGTGCATGCACGTGTATGTAATATTGATGCTCTAAGTTCAATAGGCACGCACGCGCGCACGCACACACACACACACACACACACAAATTATATGCTTGCTCGAGCGCGCGCGCAAGCACGAACTACTCTTCCACGAAGCCCGTCATTCGTTATAGTTTCTCGTCGAGATCCAGGCTGTATTCTCACTGCTCTCAACTTCAAATCTGACAAAACACCGGGCTCCTCTAACAATCTACCCTACTTACCTGTTGGCCACTGAGTTAAGTCTTTGATAGTTTGGATCCCCCCAGACAGACGACGAGGCGAAGTGTGACAGAACCGGCAAAGCCGTTGGCCAAGTTCCTGATCCAGTGTTCACCAGTGGCCAGGGTTCGACCCCCCTCCCCTCCCCCCAGTTCCAGCATGATGGTGTGTCGTATCAATTGCAAAAACGCTCTATTCCGACGACGATTTTCCTCTACACCACCCAGGTGTGTGTGTGTGTGTGAAAAGGGTTACCTGACTTTGGTTCCAGAAGAGAGGTAAGAGGAGAGGAGTGGGCCCCGCCGTCCTACTAGTCCGAACCCTAGTAGTAGACACAGTGCTCCGATGACCGTCAAAACGGCCACTATGGGATCTTTAACTCTCTCCATACGAACGGCGAAAGACGACGTCAACAGCGTTTCACCCCAATTACCACCATCAAAATATTACAAGCGGAAGGCTCTTACACTGAAGGGGTGAACGTTGACAAAGAACACCACAATTCTGACGACGGAAGCTAAAGGTTGGGTCATTCAGACACCCACTGGACATCCGAGGGGTCTGTGTAGAGGAGAAGAGAGGACTGGCCGTACTTAGAGAGTTAACCTTCATCCCAAAAGACAAGACCCGCATTCTCAATCTGGCTGCGGAGCTGCATTGTCAAAGGCGCCTTCCCACACCTGTGTAGCAACACACTGGAGGTCTTCCACAGTCCGGTGATCAGGATAGAGTTATGATAACAGACTACATTGTCTTATGAGGACATTAAAAAAAAAAAAACACCCTTAACAAAGGAAACATTTTACATGCCGCGTGGAGTATTGCTACACACAATCTTGTCTTGTCTCCCTCCCTCCCAACTCCACACACACACACACACACACACACACACACACAGAGAGCTCTTTCAGGACACCGTCGAAACCACACTCATCACCCTATAAATCTGACGACACAGTACTCTTGAACCCACTGTGTCAATCCCCTACAATAAACAATCTACAATAAAAAGATAACGACCTGCTGATTACATCGGTTAAGTAGAATCTAAACACAATCGTGTGGAAAACAATGGCAGATGCGTTACAAAAAAAAAAGTAGATGAAAATAACACACACACACACACACACACACACACACACACAGACAACGAAACGCGCGTTGAGTGAAATACGACCCTGAATAACAACGTGAAACTTCCGTGAATCAACGACTACTGTGAACTGTGTTTGACATGACTAATGGCCAACATGCTATTCGGCTTACAACGACACGACAGCAAGTGCACGTGTGGTTTTCGTGGAGTTGGCTACACAGTGATAGTGCGTGCTAACTTCCCTGCTGTCGACTGGCCGGCTAAAAGCCCTGTGTGTCCGCTGGGCTCAGTGTTGGAAAGCTTGTCACTAACAGAACTTGCCAGGAAAACAGCTTCCCGGGAGCTTGTTTGCACGCCGCTGAACTTCTGTCATATAACTGTTCGCTTTCCTGAAAACATTTTCTTCGTCATTTGCATTTAAGGCGTAAAGTGTAAATAATATATATGTTAAGAAATTATTTAGTGACTTTTTTTTTTTTTATATGTATAACCAACTAGTAACTCATGTATGTTCACGTCTTAACTTCTAGTTATGATGACACCCGTCACATATTCAGTATGTACATGTATCAGGACAGGACTTTATATAAGGTTTTCTTGTTGTCCTGTTCATCATCTGTGTTATATTGTGACATGTTCCAAATAAAATACTGTTTAAACCATCTATATAACCAAGCTCCCTGCGCTTCATAGACACGTTCAAAGTTGTAAGCGACAAATTATCATATGGCCACGTAAACTAAGAAGGAAAACGATTTAAAAAAAAAAAAAAAATCCTCACCGCTGCTGTCATGTTGACCGCCTTTCAAGTAACGAGTCCGTTGTTCCATTGATGAACTCAGTACACAGCGTGCATTTCAAGTCAGTCACATAACTCCGTCAAAGGCAGTACTGTAAATCTAAAAACTTGTCATACTAACTAACTACCGTCTATGTTCGAAACCCGAGTCACATCAGTTGTAAGTGTCGCTTTTCAATTCTACTCACAAGGGGAAAAAAAAAAACACGATTCGGCAAATCAGCCTTGTCTCAGAATCCGAGAAGACCGACTCAGTGGACTGGTGCAGTGGAAAGAAAAGACTTGAAGGGCAGAGAAGGAGGAAAACTGGCAACAATACTCACTTTAAGTGATGCGCTGAGGACTCAGTGGCGACACGGGAAACAACAAAGTCCCCGTATATCCGTGCTTTTAGAAAAAAAAACAATGCGATGACTCAGAGATATCACACGGCCCTTGTAGTTGTTCGGGAACACACAACACGTCTGTCACGATAATAGCGAGCGGGCTGCTTGCGTCAGTTCGGGTTAAATGCTCTTCAACCTCAAGTTGAAGACAAAGTGAAAACGGGCGGTTCCTGGCTTGTGTCCGCCTCGCTGACAATCTCCTTTTGCTCTACTGTCAGCGACAGTTCAAAGAGGAGTTTTGTGGCGCTTGTGTGTGTCCATCAAACGACAGCACCTCTAATCTCACCCGTGAAACAAGACTCACAAAAGCCACTCGCTTGCCACTATGGGGCCACGGTTGTGTCCCTTACACTTCGTTGATAGGCTGCAGGACAGCGCTGGCCACGCCCCCGGACTTGACGTTCGCCCCGCCCTCCCAGGCCTCGCGCCTCGCAGCGACGAATGGGCGCTTGTCAGGAAGCCGTGAGCACCGGTGTGACAGCTTGTTTTCAGGTAAGTGACGTATCATCCGACAGCGAGGCGAGCCTTGCTTAAAGGACTGACAAAAGAGGAAAGCAGTTTGTAGCGACTATCTACGCGCACCCAGAATGATCGACAATAATGGTCTTTGACTGTGGCGTTAAGTCTCTCCTCCTCCTCTCCCTTTCCTCCCTCCCTCCCATTCCGCGCCCCCCACGCCCTTCCCCTCTCAACCCACTCAACCCACCCTCTCTCGCGTCACTCAGTCCTAACGGCTCCAGCCGTGTTAAAGGGGGAATGGTGAGATGGGGGAGACGAGCGAGCCGGACAGAGAGAGAGAGCGAGAGAGAGAGAGAAAGAGGGGAGAGAACACTGAAGGTAAGACTGTCGAAGAGGAGATTGAGAGAGAGAGAGAGAGACGGAGTGTGCGTGTGTGTGTGTGTGTGTGTGTGTGTGTGTGCTGTGTGTGTGCGGCAGGGGGAAGAAAGGAGGGGCGCCAGAGAGAACAAAAGAACGGTGGCCAGTCAGCAGGCAAAGACAAAAGGCGAATGGCGTGGCTCTATTGTGTAGCGGCTCGCTAAATGGCGGAACACTCACGCTACATGGCCACAACCATTGGTCTTTTCTTTCTCTCTCTCTCTCTCTCTCTCTCTTCTCTGCTCTCCATGTTGTTGTCTCTTGTCTGCTGCCTTGTTCTACAGGCAGCTTGCCTGGTCTGTCCATGCAGAGTCATTGACGCATTGACGTTGAGGACTTGAGGGGGGTGGGGGGGTCGGAAGAAGGAAGGAGAAGAGTCAGTGGACAGAGACTCAGTTCCACGGTTGGCCCCCGCTGACGTGGTTGTTGTGGTCGAAGTCTTGTCAGTCCAGCGCAGGAAGATTTGATGACTGGATGGATTATTCTTCACTGTGACGGTTAACACTTAACACACACACACACACACACACACACACACACACACACATCCTTCGTTAGATGGATATATATATATATATATATATATATATATATAGAGAGAGAGAGAGAGAGAGAGAGAGAGAGAGAGATGTATGTATACCTATGAGTGTGCATGTGTGTGTGTGTACTGTGCTATAACTGATTCTGTGAAAGGAGACCTAGAACATGTGCATGACGGACGCTGTGCTTTACCACCTCTGTTTCATCAAGTCATGTTGACCTGTGTACTGGAGATACTCTGCCACAAGAACGTTTCAGGATGCTGTTGCGAGCTGAGCTGTTGGTGTTAGCCCACAGCAAGCCGCCGTACCATAGCACGCGTCATAGATGCCATCCTGACTCAATGCAAACCAGTGGATTGCCATGCCAACACAGAAGAAAAAAAAAAAAACCCCGCAAATTCTGCGCAATGCAGCAGTTAGGGAATATCATCGGCTGTATTGATGGCACACACGTGCGAGTTCAGGCTCCAAAACTGAAAAGAACATAGGTTCTTGTTGCGCGTGTGCCTGATATGAAACGGCCGCTTGTGTGACCAGCGAGAGACCACCAGTGGTGCAATATAATTATGAAGCCTGCGTCATTTGAATCGTCTTTCGATTTTTTGTTTGATTGTTTGTTTTTGGTGTTGTTTTTTTTTTTGTTATAAACATTTTCTTTTTAAACCATGCCTGCTTTTATGTGTAATTCTCTTCCACGATTTTGTTGCTTTATGTATGTATGTATGTATGTATGTATGTATGTATGTGCGCATTTTGATGATTATATCTTATTGTAATGTTGCTTTGAGCCTTCTGGTTGTTAGGGAAAAGCGCGATATAAATGGCATCTTTGATTGTTGTTATTATTATTATTATTGTTGTTGTTGTTAGTAGTAGTAGCAGTAGTAGTAGTTGTTGTTGTTGTTGTAGTATCATCATCAGCATCAGCATCATCATCATCATCTTCTTCTTCTTCTTCACCATTATCATCATCATCAGCATCATCATCATTATTATTAATATTATTATATTGTTGTTCGTTGTTGTTGTTGTTGTTGTTGTTGTTGTTGTTATCATTATCATTATTATATATGTTGTTATTATCATTATTATTACCATCGTCATCATTATCATCATCATCATCATCATTATCATCAGTATGATGCTGAAGTTGATGATGATGTGATGATGATGATGTGATGATGATGTAATGATGACGATGATGATGATGTGATGAAGTAAGTGGTCCTTCACTTTCTGTGAACCACGGATCACTATTTTTAGTGACAGGCACCGAAATGGAATTGACACCCACACAGAACACTGTTCTCGTTTGTACTGGAAGCCTGTGCATGCAGCCATAATGATATTGATTGATTGATGTGGATACTTATATAGCGCCTATCCTCGGTCAGAGACCAAGCTCTAAGCGCTTTACATACACGGGGACATCTGCACCACAGGCTGCCTACCTGGGTAGAGCCGACTGACGGCTGCCACTGGGCGTTCATCATTCGTTTCCTGTGTGTTTCAATCAGATTTCAGACGCACACGCATACACACTCAGACAGACATGTAACATTTTACGTGTATGACCGTTTTTATTTATTTACCCCGCCATGTAGGCAGCCATACTCCGTTTTCGGGGGTGTGCATGCTGGGTATATTCTTGTTTTCATAACCCACCGAACGCTGACATGGATTACGGGATCTTTAACGTGCGTAATTGATCTTCTGCGTGCGCATACACACGAAGGGGGTTCAGGCACTAGCAGGTCTGCACATATGTTGACCTGGGAGATCGGAAAAATCTCCACCCTTTACCCACCAGGTGCACCGAGATTCGAACCCAGGACCCTCAGATTGAAAGTCCAGCGCTTTAACCTTTCGGTTATTGCACCGGATATATACCTAATACCCGGACTGCAGGCGCTAGACACTGTTCGGACTGTTTCGGTCTATTTGGTTTGGTTGCTTCTTTCTAAACAGGTCTAAAAACCCACACGAAATCGAGGACTATACAACTATACCTATTCGTGCCTGTTAACTAAGCTGTGCAGGTACACTAGTATCGTACTGGTACTGGTACTGGTACTGGTACTGGAACTTTGTTTTTGGCCAGGTCTAAAAACTCACACGAAATCGAGGACAATACAACTATACCTATTCGTGCCTGTTAACTAAGCTGTGCAGGTACACTGGTATCGTACTGGTACTGGTACTGGTACTGGTACTGGAACTTTGTTTTTGGCCAGGTCTAAAACCCCACACGAAATCAAGGACTATACAACTATACCCATTCGTGCCTGTTAATTAAGCTGTGCAGGTACTCTGGTATCGTACTGGTACTGGTACTGGTACTGGAACTTTGTTTTTGGCCTCTTGGTTTCACCACCACTCTGGTGGGAATCTGATTGGGACTGACTGTGTGTAGTTAGCCAGTCGGGTCTGATGTGATCGGTTTCAGTTTCAGTTTCAGTATCAAGGAGGTGTCAGATTCCTGACTGAAAGCGATATAACGAATGCTTTCTGATTCACCTCAAGGTGAATCTTATTCATCTATGGCTTGTATACAATGTGCAGTGTTGTATCTTTTGTATGTTGCTAACACATGTGTGTTGGTTTTTTTGTTTTTGTTTTTTTTTTGTTTTTTTTTCTTCCTCCAAGTGAATGTCTTAACCTGCCAGTTGGCATAACCATTGTAACTGATTGTGAGCACATTGCCTCGTGTGTGTGTGTGTGTGTGTGTGTGTGTGTGTGTGTGTGTGTGTGTGTGTGTGTGTGTGCTTACGGTGTGTGTGTGTGTGTGTGTGTGCTTACGGTGTGTGTGTGTGTGTGTGAGTGTGCTTACGGTGTGTGTGTGTGTGTGTGTGTGTGTGTGTGTGTGTGTGTGTGTGCTTACAGTGTGTGTGTGTGTGTGTGTGTGTGTGTGTGTGTGTGTGTGACATGAAATATGTCAGATTTTCATTGTATCACCATGGAGTTTCTCCCTGAAATAAACACGTCTGTCTTGTTTTGTCTGGTCTTGACTTGACAAGACCCCCTCGCCACCCACCCCCACCTCCACCCCCACCCCGTCTCCCATATCCATCACCACACCCTCTTCTTCCCCCTAAAAAAAAAAAAAAAACATCTATAAGACATTCTAGATAAACCCTTTTGGTGTTATTCATCATTAAAGGTTAGAGGTTCCATAGCCTTTTTAAATAATGGCCATTGGGGCAATGAATTCATATCCCCATTTCGGCATAGTCAGGCGGGGCCCAGTGCTCTCCTTCCGCTGTTTTAACCTTGTCCCAGCCAAGTCGGGTACCTACCCATTCACACCTACTGGGTGGAGTGAGGAAAGTCGGAGTGAAGGTGCCTTTCCCAGGGACACAAGTGGAGTGATGGCCTAGAGGTAACGCGTCCGCCTAGGAAGTGAGAGAATCTGAGCGCGCTGGTTCGAATCACGGCTCGGCCGCCGATATTTTCTCCGCCTCCACTAGACCTTGAGTGGTGGTCTGGACGCTAGTCATTTTGATGAGACAATAAACCGAGGTCCCGTGTGCAGCATGCACTTAGCGCAAGTAAAAGAACCCACGGTAACAAAAGGGTTGTTCCTGGCAAAATTCTGTAGAAAAAATCCACTTTGATAGGAAAAACAAATAAAACTGCACGCAGGGGAATTTTTTTTTTAATAAAAGGTGGTGCTGTAGTGTCGCGACACGCTGACCCTGTTTCAGAAGTCCAACGCCACGCACACACACACACACACACACACACACACACACACACACACACACACACACAGCGAGAGAGAGCGAGAGAGAGAGAGAGAGAGAAGGGTGGGAGAGGAACACTCCCCAAATATAATTTAGTTTCTTTCTTTCTTCCTTTTGTTATTATTCTGTGTCTAGTAATACTTCAGGATTTCATGACAAGAAAAAGTCGAGTCGACTCGAGTCGAAGTCTGAGTTTCGCACACACACACACACACACACACACACACACACACACACGCCGTGTACCGAGTGGTTATTCAAGGGTACGGCACAAAAGACTTGACTATATATGATGATTTACTGTACTAAAGGATAGACAAGAATTCCCGCGCACAGGCCAGGAACATATATAGAGGCCAGTCACAAATGGATGTTTCTATTGTTTTATTTACAATAGTTATGAGAACCTAAGAAAAGAAGACATAAACTAAAGGAGAAGAACAGTAGAAGACTAGAAGAGAAGACAAGGCCTGGAATGGCACAAACAAATGTCATTAGCACAACATGTCGAAACAAGTGAGTAATAAAGCACGTGTATACATATTACATGGAAAGACTACCACTTGGAAATGCATATGTGTGAAGACCAAACACTGACATCAAATGACATTTCTAATACATTTAAATAGTGCAGTTAAAGTGATTGAAGCTATGCTGATTTAGTGAAAGTACACTGACAGTATAGATTAGGTAAAGCTCATACTGTGTCACAGTGACTGAAATGAATCAGTTTGTCATGTTGCACTATACTGGAGTAAGCCGTATAGGAGAGAGCATAACTAAATTACAATTAACAGACTGATACATATCAGGTGGTTTTAACCAATAACTGATAACTTATAATCACCACAGAATACTACACACATTATGAGTACTGAGAATAAGTGAAACACTGTAACCTTCATCAGTGATAGCAAATGAGAAAGAAGGCGTCATATGCACTCACTAGAATATTCTGGAACAAACTATTAGTGTCCAGAAACGTCAATGACTGTGACGTTAAGAAGAATCAAATGGAACACTGCTCCAAGCATATGACGACATGGTGATTATTTAGATCAATCATAGCCGAGCTGCGACTAACATGTCAAAGCAATAACTGAACAAAGAATTAACTGAACATACTCATATGAACACAAGTACTGTGTTGAACAATACAATTTACAAATCAACACATTCTACACACTAGTACTTGCAACGATACGTAGTGAGGTGTCAGCCGTTGTGAGAACACACACGACACACACTCGCACTGCCTGCGACGCAGCAAGAGAGAGAGAGAGAGAGAGCAGTTCTGGTCAGATGACTGACCAGGTATGAAATGACCACTCATTACTCACTGTGCCAATTTATGCAGGTTAAGCGAACTACAAAGACAGTCACGTGTGCTGCGAACAGATCGACCGTAATCTGGCCAAACCTGACAACTGTGTTTCTTACAAGGTGTTCAGTGAC
>NC_134888.1:18511848-18514348 GCF_041734735.1 Babylonia areolata | reverse complement strand
ACGTGACGCGCCTCACTCTCTAAACTGTCTATTGCCCCTCTTGAACTACAACTCCATCCCGATTCGCCCTACTGATTCCAGGATTCGAACCCAGACCCTCACAGACTCTGTGTTGACAGATGAGCGTCTCCTTCCTCTTTTTTTTTTGGGGGGGGGGGGGAGGGGGGGGGTGGGGAGGGGGTTTTGTTGTTTTATTTGTTGTTTTTTCACATGTGACATCGATTTATTCTTCACAGAAAACAAATATACAATAACAATAAACATCAAAGTATCTCTCTTGCTCTCAAGAATCAGCTACGGATTGGTGAGGACAAACTGTAACAGCTGCTGCAGCAGAAAAGCGAGCTCGCAGAAAAGGGACGGCAGCCAACAGACCAGCATCAGCTTACACATGTGACCGCTGCGACAGAGACTGTTTCTCTCGCATCGGTCTCTTCAGTCTAGTCACAGGCGACGCTGCTTGTTCCAAGCAGACAGCCCACTTAGACATTAGGTCGGATATACTCTTTCCATGGTCAGCCATGACCGAAGGAGGCCTACTACTACTACTACATCTCTCTGCTGCTGGAGACCATGAAACCCACCTAGTACTACCTAGTAAACCGTGTGTGTGGGGTGGGTGGGGGGTTTGGGGGGTGGGTGTGTGCTGATTATCTGGTTGTGGTTTTCCGCAATTTATCTTTATTCTTATCTTATCTGTCTATTATAATCAATGTGCAATACAGTAGGCTATGCTTATAATTATATTCAGAATAATGTTTCTTAATTTTTTTCTGTTTTTACATTAAGAATACCAGTTATTACCTGCAGTGTGTGGATGTATGTATGAAACGGTGTATGTGATTTTTTTTTTTTTTTTTTTTTTTTTTACATTTGTGTCTTCGTAATATTCGTAAAAGCTGTTGTTGCCTTTTACAGTTATGGTCCCCATGTTGTTTACTTGTCTATGTTGTGATAATGCACCTGGCCAAATTTCTCCAGTTGGAGATAATAAAGTTTTGTCTTATTCTTATTCTTATTCTTGCCTACTGCATGTAGGGAGTCAACCTGACAAGAACATACGATCTCAGTGGATAGAAGGAGTGGGCACCGCCAGATACGATGACATGTCCAACACACGCCGCATCATGAAGGCTTAGAAGTATCAGTATCAGTATCGGTATCACAATCAGTATCAGTATCAGTATCAGTACGGGTCAAGGAGGCGTCACTGCGTTCGGTCAAATCCATATACGCTACACCACATCTGCCAAGCAGATGCCTGACCAGCAGCACAACCCAACGCGCTTAGTCAGGCCTTGAGAAAAAAAAAACATATTTTTTTTAATACATAAAAAAAAATGAATAAAATAAATAAATAAATAAATGAATTAAAAAATAATAAATAAAATAAAATAAAGATTAAAAAATAAAATAGAATAAAATAAATAAAGTAAAAATTAATTAATTGGGCGCTCATCATTCGTTTCCTGTCATTCAATCAGTTTCAGGCACGCACAACCCGTACAACCCCGACTTGCGCAAAAATTTTTACACGAATGTTTCCTCTGGCAAAAAATGTTGTGGAAGAAATCCACCCTGTGATAGTTACACAAATGTCATTATACGCATGCACACAAGGCCTGCCAAGCATCAGACTGGCAGATGTGGTGCAGCGTATAATTATGGATTTATCCGACGCTTCCCTGAGAAATCGAAAGTGAAACTAATTAATCAGTGAACAAAAGTTGCGCAGTTCCAAGAAGAGGAGGGTGTCCAAGTGAAGACTACTGATGACTTGTCTTCCTGATCTACATGTAACCTTCGGTCTTTTCTCAGTGAATTGACGGCCCTTCACGTACTTACTAACGAACGCACTCGTTATTAGCAGTGGAGGGGTTAACAGGGGTGAAATCTATCCGAAGGACGTTCAACTCAAATTCTACACTATATAAGTACACAAATATGATACTATATTCATGCACTCAAGGCCTGACAAGCACGTTGGGTTATGCTTCTGTCAGGCATCTGCTTAGCAGATGTGGCGCAGCGTATTAATCATATGGATTTGTCCGAACGCAGTGATGCCTGCTTGAGAAAACTGAAACTGACACTGAAACTCTATACCAACGTTAGACTTGACTGTCAACATTTCATGTGATGTGGTAGTAATGTCGCAACCAACATGGGACATTAAAAGAAATGATTGAAAGAATAAGTAAAATATAACACGACAGGTATGCTGCTTTTCTTTGTATATTAGGTTTTTTTGTTTGTTTTTTGTTGTTGTTGTTGTTTTGTGGGGGTTTTTTTGGGGGTTTTTTTTCACTGAGTTAGTTCCTCAAGAAGTTTCAAGGGTGTTTAAAAAGAGAATGAGTTTAAGAAGTTCACCAAGATCAAGATGAACATGGACACCTATGAAAGCTTGGAATTCTCTGCCTATTGCTCTCAGATAAACAACTCATCTATCTACATTTAAAGCAAATCTTAAAACTTATCTCTTTAAAAAAAAAAACAAAAA
>NC_134888.1:18499348-18509348 GCF_041734735.1 Babylonia areolata | reverse complement strand
AACCCCACACTCTCCCCCACCCCCACCCCCACCCCCGCGCTCGCGCAATCTGTCAGCTTTCTCTCTCTGTGTGTCTGACTGACTGTTTCTCTCACTCTTTCTATCCCCCCCCCCCCCCCTCTTTTTTTTCTTTTTACGTAAGAGAGAGCTGTACTAATGCAGGGCTACACAGCAAGGCAGCAGTTTACGTCTTTTTTGTTTGTTTGTTTGTTTTGTTTGTTGTTGTTATTGCCAGCTTTTTTTTTTTTTTTTTTTGCTTTTTTTTTTGTTTGTTTGGGGGGAGGGGGAGGAGGGAGAAGGGGGGGGCAACAGGTTCTGTGTGACTTGTTCAGGATTAAAGAGGCTATGCCAGTCTTGAATAAAAGCTAATTTGTGTTTGCACATTTCTTCTGTCTTTGCTGCTGTGTGCACATGTCAAATGATCGGGATGAGGCCAGGCCCGGCGCTTCCTGTTTTTGAGGAAGTGTCTGGGTTTGTTCCAATGTACCTTTTATTTATCTGTGTGCCAGCTGAATCGGTAGCGTAAGCAGCACTGACTTGAAGTTGTGTACCTTGTGAATGGAGAGAGTTACCACTCTTTACTATTTGACTAATACTGGTGTTCGATACGGAACAGGGCGTGATAGCAGTGGGAAGGTACCCGCGGGGACGGGTTTCATGATCGAACTTAGCAGGGCTAAGTTTGAAGAATGAGAAACACCCGTAAGTGCTGGGGAGGACCCAGAGAAGAACTGCCTCCACCCGCCCTTGAAACAATCCTGCCGCACTACCCTTGGAGGCCTGCGCTGTGTTCACGATGGGTGCAGGTGCAGGCACGCCCAGGACACTCCATTAAGAATTCAAGGGACATAACTGCTCCCGAACAGAAGCAAAAGAGACCACAGGATGCAACTCGCGACAGCCTTAATTTAAAAAAAAAAAAAAAGTATCCCCATGGGTGTACCAGCCAGTATTTCATGACTGCAGAGCCCACCGGCAAAAGACACCACCCTCCAGCTGCTGAGCACACCCCACAGACCAAACCGCCCCTGTCCGCAGGCAGATCAAGACAGTGCCACTCCAGACACAGCCATACGGTCTTACGTGCCCTCAAGATAAAACAGCGCAAAGTTTGCTTTATACCGTTCGTTGAGAATGTTTCCCAAACACCACTGTAAATTCCATACCGCGCATGTGGAGTGATGGCCTAGAGGTAACGCGTCCGCCTAGGAAGCGAGAGAATCTGAGCGCGCTGGTTCGAATCACGGCTCAGCCGCCGATATTTTCTCCCCCTCCACTTGACCTTGAGTGGTAGTCTGGACGCTAGTCATTCGGATGAGACGATAAACCGTGGTCCCGTGTGCAGCATGCACTTAGCGCACGTAAAAGAACCCACGGCAACAAAAGGGTTTTTCCTGGCAAAATTACGTTGAAAAATCCACTTCGCTAGGAAAAACAAATAAAAGTGCACGCAGGAAAAAATACCAAAAAAAAAAAGTGGGCGGCGCTGTAGTGTAGCGACTGGGGAGAGCAGCCTGAATTTCACACAGAGAAATCTGTTGTGATGAAAAGAAATACAAATACAAATACACTCAGGAACATTCTGCACACATGGATTTGTCCAAACTGAAGTGACGCTTCCCTTATGAAGCTGAAACTAACACTGAAGCTCGGCGACCCCTATACAAGTTCGGAGCAGCGAGGTTCAGTGGTCCCTCTGTCCGAAAAGGCAACAACATCATGGAGTGGAGTGGTGATGATGTTGGAGTCTCCCGTCGGACCGACGGATGAGTAGGCAGGCAGGCTTATCTGTCGGTGTGTGTTCTCATATGGGAGAAGAGGCCGATTCTAGATGCGCAGCACGTCCCACAGGTGTAGCAAGGGAAAACGTCTCCAGAAGTTGAGCCCTGGTGGCCTTGTGGTAACGGCGTCCGCCAAGGACACGAGAGAATCTGAGCGCATGGGTTCGAATCTCACACCGCGCCAGTGCAGTATTTAGTCTCTTTCTGCTTTAAACATTGAGAAGACGTTACTGGTCATTCGGACTGGACGATACAGCATGAACTTAGTGCACGTAAAAGAACCCACAGCAACAACAGGGTTGTCCCTGGTAAAATTCTGCACAGAAAGCCTCTTTGATAGGAAAACACATACACCAGCAGGCAGAAAAACAAAACAAACAGAATAAAAGGTTTGCTCCACTTCAATAAAAACAACAGATTAAAAATCTCATACTTTAAAACTTTACATACTTCAATAAAAAAATAAAAAAACACACCAAAAAACAACCACACATCAAAACCATTATATGCTTTATAACTTATCTTCTCCCTTCAATTCCCTTTCCTCACTCTCTCTCTCTCTTTCTCTCTCTCTCTCTTATTCCACCCCACGCACTACCCCCCCCTCCCCCCCCGCCCCCCCCCCCCTTGTCGTCTCGATCGCCTTCTACCAAAAACAAAACAACAGCAACAAAAACAAAAACAAAGAAACAAACAAAAAATCTGCAGCTGAAAAATTGTTCTTGGTTTCCTGAGTACTGTCGCATTTCCCCCTATTTAGTTAGTTAGTTAGCTATCTATCTTTCTATCTATCTATCTGTGAATCAATTAATTAATTCATTTATCATCGTCTCCCATTTAAGTCTTTTCTTCCTTCGTCATTCGCCCTTTACTAAGAAAATGTACCCTTTATATTTTCCGCAAGAATATATATGTAGAGTGATGGCCTAGAGGGAACGCGTCCGCCTAGGAAGCGAGAGAATCTGAGCGCGCTGGTTCGAATCACGGCTCAGCCGCCGATGTCTTCTCCCCCTCCACTAGACCTTGAGTGGTGGTCTGGACGCTAGTCATTCGGATGAGACAATAAACCGAGGTCCCGTGTGCAGCATGCACTTAGCGCACGTAAAAGAACCCACGGCAACAAAAGGGTTGTTCCTGGCAAAATTCTGTAGAAAAATCTATTTCGATAGGAAAAACAAATAAAACTGCACGCAGGAAAAAATACTCCCAAAATGGGTGGCGCTGTAGTGTAGCGACGCGCTCTCCCTGGGGAGAGCAGTCCGAATTTCACACAGAGAAATCTGTTGTGATAAAAAGACAAATACAAATACACACACACACACACACACACACACACACACATATATATATATATATATATATATATATATATATATGGGTGGGTTGGTGGTTGTGGAGCAACAATGAGCACTTTGTTTGCCGATGGTTCTTATAAACGAGGTCCCCATGTTGGCAATAAGCACTTTGTTTGCTGATGGTTCTTATAAACGAGGTCACCATGTTGGCAATAAGCACTTTGTTTGCCGATGGTTCTTATAAACGAGGTCCCCATGTTGGCAATAAGCACTTTGCCGATGGTTCTTATAAACGAGGTCCCCATGTTGGCAATAAGCACTTTGTTTGCCGATGGTTCTTATAAACGAGGTCCCCATGTTTGGCAGGCACATACACAATACAATGATAACTGCTGTGTTTTTGCTGAACGTCACAGTTCCAGCTGTGAAGACATCTGCCACAGACTTAAGATGAAGTTGTGTGAGGCCAACAGGTCTTTGTGTAAGAGGTTCCTGTTGTCCTTTTTACCTTTAACTGTGGTCTATTGTGACATGTTCCAAAATAAGAATACTGTTTAAACACTTTTTTTTTCCTTCTTAAATTCGAATTCTGACCCCCCGCGCTACATGGTCAATATTAGCGTGGCTTGCGAGTTTTCTATAGGTCCCTTTATCCTTCGTTTTTTCTTCGTTTTTTTTTTCTTTTCTTTTTGTTTTTTTTTCTCTCTCTCACGGCCTGCCTAAGCGCGTTGGGTTACTGACGCTGCTGGTCAGGCATCCGCTTGGCAGATGTGGTGTAGCGTATATGGATTTGTCCGAACGCAGTGACGCCTCCTTGAGCTTCTGATACTTGAGATAATTATGCGACTGAAAATGTATGCCAGCGGTTAGTATGTATATAGAATGTGACATCTGAAATCAAAACACTGTTGATTTGCATATCGTTGTTATATGTCTTATGTCTATTTTTTTTAGTCTGCCACTTTATGCCTGTTTTATGCCCATCCTCTGCACTTTTGTGGCTGTGATACTGTATATATGATTTACTTCCGTTACCTTTTTAAGGTTTCTGTCGTTGTCTACTGTGATTATTGATTGCGCGCAATGAGTTGCACTTGGTTGACATCTAAACATTTTATGGGTTTTTTCTAATGTATACATGTTGAATGACTGTGATTTCATGTACTGTTTGTGTTTTACACCACAAATGAATTTCACTTGTTGAGATGATAAAGTATTCTGTTTCAATCTGTATCTGTATCTCTATCTGTATCTGTATTCTTCTTCTTCTTCTTCTTCTTCTTCTTCTTCTTCTTCTTCTTCTTCTCCACCTCCTCTTCTTGTTCATCTTTTTCACCTCCTCTTCCTCCTGCTCCTTTTCCTCCTCCTCCTTTCTTCTTCTTCTTCTTCTCCTTTTCTTCACACACACACACACACACACACACACACACACACACACACACACACACACACACACACACACACACACACACACACACACACACACACACACACACACACACACACACACACACACACTGGAGACCAGCAGACATCGCTCTTGTATCTAATTATTGACGAACATCCTCTATCAGACAGGACAGGAACTGGACAAACATGGACATGGCATTGTGGGGAGTGCTGCCGTGGGTCCAGTCGGTCTACAAACACCTTTATTCCTTCCTCCCTCCCTCCCTCCCTTTCATTCATTCCGTCTTTCCCTCCCTCTCTTCCCCACTTGCACTCTCTTTCTCTCTCCCATTCCATTTTCCTTGCCAACTTCTCTCTCTCTCTCTCTCTCTCTCTCTCTCTCTCTCTCTCTCTCTCACCTCCCCACCCCCCTTTTCTCTCTGTCTCTTTCTCTGTCTCTCTGTCTGTCTGTCTGTCTCTCTCTCCTCTTCTCCTTTCCTTCCTTCCTTCCTTTCTCCCCTCCCCACTTGCACTCTCTCTCTCTCTCTCCCACCCCCATCTGCCTGCCAACTCTCTCTCTCTCTCTCTCTCTCTCTCTCTTCTCGTTTCCTTCCTTCCTTCCTTTCCTCCCCTTCCCCCTTGCACACACACTTTCTCTCTCCCATCCCCATCTGGCTGCCAACTCACTCTCTCTCTCTCTCTCTCTCTCTCTCTCTCTCTTCTTCTTCTTCTTCTTCTTCTTCTTCTTCTTCTCCTTTTAGTCCAGGCAGATACAAAAATGGTCAAAATGTCTGCAACAAAACCGTTCTTTTCACGATAAAATAGAATAAATCATACTGATCACGCTGATATAAACTTGACCGCTGTAGGTGGGCGGGAACATGATTAGATTTTGATTTTTAATAATTATTTCTCACACATTTGGCCATGAGAGAGCGCCTTACAAAGATCCGCAAGGCATGAGCAAGCCAGGGTTACGCAAGCGCGGTATAAGGGGTCGCCAGAGGAAAGCGTTTAGCGCGGTACAGTACTTGTGGCTGACTGCTGCCGCGTTGATGCTATCCTATACCTCCGTTAGTAGGTCACTGCGGCAGATGACAGATACCGTGCAGAAAATAAGAGAACTCTTTGGGGTCAAAAGGAAACAAAATTTTTAATTTCATCTATTACATACTAAATTTGTAGAAAGCGTAAGTTTGCTTTTATGAATGTTTTACAGTTTCTTACCAGTCCTGACATTTCATAAAGAATGAAATCGGTATTATACCGACTGCAAAGGTGAATTTACGAAGGCAGCACGGGATCATTTAGTTCGAAGGAACAATTATGTTGACATTTTACGCAATGCACAACTTGGAAATACTTCATGCTCTGCTTATTAACGTGCAGTATATGAATATCTCAATACCTGTTAACTAGGTTTGTTTCAATGAACATTGTCGGAGCCCTGTCCAGACAATTAATTCAGAAAGCATGGAAGGCAGATGATGGCAAAATCGACCAACATCATGTCTTGATGTAAAAGGAACGGTATGAAACATATTTTTTTCTTTGGGAATGAAGCAGTTTTTGCAAATGTAGTTCACGAACCCTGCCGCAGTAGACACGTCGGTTTAGCATGGGAAAGAAAATGTATCTGGCTGGAGTATGAAGGTGGCAAAATGAAGTGCATCAGACAGTCATGAAGAGCAAAGACTGCCTGGAAAATGAAAATGGGTCAGTCTCCAGAACTTTGTTGGAAATGGGGGTCTCTCAGTCTCATTCAGTATAAACATGTGTGTATATATGTTACACGGAAATCTCCGATATGTTCATTCGCACCCCGTGGTTGCTATATTAAAAAACCAAAAACAACAACAACAAAACTGTGTATGTTAATTTCGTCGTTGTTATGGTTTGTTTGTACATTTATCTCTGATCCGATTAAGTTTAGACACAATCACTGTTTCTGACACATGGCGAGATGCGGTAATATACGGATACTGGCGTAAGATTTCGAACCAAGTCAACGCATGTAGTTCAGTAAGACTGTTTTCAGTTGAAGACTTGTTGCATCAAAAGTTCCAAACAAGAAAGTTCAAAGTAGAAAATCACCCCCTTAAATTACCTTGATTTTGGCTTTTGCTGTCTGGTGAAGTTTTATCACGAAATGATGTAGTTTATCAGTTCACAAGACAGACGAAGTGTGGAACGAAACACTGGGGAGAATTGATGTGAAAATGGAGTGCCTGCAGTGTTTCTGAAAAATAAAATCATCCAGGGTGGGGGAGTTAGTTTAGGTATTTTGGGTTCCGTGTTACATATGTCATAAGGTTTTAGGTAATCATTAATAAAAATACATAATTTTGCACAGGCTTTGTTTGAATGCATTGCATTGGCTAAGGATCGCGTGATAGATCCATTACTATCATTATTATAAATCCAGTATTCAAACATCTGCGTCGGGAAAGTTAGTTTAGGTAACTTGGATTCAATGTTACACGTGTTACAAGAAAGTTTTACATAATCATTAATAAAATTTAGGATCCATTGTTATCATTATGATTATTATTTATATCCCACGCTAAATCGACGTCTACTGCGCCAGGGTTCGTGAGTCACATTTGCAAATGCCGGTTCATTTCCAAAGAAAAATATGTATTTCATACCGTTCTTTTCACATCAAGACATGATGTTCAATTTTGCCATCATCTGCCCTCCATACTTTCCCAGTTTATTGTCTGGACATAGCGCCGATAATGTTCATTGAAACCGAAACGGGTTAGCACATATTTAGATATTTATATTCTACACGTTAATAAGCGGAGCATGGAGTATATCCAAGTTGTGCATTGCGTAAAATATCAACAAAATTGTACTTACGAACTAAATGATCCCGTGCTGCCTTTGTAAATTCACCTTTGCAGTCGGTATAATACTGATTTCATTCTGTATGATATGTCATGAATGGTAGGAAACTGGAAAACATTCATAAAAGCGGATTTGCGTCTTCTACCACTTTAGTGTAAAATACATGAAATTGAAAATGTTTGTTTCCTTTTGACCCGAAAGAGCTCTGTTCCTAGCTTATTGTTCAGATTCAGTGACCTGCTCACAGATCAGCATCAGCGCGGCAGCAGTCAGTCACATGTACTGTACCGCGCTGAACGCTTTCTTCTGGCGTAACCTTCGCCTGTGCTTGCCTTGCGACTCTTTGTAAGGCGCTCTCGCACAGGCAGAAGAAATAAAAATATTCGATTCTGGACATTAAAAATCAAAATCTACCTATGTTCCCGCCCCCCTATAGTGGCCAACTTTATATCAGTGTGATCAGTATGATTTATTCTATTTTATCGTAAAAAGAACGGTTTTGTTGCAGACATTTTGACCTAACGCAAATTTTAAACTAAATTTCCTGGCCTAACCTTCCTTCCCTTCTTCCCCTCTCCCCTTGGACTTTCTCTCTCTCTCTCTCTCTCTCTCTCTCTCTCTCTCTCTCTCTCTCTCTCTCTCTCTCTCTCTCTGCCACCCCATTCTGCCTGCAAACCTTTTCTCCCTCTCTCACCCCCCAACCCCCCTTTTTTTCTTTTTCTTCTTCTTCTTCTTCTCTCTCTCTCCTCTTCTCCTTTCCTTCCTTCCTTTCATTCATTCCGTCTTTCTCTCCCTCTCTTCCCCACTTGCTCTCTCTCTCTCTCTCTCTCTCTCTCTCTCTCTCCCATCCCATTCTGCCTGCCAACTATTTTTTTTCTCTCTCTCTCTCACTTCCCCACCCCCTTCTCTCTCTCTCTCTCTCTCTCTCTTCTCGTTTCCTTCCTTTCCTTTCTCCCCTCCCCACTTGCACTCTCTCTCTCTCTGTCTCATCCCCTTCTGCCTGCCAACCTTCTCTCTCTCTCTCCCACCTCCCCACCCCCCTTTTCTACTCTCTCTCTCTCTCTCTCTCTCTCTCTCCTCTTCTCCTTTCCTTCCTTCCTTCCCTCCTTTCCTCCCCTTCCCACTTGCGCTCTCTCCCTCTCTTCTATCCCCTTCTGCGTGCCAACTCTCTCTCTCTCTCTCTCTCTCTCTCACCTCCCCACCCCCATCTCTTCTCTTCTGTCTCTGTCTCTCCTCTTCTTCCTTCCTTCCTTTCCTCCCCTGCCCACTTGCACTCTCTCTGTGTGTCTATCAGTGTCTCTCTGTCTCTCTCTGTCTGTCTCTCTCTCTCTCACCTCCCCACACCCTTCCCTTCTCTTCTCTCTTTCTCTCTCTCTCTCTCTCTCTCCTCTTCTCGTTTCCTTCCTTCCTTCCTTCCTTCCCTTCCTCCGCTCCCACCTACTCTCTCTCTCTCTCTCTCTCTCTCTCTCTCATCCCATTCTGTCTGCCAACCTTTTTCTCTTTCCCCTACCTCCCACCCCCCCCTTTTCTCTCCCCTCCACACCCCTCCCTCTCTCTCTCTCTCTCTCTCTCTTGCTCCCTTCTTCCCCCATACCTCCTCTTCGTCTCACTCGCTCGCAATCAAACGCCAGGGGCACTTAGCGCCAACGAGTCTCCCTTCTTGGATTATGCATGCAGGTAGCACGTGCCCGCGCTGGAGTCTTTGTCCAAGTGTAACCACCTCTTGACAGGTCATCCCGCTAAAAGCTGACGTTTTGCCCCACACGCACAGCGACACACTGTCACGGTTCGCCAGTCACGCCAACCTAAACTCTTTCCGGACGAACTTCTCTTCATCGTCACCGCCCCCTCCCCCCTCCCCCCACACCCCCCACTCCCTCTCGCTCCAGCCTCCACACACACACACACACACACACACACACACGAACACACACACACACACACACGAGAACACACACACACACACACACACAAACACACACACACACACACACGAACACACACACACAAACACACACACACACACACACACACACACACACACACACACACACACACACACACACAGAGACTCGTCTCCCTTCCCTTCCGGAGGCTCCAGACTTGATCACCTGATCCAACCCAATCGGTCTGCCTTGGTAAAAGAAAAGTAGAGCCAACCTTTAAATATTTCAAGACACCATCCAATCCAGGTTTGTTTGTTTTTTTTTAGGGATTTTTTTTTTTTTTTTTAACCTCTGCGCGGGAGGGAACGTTAAAAAGAACTGACATACACTTACAAAAAGTGGGGTTTTCTGGGAGGGTGTTTTTTTTTTTTTTTTAGTTGTTGGTGTTTTTATTTCCCCCCCCCTCCCTCCTCCCTCCTGCCCCCCCTCTTCCCCCCTGCCCCCCTCCCCATCCCCCCACCACCACTCCCCCTTCTCCACACTTTTCACACTCGTCTTGGTAGAGGATTGACGATTGTTGACTGTCCACGACCCGCCTTTTTTTTTTTTTTTTCTTTCTTTCTTTCTTTCTTTCTTTTTTTTTTCCGGGTCGGTGCAGAACGTGATTTTCAAATTACTGCGCGGAAAAAAAAACGTGTTTTTTTTGTTTGTTTTTTTGGGGTTTTTTTCGCTCGCAGCGGCGGACACAAGCTTTATGGCACGGTGCTTTGTGGTCAAATATTGATGGTTTAACAGGCAG
>NC_134888.1:18479348-18484348 GCF_041734735.1 Babylonia areolata | reverse complement strand
GCACCTTGACCTCTTTTTCTGACACAACAACAAGAGGAGTCATTATTATCATTTTTTGTTCAAACAGGAACTTCTTTTGCTAAGCATGGAATTTTTATTTATTTTGCAAACGTTTTGGTGCAGATAGTAAAAAAGGGAAATTACTCAATTAATGCTAGGGGACTTAATTTATCACAAGTGACTCTTGAAGGTCTTGCCTCTCTTGTTTTTTGTTTTGTTTTGTTTTTATCTTCATTTCTTTCCAACTTCTTTCTTTCTTTCTTTCTTTCTTTCCCTTCTTTCTTTCTTTCTTTCGTTCTTCATTTCAGCTTCCTTCCTTCTTTTCTTTCTTCATTTCTTTCTCCACTCCAACTTCTTTCTTCCTTTCTTTCTTTCTTTCTTTCGTTCTTCATTTCAGCTTCCTTCCTTCTTTTCTTTCTTCATTTCTTTCTCCACTCCAACTTCTTTCTTTCTTTCTTTCTTTCTGTTCTTTCTTTCTTTCTTTCTTAATTCCAACAACGTCTTCCTTTCTTGACTCCAACGTCTTCTTTCTTTCTTCCTTCATTCCAGCATCTTTCCTTTTTTTTTTCTTTTTTTTTGTTGCATTCTCTCTCTCTCTCTCTCTCTCTCCCTCTCTCTCTCTCTCTCTCTAATCTGCGGTTTGCAAATGAGTGTATTTGTCGTTTTGTCGGCTGAAGCTACCCCTCTCCCTCTCCCCCCCCCCTCCACCCCTCTCCCTCCATCTACTCCTCCCGAGCTACCGTTTTTTTGTTTTTGGTTTTTCTTTCTTTCCTTTTTTTGGGGGGGTGGGTGGGGGGTGGGGGTGGGGGGTTGTTGTTTTCTTCTAAATGGATGTGTTTTATCCTGTGTCATCATAATATAAGAGGTTTTTTTTTGTTTTTGTTTTTTTTGGTCTTTCTTTATTGCAGGCCAGTTTTGTTTTTGTTGTTGTTGTTGTTGTTTTGTTTTTTGGGTTTTTTTTTCTTTTTCTTTTGTTATCCTTGTGTCTAACTGCCGTCTTGTTCTGAAGCTGATTGAAGTCATTGTTGTTGTTTTTCCCTACATGCTGTCATTTCTGATGTTGTTAGTTTTAGTTTTTCTTCTTCTTCTTCTTCTTCTTCTTTGGTTCCTTTTTGATTTCTTCCTGCATTTCCACCTTTCTTTCCTTGACTCTCTCTCTCTCTCTCTCTCTCTCTCTCGTCGTTTATCCCTTAGTTGTTTATTTTGCTTCTATTCTGTTTTGTTTTTCTTTCTGATGTGTGTGTGTGTGTGTGTGTGTGTGTGTTCTTATTTATGTATTCATTTATTTTCATTTATTTGTTCGTTCATTCATTCATTCATTCATTCATTTTAATTTACAACTCGTGATCTGGAGAAAGAGAGAGACAGAGACAGACAGACAGACAGACAGACAGAGACAAGGACCACACGAAATGGGGCTTCTGTGTTCGTTTAACCGTTTGTAGGCCTGTCCCGACAAGAGTTGGTAGTCGGAAACACTTTTATTTTTTTATTTTTTTTTTTTTTTTTTTTTTTGCTGAATGCTGCACAACTTTTTATTTTATTTTACAGATCTCATTTGATATATAACCACCACCACCCCCTCACCCATCCTCCCCCCACGCCCCTCCTCTCCCCCCCTCCTCTCTCTCTCTCCCCCCCACCCCCACCCTCCCACTCCTCTCCCATCAGTGAGTGGATACAGAATCAGACACAAACACTTCTGATTTTTTTTAGGTGTTATAATTATTCATTTATTTGTTTATTCATTTATTTTTCTATTTATTTATCATTTTTGTTTTGTTTATTTTACTCCATGTTTTATCTGCTTGATTATTTTGTTTATTTGTTTGTGTTTATTTATCTTACTTTCTTTTGTAGTCATTCATTTATTTATATATTTGTTTATCTATTTTGTTTATTTTACTATATTTTCCAGTCATTCATTTATTTGTTTATTTTGCTTTACTTTTTTGTCATTGATTCATTTATCCATTTTGGTTTGTTTATTTATCTATTCATTTATCTATCTATCTAGATATTTATTATTCTGTTTATTCATATGTTTGCCTAGTTATTTATTTATCTTTTTTTTATTATTCTGTTTATTCATTTGTTTGTTTATCCATTCATTCATTTGCTACTGACGGTCAGCTCAAAATGGACGGTATGATGATACCGTGACCTTCAAATAGATAGACAGATAAAACATACTGCAGAAGAATCAGGAGAAGGCAAGCAAGATAACTCGCCTCTGGGAGATTGTCTCCCTTTGAGGGTAAGAACTGGCGTTTGAGCGGAAAATCAAGATTGACAAATAAATGAATGAATAAATGGATAGATAGATAGATAGATAGATAGATAGATAGATAACTCTTGGCGTTTGAGCGGAAAATCAAGAGTAACAAATAAATGAATGAATAGATAGATAGATAGAGGGATAGATAGATAGATACATAGATAGACAGATAGATAGATACATAGACAGATAGATACATAGATAGATAGATACATAAATAGATAGATAACTCTTGGCGTTTGAGCGGAAAATCAAGAGTAACAAATAAATGAATGAATAGATAGATAGATAGAGGGATAGATAGATACATAGATAGACAGATAGATAGATAGACAGATAGATACATAGATAGATAGATACATAGATAACTCTTGGCGTTTGAGCGGAAAATCAAGAGTAACAAATAAATGAATGAATAGATAGATAGATAGATAGATAGATAGATAGATAGATAGATCAATCAATCAATCAAAAAACACATAAATAGATAAACAAATCAATCAACAAATCAATCAATCAATTCGTTCAACCAGCTGTCACAGCTTCACACACTTGCGACACTTCACAATGAGAGATAATGATAGTGATTATAATTTTGGAAGGTGTGACAAAGTTATGGATGACCTTGTGTACGGTCTGACGGGCGCAATAGCCGAGTGGTTAAAGCGTTGGACTGTCAATCTGAGGGTCCCGGGTTCGAATCACGGTGACGGCGCCTGGTGGGTAAAGGGTGGAGATTTTTACGATCTCCCAGGTGAACATATGTGCAGACCTGCTAGTGCCTGAACCCCCTTCGTGTGTATATGCAAGCAGAAGATCAAATACGCACGTTAAAAATCCTGTAATCCATGTCAGCGTTCGGTGGGTTATGGAAACAAGAACATACCCAGCATGCACACCCCCGAAAACGGAGTATGGATGCCTACATGGCGGGGGTAAAAACGGTCATACACGTAAAAGCCCACTCGTGTGCATACGAGTGAACGCAGAAGAAGTGTACGGTCTTAATCAACACAGAAGTCGGCGGTGTCGAAAGTTTTGCAATGAAGACTTCTTTTTTTGTTTGTTTTTTTTTCTTCTTTTTTTTCTTCTTTTTGACTCACTTGTGTAAACAAAGTGAGTCTATGTTTTAACCCGGTGTTCGGTTGTCTGTGTGTGTGTGTGTGTGTGTGTGTGTGTGTGTGTGTGTCTGTGTGTCTGTGTGTCCGTGGTAAACTTTAACATTGACATTTTCTCTGCAACTACTTTGTCAGTTGACACCAAATTTGGCATAAAAATAGGAAAAATCCAGTTCTTTCCAGTCATCTTCTTTGAAAACAATATTGCGCTTCTGGGATTGGCACAAAAAAATAAAGAATGAAGCCTAATTATATGCAAACTGCATTTACTGTTATATTTATATTTTTTGTATTCTCTAAACTTGGCACTTTGATCTGATATTCTGACCCAACAGCTAGAGCAGTCATTATTATCATTTTTTGTTCAAACAGGAACTTCTTTTGCTAAGCATGGAATTTTTATTTATTTTGCAAACGTTTTGGTGCAGATAGTAAAAAGGGGAAATTACTCTGTAATGCTAGTGGAGTTAATTTGCTTTAAACTGATCTTTCTCATCTTAAACATTACATTTTGAAACAAGAGAGGCAAGGCCTTCAAGACTCACTTGTGATGCACTTTTTTTTTTTATCCAAGCTTTTTATGTATTGAGTATAATTTCAAAATGTAATGTTTAAGATGAGAAAGATCAGTTTAAAGCAAACTAAGTTCCCCAGCAGAGTAATTTCCCTTGTTCTGCTATCTACACCAAAGCGTTTGCAATAAATAAAACTTCCATGCTTAGCAAAAGAAGTTCCAGTTTGAACAAAAAATGATAATAATGACAGATCCTTTGTTGGGTCGAATATCAGATCAAAGTGCCAAGTTTAGAGAATACAAAAAATATAAATATAACAGTAAATGCATTATACTCAATACATAAAAACATGGATTTTTTTTAAAGTGTATCACAAGTGAGTCTTGCAGGCCTTGCCTTTCTTGTTTTTCTTTCTTGTTTCTTTTTTTTTTTTTTTCTTTCTTTTTTTCTTTTTTTTTAATGGGGATATTACTCGTCTGTCCGCGGTAGTGCGTCAAGAGAATAGACAGCTGGAGAGTTCCGCGGGCATCTTAACTGCGGGATCTTACGCATGTGCATCTAACTTTTACTTACTCGAAATCGCAAGCAATACCAAAAGCGATCAACATAGGCAAAAAGCAGCAAACATGCACTGTCCCCAATTTCTTCCGTTGATAGCCTCCATTGCTGCAACCAAACTCTGTGTAATGTATGCGTAATAAAAATATCTTTAAAAAAGAACAAAATATTAAGCATAGAGACGAAGAAAGAAGCCTTCTGTTTCGCACGTTCTTCCTCTTCTAGGGCTGGGTGGAAAAAAGCATATGTTTTTCTCATTACCCTGGTAAAATAAAGCTTAGTTTCGTTTCGTTTCGTTTTTCGTTTCTCTCGATCGCCTTGTTGCTCGAAATTTTGGAGAGCCAATCAACTTCGAGAGTACAGATCATGTGATGCGCCTCTATAAGTCATGTGAGCACGGAACTCTCTAGCGGTCTATTGCCAAAATCGTTCATGTCATTACTGCCCATGCTGCTGCTGCTGCTGCTGCTATGATGATGATGAAAGGTCATTTGATACGCCCAATCTAATGAGACAAAAGCCCTGGGCGAT
>NC_134888.1:18464348-18466848 GCF_041734735.1 Babylonia areolata | reverse complement strand
ACATTATGCCAACTCTACAGGGGGCGCGGGGGGGGGGGGGGGGGGAATTAGGGGGGGTGGGTGGAAGTGGAGGGGGGTATATGTTGTAGAGCCGGCTTGATGCTGTGGGGGTGAGGGGGGTGGAGGGAGATGAAGGGACTAAGGGAGGTATTGGGAGGGTGGAGGTGGAGGTGTAGGGGGGACGGGGGGGGGGCGGGGCTGGGGGGGGTGCGGGGGGGGGGGTGCGGGGGGGGGGGGGGGAGGAATTGGCATCTGTTACACGATTCGGATTTCTCTTCACTCCCCCTTTCTTCCCCCCGCCCTCCCTCCCCCTCCTCTAACCTCTACCTTATCTTCACCCCACCCGGTACCCTATTATCATTATTATTATTATTATTGCACATAACATTATCTTATGTGTCACTCCCCACCTCCCCTACCCCCACCACCGCCACCACCACGACCACCGCCACCCACCCTCCACACCCTTGTCTGCTTGCACAATGTTAACCCTTTCACCGCCAAGCTCGCATTTATGCACAGGCTGTGGTAGAGAACCCATGTAACTGAAAGGTGACCATTCATTTGGTCTGTTAACCATGAACCCTACTGCTCTTAATGTTCGGTGGTAGGATGGGCAATACTTTCAATACATCGCAGGGGGGAATCCCCAGCTATTCTTAGCCACTGTCTTTTCTGTGTTTTATGCCACAAGGGAATTTTGTACTCTAAATTGACTGGCGGTGAAAGGGTTAAAAGCTATGTCTGTGTTGCTTTTGTCTCACGTCTGTGCTGAAGGGTGGACCAGTCATCGTCTTTGGACTGTTGTTATCATAATGACGGGCGCAATGGCCGAGTGGCTAAACCGTTGGACTTTCAATCTAAGGGTCCCGGTTTCCAGTCTCGGTAACGACGGCGCCTGGTGGGTAAAGGGTGGGGATTTTTTTTTTTCCCCGATCTCCCAGGTCAACATAATTATGTGCAGACCTGCCAATGCCTGAACCCCCTTTTGTGTGTATACGCAGGCAGAAGATCAAATACGCACGTTAAATATCCTGTAATCCATGTCAGTGTTCGGTGGGTTATGGAAACAAAAACGTACCCAGTATGCACACCCCCGAATACGGAGTATGGCTGCCTACATGGCGGGGGGGGGGGGGTAAAAACGGTCATACACGTAAAAGCCCACTCGTGTACATACGAGTGAACGTGGGAGTTGCAGCCCACGAACGAAGAAGAAGAAGAAGAAAAAGAAGAAGTTATCATAAGACTGGGTTGGTGTGAGGGTGAGGGTGAGTAGCGGTGTGTGGTGTGGTGGAGGAGTGGAGGGGGAGATGGAGGGGGAGATGGAGGGGAATCAGGAGCGACTGGCATCTGTTGCTCGTCTAGGATTTCTCGGGAGGGTCTGTGGGGGTGTGTGTGTGGGGGGGGGGGGATTTTAAAAAAAAATTAATTCTATTTTATTTCATTTTTCGTTTTTATCATAAAATTGCTATTTTATTCAAACTTATTCGTTTTCGGGGAGTGCATGCTGGGTATGTTCTTGTCTCCATAACACACCAAAGGCTGTCATGGATTACAGGATTTTTAGCGTGCGTATTTGATCTTCTGCTTGCGTATGCACACGAAGGGGGGGGGGGGGGGGGGGGGGGGGGGGTTCAGGCACGAACAGGTCTGCACATATGTTGAACTGGGAGATCGAAAAATCTCCACCCTTTACCCCACCAGGCGCCGTTACCGAGATTCGAACCCGGGACCCTCAGATTGAAAGTCCGACGCTTCAGCCACTCGGCTTTTGCGCCAGTCTAGTAAATAATGATAATAAGCATGTCAAATCGGTAATAATCTACATTCCTTGAATTTCATTGCTTGTGTGGTCACAAAAAAAAAGAAAAGTCAATTCGGTAACAAATGACACCCCTTTTGTGTACCCCTGAGTCCTTAATTCGTTTTGATTTTCGTTTTTGAATTACACTAATTCTGTAACATCGCTAGTATGGTCACATAAAATATCAATAACACAAAAACATACCACACCCCTTTTACGTGCGTATTTGATTATTTGTTAATGGCAAATTCTCTTGTTTCATTGCTAGTGTAGTCACTTGAAATGTCAATATAACCGATGTGGTGTGTTTGATTCTTCATTGAAATTTTTTTGGTTGTAGATAAGGGATCCCTAATCTGATGCGTTCTAGGTGATAAGGGATAGGGAGAAAGAGTTGATGTAATGTAGAGTGATGGCCTAGAGGTAACACGTCCGCCTTGGAAGCGAGAGAATCTGATCGCGCAGGTTCGAATCACGGCTCAGCTGCCGATATCTTTCTTCTCCACCTCCACCAGACCTTGAGTGGTTGTCTGGACGCTAGTCATTCGGATGAGACGATAAACAGAGGTCCCGTGTGCAGCATGCATTCAGCGCACGTAAAAGAACCCGCGGCAAGAACAGAGTTGTTCCTGTCAAAATTCTGTAGAAAAATCCACTTCGACAGGAAAAACAAAATACCCCCCCCCCCACGCC
>NC_134888.1:18451848-18456848 GCF_041734735.1 Babylonia areolata | reverse complement strand
CTTCTCCGCCCTCCTTCTTCTTTCTATCTCTTCATCACGGTCTGTTGACTGGTCTTTGTGCTCGTCTGTACAACATGCTTTCTGTCTGTCTGTCTGTGTGTCTGTCTGTGTGTCTGTTCTGTCTTCTTTCGCCTCGACTGTCCCTGTCTGTCTGTCTGTCTGTCTGTCTGTCTGTCTTTTTCTCCTACCTTCCTTCCTTCTCTGATTTCCTTCTTCTTTCTATCTACTACATTATGTACTACATTATGTCTGTGTGGCTGTCTGTGTGTCTGTCTGTGTGTCTGTCCTGTCTGTCTGTCTGTCCTGTCTTCTTTCGCCTCGACTGTCTCTGTCTGTCTGTCTGTCTTTCTCTCCCTCTGTCTTCCTCCTTCCTTCCCTCCTTCTCCGCTCTCCTTCTTCTTTCTATCTCTTCATCACCGTCTGTGGGCTGGTCTTTGTGCTCGTCTGTACAGCATGCTTTATGTCTGTCCGTCTGTCTGTCTGCGTGTCTGTCCTGTCTTCTTTCGCCTCGACTGTCCCTGTCTGTCTGTCTGTCTGTCTGTCTGTCTGTCTGTCTTTCTCTCCTTTCTTCCCTCCTTCTCTGATTTCCTTCTTCTTTCTATCTTTTCATCACTTTTCACTTTGTGTTTGGCTGGTCTTTGTGCTCGTCTGTACTACATTCTGTCTGTGTGTCTGTCTGTGTGTCTGTCCTGTCTTACTTTCTTTCGGTTCGACTGTCTCTGTCTGTCTTTCTCTCCCTGTCTTCCTCCTTCCTTCCGTCATTCTCTGATTTCCTTCTTCTTTCTATCTCTTCATCACTTTTCACTTTGTGTTTGGCTGGTCTTTGTGCTCGTCTGTACTGTATTATGTCTGTGTGTCTGTCTGTGTGTCTGTCTGTGTGTCTGTCTGTGTGTCTGTCCTGTCTTACTTTCGGTTCGACTATCTCTGTCTGTCTTTCTCTCCCTCTCTCTCTTCCTCCTTCCTTCCCTCCTTCTCCGCCCTCCTTCTTCTTTCTATCTCTTCATCACTGTCTGTGGTCTGGTCTTTGTACTCGTCTGTACAGCATGATTTATGTCTGTCTGTCTGTCTGTCTGTCTGTCTGTCTGTCTTTCTCACCTTCCTTCCTTCCTTCTCTGATTTCTTTCTTCTTTCTATCTCTTCATCACTTTTCACTTTGTGTTGGCTGGTCTTTGTGCTCGTTTGTACTACATTCTGTCTGTCTGTCTGTGTGTCTGTCCTGTCTTACTTTCTTTCGCCTCGACTGTCTCTGTCTGTCTTTCTCTCCCTGTCTTCCTCCTTCCTTCCGTCATTCTCTGATTTCCTTCTTCTTTCTATCTCTTCACCACTTTTCACTTTGTGTTGGCTGGTTTTTGTGCTCGTCTGTACTGCATTATGTCTGTGTGTCTGTCTGTGTGTCTGTCCTGTCTTACTTTCTTTCGGTTCGACTGTCTCTGTCTGTCTTTCTTCTCTCCCTCTCTCTCTTCCTCCTTCTTTCCCTCCTCCGCTCTCCTTCTTCTTTCTATCTCTTCATCACTGTCTGTGGGCTGGTCTTTGTGCTCGTCTGTACTGCATGCTTTCTGTCTGTCTGCCTGTGTGTCTATCTGTGTGTCTGTCTGCGTGTCTGTTCTGTCTTCTTTCGCCTCGACTGTCCCTGTCTGTCTGTCTGTCTTTCTCTCCTTCCTTCCCTCCTTCTCTGATTTCCTTCTTCTTTCTATCTCTTCATCACTTTTTTCACTTTGTGTTTGGCTGGTCTTTGTGCTCGTCTGTGCTACATTCTGTCTGTGTGTCTGTCTGTCTGTCTGTCCTGTCTTACTTTCTTTCGGTTCGACTGTCTCTGTCTGTCTTTCTCTCCCTCTCTCTCTCCCTCCTTCCTTCCCTCCTTCTCCGCCCTCCTTCTTCTTTCTATCTCTTCATCACTGTCTGTTGGCTGGTCTTTGTGCTCGTCTGTACTGCATGCTTTCTGTCTGTCTGTCTGTCTGTCCTGTCTTCTTTCGCCTCGACTGTCCCTGTCTGTCTGTCTGTCTGTCTGTCTGTCTTTCTCTCCTTCCTTCCCTCCTTCTCTGATTTCCTTCTTCTTTCTATCTCTTCATCACTTTTCACTTTGTGTTTGGTTGGTCTTTGTGCTCGTCTGTACTACATTATGTCTGTGTGTCTGTCTGTCTGTGTGTCTGTCCTGTCTTGCCTTCTTTCGTCTCGAATGTCTCTGTCTGTCTTTCTCTCTCTGTCTTCCTCCTTCCTTCCGTCATTCTCTGATTTCCTTCTTCTTTCTATCTCTTCACCACTTTTCACTTTGTGTTGGCTGGTCTTTGTGCTCGTCTGTACTGCATTATGTCTGTCTGTGTGTGTGTCTGTCCTGTCTTTCTCCCCCTCCCCTCTCTCTCTCCCTCCTTCTTCCTTCCCTCCTTCTCCGCTCTCCATCTTCTTTCTATCTTTTAGTAGTTGATTTTTTTTTTTTGTTTTTTTTTTTTGTTCACCTTTCTTTTCATTTCTTTTTCTCTTTTTTTTTTCCCCACTGTTGTAGCGGCTGTGGTCTTTCATCATTTTCTTCTACTTTTATTTAAAAGTCTTTTTGGTTCGTCGTTTTAACGACTCGTCCATTTTCTTTTTTTCTGGGACTGTCATTTTTGGGAGATTACAAAAGATCAAACATTAAGCCTCCACTAGGTTTGTGGCTTTTTAAAAAAATTTTTTTTTTTTTTTTTTTTTTTTTTTTAACCTTCTCTCTCTCCAGCGACATTATCCGCTCTTTCACTCTCCATAATGACGCAGGGCCAGCAGGAAAAGCCCATTGTGGTCAACTCCTTTCTATGGCCAGAGCTAATTTGTCCCTTTTCTGTCAGGACTTTCACGTCACCTTTTGTTCCCTACTCCTCCCCCCCCACCTTCCCTCTCTCTTCCCTCCCCCTCCCCCCTCCCTCCCCTTACCTCTCCTCCTCCTCCCTCCACCCACACCCACACCCTACCTTACCTTCTCCCCCCCTCCCTCCCCTCTCCCCTCCGCCTCCCACCTCAACCCTTACCTTACCCTCTTTTCACCCATTGCTTCTTTGGTTAGTCTCTTCTCTTGTCTTCTCAATTCTCTTTCTTTCTTCTTTTTAGGCCATACTTCCTCCTCCTCCTCCTCCTCCTCCTCCTCTTCGTCTTCGCCTTCTTCTCCATCTTCTTCTTCTTGTTCTTCTTGTTCAGAGGCACACCTGAAGAGAGTTTCATCGATTTCATTTCTGGAACTCCTTTGTGTTGTGTGTCTTGTGATGTATTGTGTTGTGGTGTGGTGTGGTGTGGTGTAGTGTGTGTGTGTGTGTGTGTGTGTGTGTGTGTGTGTGTGTGTGTGTGTGTGTGTTGTGCTGTGTGTGTGTGTGTGTGTTGTGGTGTGGTGTGTTGTGGTGTGGCGTGGTGTGGTGTAGTGTGTGTGTGTGTGTGTGTGTGTGTGTTGTGTGTGTGTGTGTTGTATTGTGTTGTATTGTGGTGTGTGTGTGGGGGGGTGGGGTGGGCGGGGGGTATGTATGTGTGTTTGTGTGGTATGTGTGTGTGTGTGTTGTGTTGTGGTGCGTGCGTGTGTGCGTGCGTGCGTGTGTGTGAGCGTGTGTGCTTAGCGCTTGCGTGCGTGCGTGCGTGCGTGTGTGTGTGTGTGTGTGTGTGTGTGTGTGTGTGTGTGCCCGTTTGTTTTTGTTGTTTTTTTTGTTTTTTTGTTTTTTTAAACCTCGTTTCCTTTCACCAGACTTTTTCAGGCCCTATCCTTCCTTTAACTAACGACAACCAGCCCGACGTGTGACCATGTCCAGACAAAAGATGAAACGTGCAAATGAAGGCGGAATTGCAGGTGCGTCGCGGCATGGGGTTCCGGTGCTCGCTGATTTGGTGTGGTGTGGTGTGGTGTGGTGTGGTGTGGTGTGGTGTGGTGTGGTGTGGTGTGGTGTGATGTGGTGCGGTGTGGTGTGGTGTGGTGTGGTGTGGTGTGGTGTGGTGTGTGAGGTGCGGTGCGGTGTGGTGTGATGTGGTGTGGTGTGATGTGGTGTGTGGTGTGGTATGGTGTGGTGCGGTGTGGTGAGGTGTGGTGAGGTGTGGTGTGGTGTGGTGTGGTATGGTGTGATGTGGTGTGGTGTGGTGAGGTGTGGTGTGATGTGTGGTGTGATGTGGTGTGGTGTGATGTGGTGTGGTGTGGTGTGGTGAGGTGCGGTGTGGTGCGGTGCGGTGTGGTGCGGTGTGGTATGGTGTAGTGTGGTGCGGTGTGGTGTGATGTGGTGTGATGTGGTGTGATGTGGTGTGGTGTGGTGTGGTGTGGTGTGGTGTGGAGTGGTGCGGTGTGGTGTGGTGTGGTGCGGTGTGGTGTGGTGTGATGTGGTGTGGTGTGATGTGATGTGGTGAGGTGTGGTGTGGTGTGATGTGGTGAGGTGTGGTGTGGTATGGTGTAGTGTGGTGTGGTGTGGTGTGGTGTGAAATGTGTGTGGGGTGGAGGGGAAGGGGGATGTACCCGCGATGTGGCGGCGGCGGTGGTGGTAGTGGTAGTGACAGTAGCGCTGGTGATGGTGGTGGTAACGTAAAGAGCTTGTTACTGTAGGATTTTTTTTTGTTTTTAATTTTAACTCTCTCCATACGAACGGCGAAAGAGACGACGTTAACAGCGTTTCACCCCAATTACCATCATCAAAATATTGCAAGCGGAAGGCTGTTATACTGAAGAGGTGTATGTTGACAAAAAATACCACAATTCTGACGACGGAAGCTAAAGGTTGGGTCATTCAGACACCCACTGGACATCCGAGGGTTCTGTGTAGAGGAGAAGAGAGGACTGGCCGTACTGAGTGAGTTAACTGTAGTTCAGTGAATGTATGCTTTGTTCACTGAACTGTCAGCTGATCCTGATTGATTTAAGCAACGAGAGCGGTTATGGATTATCAACTGAAATGGACACGTAGGCGCCTGCATATAAAATGTGGAGTGATGGCCTAGAGGTAACGCGTCCGCCTAGGAAGCGAGAGATTCTCAGCGCTCTGGTTCAAATCACGGCTCAGCTGCCGATA
>NC_134888.1:18421848-18424348 GCF_041734735.1 Babylonia areolata | reverse complement strand
GAGGAGTGTAGTGATTGCCTAGAGGTAACGCGTCCGCCTAGGAAGCGAGAGAGAATCTGAGCGCGCTGGTTCGAATCACGGCTCAGCCGCCGATATTTTCTCCCCCTCCACTAGACCTTGAGTGGTGGTCTGGACGCTAGTCATTCGGATGAGACAATAAACCGAGGTCCCGTGTGCAGCATGCACTTAGCGCACGTAAAAGAACCCACGGCAACAAAAGGGTTGTTCCTGGCAAAATGATGTAGAAAAATCCACTTCGATAGGAAAAACAAATAAAACTGTACGCAGGAAAAAATACCAAAAAAAAGAGAAAAAAATGGGTGGCGCTGTAGTATAGCGACGCGCTCTCCCTGGGGAGAGCAGCCCGAATTTCACACAGAGAAATCTGTTGTGATAAAAAAAAGAAATACAAATACAAGTGACAGAATGGTCAAGACTCTCAGCTGCCTATACAGAGAGCCTGTGACGGTATGGGTTCGAATCTCGCTCTCACCCATTCTCCCAAGTTTGACTGGAAAATCAAACTGAGCGTCTAGTCTTTCGGATGAGACGATAAACCGAGGTCCCGTGTGCGGCACGCACTTGGTGCACTGAAGAAGAACCCATGGCAACGAGAGTGTTGTCCTCTGGCAAAAATTATGTGAAAAGAAATCCACTCAAATAGGTACTCAAATATATAAGCATGCACTGAAATCCAGACAAGCAGTGTTGGGGTTACGCTGTCTGGTGTCTGGGCATCTACCTACCAGATGTGGTAGAGGAGTGAGGAGGAAAGGAATAAGAGACAAAGAGGGGGGGAGCAGGGGGGGGGCGGAAGAGAGAGAGGGTGAAGGAGAGAGGAGTGAGTAAAGGGATAAGAACAGAGAAGGGAGAGAGAGAGGTGAATGAGAGAGGGAATGAGGAAGGGATAGAGACAGAGGAAGAGAGAGAGAGAGACAGAGAAGGGTGATGGAGAGAAGGGGTGAGGGAGGGAAAGGGATAGAAACAAAGAGGGGGGAAGAGAGATAGGGTGATGGAGAAGGGAGTGAGGGAAAGGATAGAGACAGCGAGAGGAAGAGAGAGGGGAGAGAGGGGAGGGGGGTGATGGAGAGAGGGAGTGGGAGGGAGGGGGAAAGGGGATAGAGAGACAAAGGGGGGGGGGGGGGGGGGGAGGAGGGGGGGATGGGGGGAAGGGGGGAAAAAGGGGGGAAGGGGGGAAAGGTTGGGGGAAAGGGTGGAAAAGAGGGGGGGGGGGGAGGGGGGGGAGGGGGAAAAGGAAAGGGGAGAAAGAGGGGGGGGGAGGGAAAAGGGGTTAAAAGGGGGAGTAAAGGGAGGGGGGGGGGGGGAGGGGGGGGGGTGATGGGAGAGGGGGGAGTGAGGGAGGGAAAGGGATAGAGAGACAAAGGGGGGGGGGGGGGGAAGGGGTGTGGGAGAGGGAGGGGGAAAAGGGAAGAGGAGGGGAGGGGGGGAGGAGAAGGGGAGGGGGTGAGGAGAGAGGGGGAGGGGGGGAAAGGGATGAGAGAAAGAGGGGGGGGGGAGGAGGGGGTGGGGGAGAGAGGGGTGAGGGAAAAAGGATAGAGACAGAGGGAAGGAGAGAGAGAGACGGAGAGAGGGTGATGGAGAGAGGGAGTGAGGGAGGGAAAGGGATAGAGAGACAAAGAGGGAGGGGGGGAGAGGGGTGATGGAGAGAGGGAGTGAGGGAAAGGGATAGAGACAGAGAGAGGGAGAGAGAGAGAGGAGAGAGGGTGATGGAGAGAGGGAGTGAGGGAGGGAAAGTGATAGAGAGACAAAGAGGGGGGGGGGAGAGGGTGATGGAGGGAGGGAGTGAGGGAAAGGGATAGAGACAGAGAGAGGGAGAGAGAGAGAGGAGAGAGGGTTGATGGAGAGAGGGAGTGAGGGAAAGGGATAGAGACAGAAGGAGAGAGATAGGAGAGAGGGTGATGGAGAGAGGGAGTGAGGGGGGGAAGGGATAGAGAGAGTGAAAGAGAGAGAGAGGGGAGGGGAAGAGAGAGAGAGAGAGACGGTGGAGGCCGGGGTGAGGGGTGGGGGTGGGGGTGGGGGGTGGGGGTGGCGAGAGACGGAAAGAAGGGATAAGAGAGGGAAGAACGCAGAAAGGGAAAGACAGTGAAGAGAGAAAGGGTGAGGGGAAGGGGGGAGAAAAAGGGGAGAGAGAGAGAGAGACAGAGTCAGAAAGGTGAGAAAAATGAGAGAGTGAGAAAGAGGGAGAACGCAGTAACGCCTCCTTGAGAAACTGAAACTGAACCTGAAACTGATCATGGCCTTCCGTGTTCTCACGAGGGCCACGTGCTGATACATGCTGGGGTATTTTCCTGTCTCCAAAACACCACGAACAACGACAGTGATCACAAGATCTTTAACGTGCGTATTACTTTTGATCATCTGCGTGCGTATACACACGAAGGGGGTTCAGGCACAGGCGGGTCTGCACTTGCGTTGACCTGGGAGATCGGAAAAATCATTTTACCCACCAGGCACCGCTACCGAGATTCGAACCCGGGAC
>NC_134888.1:18399348-18411848 GCF_041734735.1 Babylonia areolata | reverse complement strand
AACTGCAACAACAACAGCAACAACAACAACAACAAGTGGAGTGATGGCCTAGAGGTAACGCGTCCGACTAGGAAGCGAGAGAATCTGAGCGCACTGATTCGAAACACGGAACAGTCGCCAATATTTTCTCCCCCTCCACTAGACCTTGAGTACTGGTCTGGACGCTAGTCATTCGGATGAGACGATAAACCGAGGTTCCGTGTGCAGCATGCACTTAGCGCACGTAAAAGAAAAACCACGGCAACAAAAGGGTTGTCCCTGGCAATATTCAGTAGAAAAAAACACTTCGATAGGAAAACAAAAACAAAACTGCACGCAGGAAAAAAAAAAAAAAAAAAAAAAAAGGTGGATCTCGCAGTGTAGCGACGCGCACTCCCTTGGGAGAGCAGCCCGAATTTCACACAGAGAAATCTGTCGTGATTAAAATTTAAAAAAAAAGAGAGAAAAATACAATACAATACAATACAACACAACTACAACTACAACATTGGTCTCACCTGAGATGCGAACCTGGGTTATGGGATTTCGTGGCTGTCTGGCTTAATTACCCACTGGGTCCTTATCTCTGCTTTGGTGACATGTGGTGTCGTCAGGATGATCGACTGTTTCATTAGTTTTGTTTCTTTCAGTTTTGGTCCAACACTCAGCTTATATTACAGTTTGACAAAAAGCTCACAGTTGGGCCAACACCGAAGGGAGAGCTGTATGACATGATCAACGGTTTCTCCACTGCATAATTGGAAGTCATTTACATACAGCTTAGCTCACTCAGTACGGCCAGTCCTCGCTTCTCCTCTACACAGACCCATCGGATGTCCAGTGGGTGTCTGAATGACCCAACCTTTCGCTTCCGTCGTCAGAATTGTGGTATTCTTTGTCAACATTCACCTCTTCAGAATAAGAGCCTTCCTCTTGCAATATTTTGATGATGGTAATTGGGGTGAAACGCTGTTAACGTCGTCTCTTTCGCCGTTCGTATGGAGAGAGTTAGTCTTTTATGAAGGTCTATGATTCTCAAACTAGGGGGGAAGATTTCGCTGGCTCTTAGTGTTGCAGGCTTTTTGGGGGGGGGCTAGTTGGCCTTTGGGAACTATCCCAACGCCGACTGTCCTAAAACCCTCTTGACCGAGCGAGTAGGTATGTAACTTTGGCAAGACACTCTCCACTACAATAAAAAATTTTAAAAAAAAAAATTTAATCTAGCCCAGATAGTTGGGGACAGCAGTTGCTTCCTCTGCTGTTCTGATGGTCATAGTCGGGCACGACTGACTATTATATATTTGTTCCATTTGCAAGGGAGTGGGGGGGGGGAGGGGGAGAGATTGGGGGCGGTGGGGAAGGGAGTGGCGTCGATGGAGGTGTGAGGAGGTATTGGGGGGGGCGCGTAGCGGAGTCGGTCAGCCGTCAGACTTCTGATCCAGTGTTCATCAGTGATCAGAGTTCAAAGCCTGGTTCCGGAATGGTGTAGTTGTCCTTTGGGAAAGGCATTTTCCTTCTCTCCGATTTTCCTGACTCCACCCAGGTGTGAATGGGAAGGCTACCTGACTTCGGTCGGGGAAGGTTTGAAACGGCGGATGGAGAGGATCAGGGCCTTCCACCTACCTCCGATGTCAAGTAAGTGAGGCATCTGTTCATCTTCTGTACCACTCACCTCCACCCCCAACCCCCATCAACACCTACCCTTTTGGGGGCAAAAATGGAATATGCGAATCGGGAGTTAGGAGAATCGGGATGACACCGTGACCACCAAGAAGACGGGGTCATCACAACGCTGATAAGATAGATGTCCTTGCGAACAGCAGTGTGCCGTTCAATGCATATATCCGTCAAGAGATTGCCTCACAATACATGATGGAAGACAATTATTATTTATTACTTTTTGTGACGTGCTCTCTCTCTCTCTCTCTCTCTCTCTCTCTCTGTCTGTGTGTGTGTGTGTGTGTGTGTTTGTGTGCGTGCGTGCGTGTGCGTATGTTTTCTCACGCGTATACAGTTTTATATATCGATCTATATTTCAGGGATCCCGATGCTTGAATCTTCACCACCACCCCTTCCCTTTATTGTTACCATCATCATCGTCATCATCATCATTATCGTCGGCGTCCTCATCATCATCGTCGTCGTCTTTATCATCATCATCATCATCTTCATTATCGTCGTCGTCAACGTCGTCGTCGTCATCATCATCACCATTATCATTACAATTATCATTATTATTATCATTAGTAGTAGTAGTATCATATTATTGTTGTTGTTGTTGTTGTTATCATTATTGTTGTTGTTGTTGTCTTTTCCTTGGCACCCTCCACTCCCACCTCCACTCTGATTCCTCCCCACCCTCTCCAAGGAGACCTCCACGTTTCAAGCAAGTCCACCCCCACCTCCACCTTCACCCCCAATACCTCCCCACCGCTCCCCGGCCCCCCTCTTTCCCCCATCTCCCCCCCCCCTCAACCCCCTCACCCTCACCCATCCAACCTCCCGAACACCATCCCAGGAAATAACACAACATGACAACCAAATAAAATGACAGGTGGAGAAAGAAAAAATTACGGGGAAAAAAAACAGCAAGAAAAACAAACAAAACATGCACCCCCTTCCTTCCCTCCTCCCTCCCCCCGCCCCCTAAAAAAGACTCCTCTGCACGGCCCTGCCCCCACCCCCCCACCCCCACACACGACCCCCCGTCCCTATACAAAACTTCCCCCCCTGCAAAGAAACTTCAAGGGGAAACGAAAGAAAGAGGCGAAAAGTCACTGAAAGTAAGAGAAATTAACGACTGACAAGCGCATAGGCATCCGGACAACTTTTTCCGATACCTCCACACACCCCTCTCCTCTCTGGAAGGAGAAAAAGGGTGTGCTCTCTGACGCCATTGTGCCGGTCAACAAGCCAAATCAAATAAAACCGAAAGCTCCGAAGTGTAAAAACCGACGTGCGCATTAATCATGGTCACAGGAGAGGAGGGGGGAAGAGGTGGGGGGGGGGGGGGGGCGGGGGTTGGGGGTTGGGGGCAAGAAACGTTCACCCACTTGCGTTTTCATAAACCACTTGCCTTGTGGTCCCCGTGACAAGGGGGATCACCCCCACTTTATCTTCTTCACAGCCGCCATCTTTGAACGCTCTCTCTGTCTCTCTCTCTCTCTTCTCTGTGTGTGTGTGTCTCTCTCAGCCTTCAGTTCAACGTGAATCGTCGTTTTAGACGACTCGTCAGCATAAAGCAAAACTGGTATTGGAGGACGCAAGAAGAGGAACTAGAAATTCCCATCTCGGTGAAGAAGCTTGGGCCACAATAAACACAGAAGATTTATCCAGTCTTTTTTTTTCTTTTCTTTTTTTTTTTTTCTTTTTTTTCCGTCCCCGACTGGTAGGCTGCTGTGCAGGGAGCGTTCCGTGTTTTGCCAAACGTGCTTTGACCCTGTTCGGCTTCGGGTCAGAAGATCAAAAACCTTTTTGCATTAGGAAAATGGGAGGGAGGGTTTAATTCCGACTGCATCTCGGCCGCGGACAGGCCTCTTTTTTTTCTTTTCTTTTTTTTTTTGCTACCAGCCAAGCAACATGGCATGGCATGGCACAGCTAAGGGTTTGTGAGGAAGTGGGAGAGAGGGGGGGCGTTGGGGTGGGGGTGGGGGAAAACAAGCGTGTTGTTTTTGGACTGAAACAGGTTCTGCAAGCTGCGGCGGCACTTTTCGTTCCGACGATGTCCCGGGCCCAGCACCGGCTTTCGTTCAGCTGTCCCTTCGTCCTGCAGCCTGGCTGTGTGTGGGAAGTTTTTTTGTGTGTGCAGCCCGTGAAATGCTGTCTTTTAAGTTCTCTTGTCTTTGTCTGTTTGTCTGTCTGTCTGTCTGTCTCTCTTTGTCTCACTCTGTGTGTGTGTGTGTGTGTGTGTGTGTGTATTTATCTACTATGTCTTCAAATGTTAACGTTACAGTGTCATTGTTTATAACCGTGCTATTTTCCTTTTTATCTTAAAAAGAAATGTATGTGTGTGATTTTGTCGGTTTTTTATCATCTACAGCTCAGATTTCTTGTTTCTATTCTGGTTTTATTTCTCGCAATATTGATCATCCTTCCTTTTTTTTTTCCTGCCATTATTTCTGTTTGTTCATAAATTGCACCCCCTCCCTTTGCCAAAAAGATGGTGATGATTATATGGATATGGATACTTACATAGCGCCTGTCCTCGATCAGAGACCTAGCTCTAAGACTTTGCTAACACGGAATTATTTGTACAACAAGCTGAGTGCCTACCTTTGTAAAGCTGACCGACAGCCTGTCATTGGACGCTCATCATTGGTTTCCTGTGTCATTCAGTTAGGTTTCAGTCACGTACACACTCTCACACAGACATGTGAAATTTACGTGTATACTATGACCGTTTTCTTTATTTACCCCGCCATGCAGGCAGTCATACTCCGTTTTCAGGAGGTGGGCATGCTTGTTTCCATAACCCACGAAATACTGACATGGAATTACAGGATCTTCAACGTGTGTATTTGTTGTGCGTGCGTATACACACAAAGAGGGTTCAGGTACAAGCAGATCTGCTCATATTTTTACCTGGGGGAGCGGAAAAATCTTCATCTGTAAATCCACCAGGTGTGACGGAGATCGAACTCAGGAAGCTCAAAGATACTATTTAAATGGCAGCGGCAATAAAACAGTGTCAAGTGTCAGTGTCTTCCTGTATCATCAGGTGGTGTTGGAACTGTGTGAGTCAGGAAAAGTCTTGTTCTTCTTCTTTCGTGGGCTGCAACTCCCACGTTCATTCGTATAGGCCCTACACGAGTGGACTTTAACATGCATGACCGTTTTTGCTCCCACCATGACGGGCGCAGTAGTCGAGTGGTTAAAGCGTTGAACTTTCAATCTGAGGGTCCCGGGTTCGAATGTCGGTGACGGCGCCTGGCGGGTAAAGGGTGGAGATTTTTCCGATCTCCCAGGTCAACATATGTGCAGACCTGCTAGTGCCTGAACCCCCTTTGTGTGTATACGCAAGCAGAAGATCAAATACGCACGTTAAAAATCCTGTAATCCATATCAGTGTTCGGTGGGTTACGGGAACAAGAACATACCCAGCATGCACACCTCAGAAAGCGGAGTATGACTGCCTACATGGCGGGGTAAAAACGGTCATACACGTAAAAGCCCACTTGTGTACATACGAGTGAACGTGGGAGTTGCAGCAGCAGAAGAAGAAGAAGAAGCTGCCACCATGAAGGAAGTTATATACACTGTTTTCGGGGAGGATGGCGTATGCCGGGTATGTTCCTGATTCCATAACCCACCGAACGCTGACATGGATAACGGGGCATTTTAGGGTGTGATCTTCTTCTTCATGCGTTTACACACGAAGGGGGTTCAGGCACTAGCAAGGCTGCACACATGTTGACCTCGGAGATCCAGGGAGTGGGGGATTGGGGGGGGGTGGGGGTGGGGGGGTACCCACCAGTCACCATGACCTGGATTCGAACCCGAGACCCTCAGATTGAAAGTCCATCAGCTTTAACCACTCGACCGTTGCGCCCATTCAAAGGAGAAGTCTTTTATTGAAGTCCCTTGTTTTCCTTCTCCATTATCTGGCTGGTGATGTATGGAAAAGAAGAAAAAAATGTTACTGTAGAAACCAGTGATGAGAGGGGGGAGCTTAATTATTGTTTCTAAACCTTTTACCTTTGTAGTACCTACAGGACGGACACGTGTGTTGTTGTTTTTTCAGAAAAGAAACAGGAAGGGGTTAAGCCACTGACGAATCCTTCAGTTATTTTGTACTGACAACGTAAAAATATATAAATAAATAAAGGATGGGGGGAGGGGGTGGGGGGGGGGGGGCAGAGGCCGGAGGGGCGGTAGAAGTGGTAGAGGTGTCGTTCAGTTAACGAAATGAACTATTTATTGTGGCGTACAGGGCTCGTCTATGTACAAACCTGTATAAATTCGTGAGTTTATTCATTCATTCAGTTAGTTAGTTAGTTAGTTAGTTAGTCATTTATTTTTTTCATTTAGTTATGTATTCATATTTTAGATTAACTCTCTCCATACGAACGGCGAAAGAGACGACGTTAACAACGTTTCACCCCAATTATCATCATCAAAATATTGCAAGGGGAAGGCTCTTATACTGAAGAGGTGAATATTGACAAAGAATACCACAATTCTGACGACGGAAGCTAAAGGTTGGGTCATTCAGACACCCACTGGACATCCGAGGGGTCTGTGTAGAGGAGAAGAGAGGACTGGCCGTACTGAGTGAGTTAAAGAATATAATCATTGACGGTCAAGAAACAGAATCATGTTGACGTTGTTAATAGTTTTTAAAGTATCAATAAAACAAAGGGAAATGAATGTAATCAAAGGATACGATAAAAAAAAAATTTAAAAAAGGTAGGGGGGAGTTGGTGGGGGGGGTGGGGGTGGGGGGGGGGGCAGTGGGACTGCAAAAATCAAAGTGTTGCCAGAATAGTTCCTGCACATTCAGAGGCAGAACAGACCTGTTGCTCAGCTTAATTTCTACAACTGTGCCAAAACTATCTATCTATATATCTATATACATCTATGTCTATATCGATATCTATCTATCTGTCTATATATATATATATATATAGAGAGAGAGAGAGAGAGAGAGAGAGAGTGATGTTAAACAGAGCAAAACGAGCAACTCAGAGACGCACGCACACACACACACACACGCGCGCGCGCGCGCGAAAACAAAATAACTCGAAAGAAAAAAAACACACAAAAAACCACACGAATGCTGTAAAAACAGTCATGGCAAATTCGTTGAAGCCGATGAACGAGGATTTCAGAATAGAGACAGAGGCAGGGAAACAGAGCTAGAGACACATCAGCGAAGAGGCAGAGGCGGAGGGACAGATAGACATAGGCACAGAGAAAGACACACACACACACACACACACACACACATACACACAGAGGCACACACACACTTAGTAGAGGCAGAGAGACATAAACACAGAAGCCTAGAGACAGAAGCGGAGAGAGAGATACAGAGAGAGACCCACAAGAGACGAAGAATGAAGACTCGGATGACATCAGCCCTAGCTGGGACCGAGTTTCACAAACACCATCACTCAACCCCTCCGCTGCTCCCCCCACCCCCCAACTCCCCTCTCCTTGCAACCCACCCCACCCCCCTACCCCCCCTATCCCCCCCACCCCCTCCTCCCAGCCTCCACGTTCCATCATCATCAGCAAGCCAAGGGAACGCAACTCTACTCGGGAGGGCCCCGGGGCAAGCAAGGTCCTGTCCCCTTAACACCCTGTCCCGTCCAAGAGGGCGCATCATCCCCCCCGTCTGGCGCTACAAGCCAGCATAACATCACCCCTGCCCCCCCACACCCCTCTCCCCTCCTTCCTCCTTCCTCCCCTCCTCCTCCTCCTCCTCCCAGTCTATCTCAGAACGCCTGCTGCTCCACAGCTGACCTGTGACCTGCCATAAAAGTATTCTCGCGTTGTTAGAAAGAGGAAAGAAAAGGTGCTCTTTGACAGCGCGCGGCTGAACCGAAAGGTCTCGGCAATGCTTGTCGTTGTCGTCACGACTAGAGTCTTCAATTAACACAGACCCCATCCCTCCCCACCCCCACTCTCTCTCTCTCTGTGTCTCTGTCTCTGTCTCTTTCTCTCTCTCCCCTCTCTCTCTCTCACTCCCCTCTCTCTGTCTCTCTGTCTCTGTCTCTTTCTCTCTTCCCCCTCTCTCTCACACACACTCTCTCCTCTCTCTCTCTGTCTCTCCCCCCCTCCCCCCATCTCTCTCTCTCTCTGTCTCCTTCGCATCTTCTTCCCTCGACTTGGCGAGGCAAAGGTCCTCCCCACACCCCCACACCCCCTCTCCAACCCCTCTCTGTCTGTGGTAGAGGATGGTGGTGGTGGTGGTAGGGGATGGGGTGAGGTGAGGGGTGGAGGGGATGGTGTGTGTGTGTGTGTGTGTGTGTGCGGGTGGGGGTAGGAAGAGGGGGGGGGGAAGTAGGGGAAGGGTGTGTGGAGAAGTTCTGTCCCTTTGAAGAGCTGTCAAAAAAAAAAAAAAAAAGCGCGGGGCACAAAAGGTCGTGCAGAATGTGCACGGACGCTGACAGTCGAGGGTTGTTCCCTGTTCTCTGTCTCTCTGTCTCCTCCGTTACTCGGCTGTCTTCATCATCACTGTCACGGCTACCAACCGGCTGGACTACCACTACCACTACCACTATCGTCACGACTACTGCTGCTCCTCCTCCTCCTCCTGCTGACTACTACTACTACTACTACTACTAGTTGTACTTCTGGCGAGTCATGCATCATGGCTGAAAGTCCCTCATCCTCTGCCTTGTATTGTCTGGGTATTGGTACCATAGTGGTAGGAACGGGATGGAGGGGGAGGAGTTGTTATAAGATTCTAGTCTCCTGTAGGGGCCTCGTTCCTCGTTGATTGCCTTGTGTGTAAGTTGTTGTTGTGTCTGTGTACTGTAGTGTAGTGTAGTGTAGTGTAGTGTGTGTGTATGTGTGTGTGTGTGTGTGTGTGTGTGCGCGCGCGCGTGCGTGCTCGCGCGCGTGGTGTGATGGTGGTGGTGACTATTGCAGTCATTGGTATGTTGTTGTCTTTTTTTTTTCTTTTTCTTTTTTTTTTTCTTCTTTTTTTTTGAGGGTGGTGGTGGGGGTGGTGGAGGTGGGGGGTTGAAGCAATTTGAAGAACAACTTACTTTGGCTGGATTTCTCTTTGGTGGGATGATGGGGAGAGGAGTGGGCCCGGGTGGTGGGGATGGGGTTGGGGTTGGGGGAGGGGAAGGATTGTGCAGTCATTTTGCATTTTGCGTGGAGGATAAGTATGTCATTTAGTTATGTGTTGTTGTTTTTACTGTTTGTTCATCGTGATTGTAGAGCTGGAACTGTTATTCCCGAAGGAGAAAAACGTACAGTAAGCTTTCTTTTTTTGGCTTTTTTTTTATTTTTTTTTTTTATTTTACTGAGTTTGTTTCTGTCTTTTCGAATAAATACCACTACACCTTCTGTTTTTGTTTTTGTTTTGTTTTGTTTGTTTGTTTGTTTTGTGTGTTTTTGTGTGTGTGTGTGTGTGTGTGTGTGTGTGTGTGTGTGTGTGTGTAACTCTTTTGTCACTCTGGATGAAGGTAGCTTTTATGCTGGCTTCTTTTGAATGAGTGTAGTTAGTCTTTGGTTCTTTTTGTTTTGATAGAGTTCTTGGTTCTTGGTCGGGCACTATAATGAGTGTTGCCGTCATTTCGCTCAGCATATATCTCAGCAGAGCTGTAGGACTAATGATTTCTCCATTGTAACTGGAAATCGTTTACGGCTTAGTCTTTTGTGAAGGACTATGAATTTGAAACTAGGAGGCAAGATTGTACTGACCCTCAGTGCACGAAATTTAGAACCGAAGCATCTGCGCTACTTGCTGTAGCCTAACTCCTCAACCAGAGAGACAGTTTGCCAGACCACACTGTCTTCCTCACCGGCTTCCGAGCTGTCCTTCAAAGCCTCCAGACCAGAGTAAGGGACAAAACCTTGCGGGACATCCAGCCTGAGATCCAAGCCCTAAGTGCCAGAACCACAATGGTCCTGCAGTGGATCCCCTCTCACTGCGGCATTGCAGGAAATGAAGAGGCAGACAAGCTCTCCAAAGCAGGAAGCAGGCTCACTCAATCTACCCGCCCCCTTAGCTTTGGGGAGGCAAAGACCATTCTGCACAGCCACTTCAGAAACAGCTGGCGAGAACGGTTACATCTGGGAGCAGAGGAAGACAGCATTCATCAACTGGGTCGAGCTCAGCAAGTCATCATCCTCAGACTGCGCACAGGTCACTGCCAGCTCCTCTCCTATCTCCACAAACTGAAAATTTCCCACACAGACCAATGTCAGTGTTTCACCGCTCTTCAAACTCAAACTCCAGCCCATGTCCTGCAAGACTGTCCTCTACACAAAGAGCTGAGGCCCAGTCCCGCAGCGCTCCAGGACAAGTTGTGGCGAACGGCTACAGAGCTCCAGCGGACTGCGGACTTCGTAACCTACTCTGGACTGACCGTCTGAACATGGCCTGGGAACGCTGAAGAAGAAGAAGAAGACCCTTAGTGCTGCTGTTTGGGGGGGCTAGTTGGCCTTTGGGAACCATCCCAACACCGACTGTCCTAAAACCCTCTCGGCCGAGAGAGTGGGGATGTAAGACACTCTCCACAACAGTCAAACTTTAGCCCAGAAACTCGGGACAGCGGTTGCCTTCTCTGCTGTTCTGATGGTCACACGACCGACTATCATACATGTCGAGTGGACCACATGTCGAAAGGTCTTGAAACAATAATGTTCACGCTTGGGACGACACGCAGGCAGATAACTTGACTTCATCCTGGGTGGTCACAGCTCAGTGGTTTGAAAGGAACTGTCGCCAAAAGAATGGTTTATTTTGTACTGTGTGCTGTATTGCATTGCATTGTGTATTGTCTTACGTTTTGTCAGAACAGTTTTCTCTTCGTGGAATTTAGGCTGCTTTCTTCGGGGAGAGTTCTTCGCCTCTGTGCAGCGTCACACACACACACACACACACACACACACACACACACACACACACACACACACACACACACACACACACACACACACACACACACGCACGCACGCACGCACACACACACACACACACACACACACACACACACACGCACGCACGCACACACACACACACACACACACACACACACGTATAGTTTTTTTCCTACCGAAGTTTGCCAAGGACAACTCTTTCGTTGCCCTGGGTTCCTTTACATGCGCCAAGTGCATGCTGTATACGGGACCTCGGTTCATCGTCTCATCCGAAAGACTAGCATCCAGACCTACGCTCAAGGTCAAGTGGAGAGGGGAGTAAACATCCCAGGTCCTTATATATGGATGGGACTCAAACCCATGGACACGTGCTTTGTTGTGGGCTGCAGTACCATTGGGCCACGGCGATGTCTCCTAATGAAATTCTGTCAAACCTTAGCTGTCACACGGCTTATGTCCGTCGATGGCGTTTTCAGAATGAGCGTGTATTGTGAGAAAGATGGTTTTTTGAAAGAGTGCGTCTGGTCCGTGTATAATTATTATACGATGGAGTCTCCCGTCGGTCCGACGGATGAGTAGGCAGGCAGGCTTATCTGTCGGTGTGTGTCCTCATATGGGAGAAGAGGCCGATTCTGGATGCGCAGCATTTCCCACAGGTGTTGCAAGGGAAAACGTCTCCAGAAGTTGAGCCCTGCTTCCTTCGCGCACGCTTCTCCTTAATGGCCAGCATTCTCTTGTTTTCAAACGTCTTTATGCCACTAGAGCACAGCATCCTCCAGCGACAGCGGTCAAGGGCATCATTTTCCCAGGAAGCGATGTCTATGTCACAGGCTTTGAGGTTTGTCTTCAAGGTGTCCTTGAAGCGCTTACAGGGTCTTCCAAGTTCACGGTGGCCTTCCTTCATCTGGCCATACAAAAGCATCTTCGGATCCCGAAGATAATTATTAGTGATTATGATTATCCCCTGGCTGAACGGAAGACACTGGACACATGGGAAGGTTGCATGTTTCGATATCGTTTTCCCTTTTTGGAAGTTGCCCGAATCAGCGCTTCCTCAAATTTCTGAAGGCACTTCATTAGCGCATGTCTGCGGTGATCGCGGTTAAAGCGATATCCGTAATGGTTGTGTCCATACTAAAAATCCTTCAGATTAAATTTGCAGACTTCCTCTGAAGAAGACAGTCGAGGTTGATTAATGTGCCTGTCGTCGATACAAGTTAACCATTCGGTACAATCTCTGGGAGTTCTTATGTTCATCATCCATTCTATGAGCTTCTACCCATCACCCATTCTGTGAATTCCTATGTGTCACCCATTCACCGAATTCGTCCGCGCCACTGAAGACATTCTCTCTTGCCAATTGCATACGAAATTCCTGCCTTTTTTCAGCCCCAGACTCTTTGCAGTTGGGATCCTATTCCTCCATACTCCTCCACAAAAGCCTTGCCATTCATTAGGTCTTTAGAGGATCTGGAAAAGAAAAAGAAAAAGGGTCTTTCTGTGGGCTCGATGATCGGGGCATTCTCACTTTACGCCTGGGATGTGTGAGTTGTCTGCTGACGGTATTTTGGTTTTGCATGTCTTACATATGTGTTGTTCGTTCTTTAGTTTAACGTCTTTTCACTGTAAGTGATATTAGACGAGGGAAGGAAAAAAAATCGAGTGGGAGGAGGGGGGGGGGATTACTGTGTACGCATACGAGTAAGTGAAAGTGTGTGTGTGTGTGTGTGTGTGTGTGTGTGTGTGTGTGTGTGTGTGTGTGTGTGTGTGTGTGTGTGTGCGCGCGTGTGTGTGTGTGTGTGTGTGTGTGTGTGTGTGTGAAAATTATTGATTTAAGTTTTGTTTAAAAAATAAACAAAAAATCATAACAATATGTGTGTATGTGTATGTTTATTTGAAGATGTGTATTTCTATGTGATTGTCAACATCAGTGGTATTTCCTAGGTCTATTTATATGGATG
>NC_134888.1:18371848-18391848 GCF_041734735.1 Babylonia areolata | reverse complement strand
CAGAGAGACAGACAGACACAGACAGAGAGGCAGACAGAGAAAGAGAGAGACAGAAGGAGAAAGAGAGAAGAATAAGAAGGGGACAGGGGTGGAGAAAAGAGAGAGAATGAAGGGGGGGGGGATGAGGAGACAGACAGACAGACAGACAGAGACAGAGGGGGAGAGACACAGACACAGACAGAGAGGGAGACATAAAAATATCGAGACAGAAGGAGAAGAAGAAGAAGAAGGGGGAGATGACGGAGAGAAGAGAGAGAGAGAGAGGAAGCAGAAGAAAAGAGAGAAAGAGAGATAGAAGAAGAGAAGAAGAAGCAGAAGAAGGGGGGAATAGGGGGGGGGGGACGACGGGAGCGGAGAGGAAAGGAGAGAGGAGAGAGAGAGAGAGAAGAGCAGTGTCGGGGTCGGGGTTGTCAAGGAAGTGGCTGGGGAAGGAGGGAAAAAGAAAAAAAAAAAAAAAGGCAAGCTGATTCCGCTGATTGTCGTGTCCAATCGCAGCGGAAATCGCCCCCTCCCGGCCTCCATACAGTGACGCCCAATGGGCCCGCTGACCCAGAAACAGTGGGCTTTGACACGCTCCGCCAGCTTCTTCGGCGACAAGTTTTACATTGCAAATATTTCTCCACACCCCCTTAGCCCTCAACCCACCCCCATCCCCTCACCCTCACCCTTCGCCTCCACCTCCCTGTCCTCCCACCCACAGCTTTTTTCTAAAAAGAGAGTTGCGGAGGAGGAGGAAGAGGAGGAGGAGGAGGAAGAAGAAGAGGAAGAAGAGAAGGAGACAGACGCCACACTATACCTCTACCTCTTCCTCCATCTACCTACCCATCCATCCAACCAACCAACCAACCAACCAACAAACCCCAGTCAGATCCCCAACCCCCCAAACCCCCACACCCCCACACCCACACACCCACACCCCTTCATCGCAAGGGACCGCCAGGTCTAGAGGTTCTAGCCCCCTCCTGTAATGGGTGCCTGAAAAGGTTCTTTAAAGTCCACTTAGCAATCCACACGCTGGCACCCCGCGGCCGCTGTAATCGCATTTCCATCACAGTAGAGAAGGCCGAGAAGGGCCGAGGTCTCGAGGAAGCTGAGCGCGAAAGGCGGCTAGAATGCCGAGCTTGTGGAGCGTCGCACGGGCCGCTGCGGCTGTCTTTTAGCTGGGCGATGAAGCCGAAGACGGCAAGATTGTGTCTGCATAATGCTCGTCGAGTCTTTTAGCTGATGACTTGTTGTTGGGGGGGGGGGGGGTTTGGGTTTGGGTGAGGAGGGGCTAGCTGGTGGAGTCCCTCGTCCAGTCCAGCGGAGGGGAGGAGTCGGAGTCGGGTTCGGTTCGGGCGCAGCGGCCATGTTGGGGAAGTGGATAAGAGATGGATGTGAACAGAATCACACAGAGAGAGAGAGAGAGACAGACAGACAGACAGACAGACAGAGACAGACAGAGTGGAAAGATTAAGGGAATTTAGACTGAGGCGCACAAACAGACAGACTGAGTGAGAGAGAGAGAGAGAGAGAGCAAGAGAAAGAGCTAGAGAGAGACGCAGAGAGAGACACTGAGAAAGAAAGCTAGAGAAAAAAAGAAAGAAAGAGAGAGCAAGAGAGAGAGAGACAGACAGACAGACAGACAGACAGAGACAGAGACAGAGAGACAGAAAGAAACATAAAGAGAGAAAGCTAGAGACAGACAGAACAAAGAGAGGGAGTGTCAGAGAGAGAGAGACAGAGAGAGAAAGCTCGAGAGATAAAGAGAGAGGAGAAAGACAGAGACAGAGACAGAGATAGAGACAGAGACAGACAGACAGAAACGAGATTGGGGGAACTGAAGGAACGAGAGAATTGGCTGGAAAGGGGGAAAGGGAGAGAATGCTGGCTTTTCTTCACTGTCAGATACCCTTTCTTCACCCCGGCCACGGCAGGGAAGTGTGGAGATAATACTTCACTTGATTCCTTTACACGCTGATAACTTTGAGGGTGACTGGAGGGTGAAGGCGGTAGGGGAAGGTTTCTAGATTTGTATTTTTTTTCTGTAAAGGAGCTCTGTGTGTGTGTGTGTATGTGTGTGTGTGTGTGTGTGTGTGTCTGTGTGTGTCTGTGTGTGTGTGTGGGCGAATGGCCTGACATACTATCCTGCGTTCTCTCTCTCTCTCTCTCTCTCTCTCTCTCTCTCTCTCTCTCTCTGTCTGTCTGTCTGTCTCACCGACTCCCTGTCTGTCCCTGTCTCTGTCTCTTTCTGTCTCTCTATCTCTCAATCACACACCCCCACCCACCCCCACCTCCCCCACTCCCCACACTCTCTCTAGTCTTTATTTTATTTTTTTTTTTCTCAAGGCCTGACTAAGCGCGTTGGGTTATACTGCTGGTCAGGCATCTGCTGTGGTGTAGCGTATATGGATTTGACCGAACGCAATGACGCCTCCTTGAGCTACTGATACTGATACTGATACTCTACTCCCCTATTCTCTCTACCTCCCTTTTCTAGCCTCTCGTTGGAGTGTGAGTGAACTTACAATACCCGACACTCTTAATTTAACACGCAGAGCATTTATCGGGAAACTGCCAACCACGCGATGACAAATTATCCAGTTCAGTCACACGATTCGCTCAAAACACTCAACAATGAGCGGAACGTTGCCGCTCATTTGCGAAGGGGAGTTACTCGATCTCAGTTGGCACCTGCAATCCACAAGTCCGTTTTAAATGTATGCTGAAAATTAGTAAGATGTAGCTGGTTGTATATAACGTTAACGTTGTTTCTCCTTTGCTGTTCCTCACATCTGGAACAACCTTCGTCATCTGATTCTATTTCTGCTTTTCGCTCATCACTAAAAACTCATCTTTAAAAAAAAAACAAAAAAAAAACACCCTGTCTATAAGCACTCTCAGCTTCCTTGTTCTCCAAACACCACCCATGTCAGCTCACTATGGATGTATGCAGAGTGGGAGGGGGAGAGTGTGAGTGGCTGGGGGTGGGGGGTGGCGGCGGGGGGCGAGGGGCGAAGGGGGAGGGGTTTTTGAGAAGGAGTGGTCATGAATGTTTTATGAAACTTGTAATATTTTTCTTTCATGTAAAGCGCCCTGAGCTGTTAGAGAGAAAGGGCGCTATATAAATGTACATTATTATTATTAATATTATTATTATATAATGCACTGTAAAATGCAACAACGAAATAGGTTGGTTTTTTTTTCTTCTTTTTCTTTTTTCTTTTAAGAAAAGTGAAGTCTAATCTGTTTTCATCCCTCTTTGAGTTAGACATGGACGCTCTCAGTAGACACGCGGAGAAAGAGTCTGGCAACTGAAATGAGATGTTGTAGGAAGATCTTGGGCATCCACTACACAGGTCGTGTGACAACCGAAGAGGTCCAAAGCAAGATCCAACAAACAAACAGTACGACCTCACGATGACCTCATCACAGTCGTCAAGACAGTAACGGATCTTCGTTTAATTATCTACCACTCTGTTCATCTAAGATGATGATATTAGACTGAAATTAAACGGTGTTATTATCATTATTATTATTATTATTATTGTTGTTGTTATCATTATTTATATCTTGATGATGATGGTTTTTATTATTAATTAGAACTCATCATTTCTGTAAATCAATGGCAGGGGAAGAAATATTCAAATAAAAAGAGGGGGCGGCTGAGGTGGAAGGGGGCGGTTGGTGAGGGGGGGGGGCAGCGAGGGGGGAGGGGACTGGGGAAGGAAAAAGAGAGAAAGAGGGGGAAGAACAGAACGTGGGAAAGACAGAGTACAAAGTGTAAAATGGACAATGAAGTGGAATGGCCATGTTTCCTGCACGACAGGACTTGCAAAGACCATCACGCAAGGGACAGTCAGCTAAGGAAGCCACAGACGAGGAAGACAGAGAAGAAAGAGGTAGGAAGACAATGTCCAAGAACTGACAGGCATGAACCTGGCGGAATGCCAGAGAGCGGTGCAGAACAGAGGCAGGTGGAGGGGAGTGGTGGCGATGTCTTCAGTGGTGTCCCTCCGACATCAGCAGAGGTGTAGGAGAGTGGTAGCGATGTCTTCACTGGTGTCCAAACGACATCAATAGAGGTTGAGGAGAGTGGTAGCGATGTCTTCACTGGTGTCCCTCCGACATCAACAGAGGTGGAGGAGAGTGGTAGCGATGTCTTCACTGGTGTCCCCCCGACATCAACAGAGGTGGAGGAGAGTGGTAGCGATGTCTTCACTGGTGTCCCTCCGACATCAACAGAGGTGGAGGAGAGTGGTAGCGATGTCTTCACAGGTGCCCTAACGACATCAGCAGAGGTGGAGGAGAGTGGTAGCGATGTCTTCACTGGTGCCCTAACGACATCAACAGAGGTGGAGGAGAGTGGTAGCGATGTCTTCACTGGTGTCCCTCTGACATCAACAGAGGTGGAGGAGAGTGGTAGCGATGTCTTCACTGGTGCCCTAACGACATCAACAGAGGTGGAGGAGAGTGGTAGCGATGTCTTCAGTGGTGTCCCTCCGACATCAACAGAGGTGGAGGAGAGTGGTGGCGATGTCTTCAGTGGTGTCCCTCCGACATCAACAGAGGTGGAGGAGAGTGGTAGCGATGTCTTCACTGGTGACCCTCTGACATCAATAGAGGTGGAGGAGAGTGGTAGCGATGTCTTCACTGGTGTCCCTCTGACATCAATAGAGGTGGAGGAGAGTGGTGGCGATGTCTTCACTGGTGACCCTCTGACATCAATAGAGGTGGAGGAGAGTGGTAGCGATGTCTTCACTGGTGTCCCTCCGACATCAGCAGAGGTGAAGGAGAGTGGTAGCGATGTCTTCACTGGTGTCCCCCCGACATCAGCAGAGGTGGAGGAGAGTGGTAGCGATGTCTTCACTGGTGCCCTAACGACATCAGCAGAGGTGGAGGAGAGTGGTAGCGATGTCTTCACTGGTGTCCCTCTGACATCAACAGAGGTGGAGGAGAGTGGTAGCGATGTCTTCACTGGTGTCCCTCTGACATCAGCAGAGGTGGAGGAGAGTGGTAGCGATGTCTTCACTGGTGCCCTAACGACATCAGCAGAGGTGAAGGAGAGTGGTAGCGATGTCTTCACTGGTGTCCCTCTGACATCAACAGAGGTGGAGGAGAGTGGTAGCGATGTCTTCACTGGTGTCCCTCCGACATCAACAGAGGTGGAGGAGAGTGGTAGCGATGTCTTCACAGGTGCCCTAACGACATCAACAGAGGTGGAGGAGAGTGGTAGCGATGTCTTCACTGGTGTCCCTCCGACATCAGCAGAGGTGGAGGAGAGTGATAGCGATGTTTTCACAGGTGCCCTATCGACATCAGCGGAGGTGAAGGAGAGTGGTGGCGATGTTTTCACAGATGCCCTACCGACATCAACACAAGTGGAGGAGAATTGGTGGCGATGTCTTCACTGGTGTCCCTCCGACATCAGCAGAGGTGGAGGAGAGTGGCAGAGATGTCTTCACTGGTGTCCCAACGATATAATAATAATAATTATTACTATATTTATATAACACTGAATCTTGTGCAGAGACAAATCAAAGCGCTTTCGCAACAGTCATTCAAACGCATGCATAACTCTAAAACTGAAAAAAAAAATGAAGACAAGGGAGAGGCAGGGAAGGGAGGCTATTTGGGGAAGAGGTGGGCTTTAAGGCCAGACTTGAAAGAGCTGAGTGTGGAGACCTGTCGAAGCGAAAGAGGAAGTTCATTCTGATTACAAGCTCCAGAGACAGAGAAAGAACGGCGGCCAACAGTCGAGTGTTTGAATCTGGGTATGCGTAAATTGAGTGGACCCGAAGCCGATGGTAGAGAGCGAGAGGGAGTGTAGAGGTGAAGGCAGCCACAGAGATAAGAAGGGGCAGATTTGTGAATACATCTATAACATAGAGTGCTGATCTTATACTTCATTCTGTGTGAGACAGGGAGCCAGTGGAGATGTTGCAAAAGAGGAGTGATGTGCTCAGATCTTTTCTTTCTGAGGACGAGTCAGGCAGCAGAGTTTTGTATGCGCTGAAGGGACTGAATGGATGAAGCAGGCAAACCAGACAATAGAGAGTTACAGTCGTCAATGCAGATATCAACAGAATTCAAGGGACAGGTGAAGGTGAAGGTGTAAGACTTCAGTTTTTCTGCTTCAAAATAAAAAAATAACATTATCTTTCCCAGTAGCTTTTCAGTATCGCTCCAACTCTCTCCATACGAACGGCGAAAGAGACGACGTCTACAGCGTTTCACCACAATTACCATCATCAAAATATTGCAAGCGGAAGGCTCTTATACTGAAGAGGTGAATGTTGACAAAGAATACCACAATTCTGACGACGGAAGCTAAAGGTTGGGTCATTCAGACACCCACTGGACATCCGAGGGGTCTTTGTAGAGGAGAAGAGAGGACTGGCCGTACTGAGTGAGTTAATTTGCGCTGGCTGGAGAGATCGTACGATGCAGCTGATGGCGAGTGAAATGTTCCAGAACAGGTTGGCCCTCAAGCCCTGATCAGCGCGTGGGGTTTATGTGAAGGTCAGATATCTGGTCCTTTTTTGTGGTGTAGCGAATATGGCTCAGTCAGCGCGCTTTGACACCTTCTTGAAACTGAAATTGAAACTGGAACTGAAAAAAAAAATCGATTTACGCACCCTTTCGATTTCCCTTTGGTTATCACAAAATCTATATTGACGTCTGTACATGCAGTATGCCACGGATTAATTAGTAATAATTCTATTGATAGATCGGTGTCAGTATGCCCAAAGTTTTTTTTTTCTCTGTAATCTAGTCCATAAAAAAATGTGTGTGCCTGAATAGGAGCTTCCGTTGATAACAAAAACAAGAAGAACGAGAAGCAGAAGAAGAAGAATAACAACAACAACAACAACAACAACAACAACAACAACAATACTGACGATGATGATGATGATGATGATGATGATCATGATGATCATGATCATCATCATCATCATCATCATCATCATGTACAAAAAGAAGAAGACGACGACAACGAAGAAGCAGACGGTGCATGTAGATAGAATTTACCCTGAAGCTCTCAGCGCATTTGAATCATTTTCAGCCATTATGTTATCAGCATATCCGACATGAAGTAATGAGATATCTCCCAGGCTTGTTAGTATCTGCATTTTTTTTTTTTTTTTAAGTTATAGTTCACAACACCCCCTTCTAACGCGTGAAGTCGTACGTCCTATCCGTGATCACAGTAAGTTCCAAACAACCCCATTTTGCTAGGAACGCGGTAACGCGTCTACAACGACATAGGATTACCTCATGAATGACTATCAGCAAGGTAAGTCAAGGGTTAGAAAATATGGGCTGCATCACCCAAAACCAAATTCTGGTCAGCGACGCGTTACTCGTCACCACCCTATTTTTTCTGGATAAAATGTTATGCATTGTTGTGGAAGGCGTAGTCTTAAATATATTCGCCTATAAGACAAACAGCATAGAGTCTAGGACATGGAAGCGGTAAGTCGTTGGGACTTTTAAGGGGCATTACAACATTAAAACAAACCCAGGCGAAAAGACGGTTATGACATATAATAAAAATTTTGTACATTCAAATACCAGCTATTATTAGCCGACTTTACTGGACACACACACAACACACACAACACAACAAACCACGAAGAAGGAAGGACGGAGACTCGTTACGACACAATATAGGCTAGGAAGCGACCCGTTACAACCCTATTATAGGATACAACATAAAACATAGCAAGGAAACGAAGCGTTACGACACAATAAAGGCTACAACACAACACAAAGCGAGGAAGCGACGCGTTACAACACTGCAAATGTTACAACATAAAAACAAAGCTAGGAAAAGACGCGATGCGACACAGTAAAGGCTACAACACAACACAAAGCTAGGAAGCGACTCGTTAGGACCTTGTTATAGGTTGCAACATAAAACAAAAGCGAGGAAGCGACACGTTACAACACTACATAGGGTCGTCTGCAGGCAAAACATCAACACATGCAAACGGAAAAGAAGAGATACCGATACTGACTTGCGCATAATACTCAAAACAGCTTCTTCTTTTTGTATTTGTATTTGTATTTCTTTTTATCACAACAGATTTCTCTTTGTGAAATTCGGGCTGCTCTCCGCAGGGAGAGTGCGTTGCTACACTACAGCGTCACCCCTTTTTTTTTCTTTTTTTTTTTTCCTGCGTGCAGTTCTATTTGTTTTTCCTATCGAAGTGGATTTTTCTACAGAAGTTTGCCAGGAACAACCCTCTTTTTGCCGTGGGATTTTTTTACGCGCGCTAAGCGCATGCTACACACGGGACCTAGGTTTATCGCCTCATCCGAATGACTAGCGTCCAGACAAGGTCAAGGTCTAGTGGTGGGGGAGAAAATATCGGCGGCTGAGCCGTGATTCGAACCAACGCGCTCAGATTCTCTGGCTTCGCGTTACTTCTAGGCCATCACTCCACTCCTGAATTTTTTTCTGCTGATTAAAATGTTTATGCATTGTTTCGTGTGAGGCGTTTGGTTCCCTTTATAATTATGGAGAGCTTGCGCCATATAAGTACTATATATTAGCAGTAGTAGTCGTAGTTGTGATCGTAGTCGTAGTCGTAGTAGTAGTAGCCGTAGTAGTCGTCATGTTGGCCTTTTCCGAAGGGAAGCATTGTACATTATCAAACATACAAACACCCAAGGCGAAACTTTCAGCAAAGGATTTATGACATCATAATTAACAGTCGTCGAGCTGATTTATGTTGGTAAATTGTCAAATTTCTTACCATGCTTTCTTATTAGCCCGAACTATACGTTGGGACACACACACACACACACACACACACACACACACACACACACACACACACACACACACACACACACACACAGCGAGCTCTGAACAAGCGCTGACACTGAACACTGAATGATTTTCAGGCCAACAGACCCTATCATGGCTCTTTTCATGACAAGTGCAAACAAAGTACATCTCTGATAAGATTCTATCCCACAAAGATATAATCAATCGATACGAATGGGGGAGGGAAAGAATGCGCGTGTGTGTGTGTGTCTGTGTGTGTGTGTGTGTGTGTGTGAGAGAGAGAGAGAGAGAGAGAGAGAGTGTGTGTGTGTGTGTGTGTGTGTGTGTGCGTGTGTGTTCTTTTATATTTTCTTTCTTTATGCTTTTGTATTTTCTTTCTTTCTTTCTTCCTCCCTTCCTTCCTCTTTCCCTTTCTGTCTTTTTTTCTGTTCCGCTCTGGGGTTGTTTTTTTTGTTGTTGTTTTTTTTTTCGTTTTTCTTTGCTTTGATTAACCTAACACAGCATTCGTTAACAAAAGAAGAACTGTTCACCATTCCATGCCGTTACAACCAACCCACAGATTGTACTACACTGAGAGTCTACCACAGACCATTTGCCACGAATGCAGTCGCATGAACCAGCGTTATTACCGTCAGGGAAACCAGTGCAGCTTCGAATGATCTCGCCTTGCCTTTACCGCTGATGAATACAGCAAGACTTGTTTTGTTGTTGTTTTCCTTTGTTTATTTGTGTGTGTGTTTGGGTTTTGTTGTGTGTGTGTGTGTGTTTTTTTTCCCCCGCTGTGGGTCGTATAGATTAATTCTGCGCAGTCTGCTGTAACGAAAGAGTTCAGTCCCTTTGAAGGGCAGATCTCCAACATAATCAGCGAACAATCGACGCCTAACTGCACGAGTGAGCAAGAAGACTGGTGGACAATGGGCGAGCGAAGACACAAAGGCTGTTTATAAATAGGCAGACAAGGGGATATGAACTCGTCAAGCGTGCAGCCTTTATGGCCGCTCCTTTTCATCGATATCCCCCCCTGGCATTGTTCTGTCCCGTGATTGCGGCGCTTTGTGGTCGGTGTGGCGTAAAAGAGAACAGTACAGTGCGTCATAGAAACATTATCCTCATCTGCCCTTAAAAAAGAAAATAAAAGAAAGAAGGAAGGAAGGGAAGAAACAAAAAAGGGGAAAAAAGAAAGAAAGAAAGAAAACTATAACAGTTGAAAGATTCTGAGTCAAAACTTTTTTTTTTGGGGGGGGACACGTGAAAACACCACAACATAAGAATGAATGAATGAAAACAATAATCTGCCCTAACAGTTGAAGGATTCCGAATTAAATCTTTTTTTATGGGACCCGTGAAAAAAACACTACAACATAAAGATAAGACAAGTTCATTTTGCTCGTATGTGCTGATGACGTTCATAGTGCTCCCTGTTCTTCCTTTTTGATTTAATTCTAATCTTTTATTTTTACTCTCTCTTCTTTTTTTTCTTTTTTTTTAATCCGCTTGGAAGAGATGAAGTGCACTGAAGCCACCACGATACAAACTGGCGGATGGTGGTGGGGGTAGTCATTGCTCCGGAAGTACAAGGACCATATATGGTCCTTGTTCGTGACCCCGACGACCTGAAGTAGAACGTGATATTTATCTGTGGACATTATGCACAGAGTTCAACAGTTAAAGAAAAACAGAAAAAATAAAACCCAAACATTTTTTTTAAAGACATCATATCCAGAGTACATCCGTAACGATTGAGATTTGTTGACATCCGTTCTGGAATACATCGGCAGAATATTATATATGTCTCAATATATACATATAATTATCATTCGTGGCATCTTCAGTTGCATACTTTTTTTTTACAGTAAAAATATGTTATTTGTGAACATCGTTTGTAGTGTTCTGCAACAGAACTTTTTTTTTAAGTATTATTATTGTTATCATCATAAAACCATTTGCAGTGTACTGCAATAGAAAATATTATCTATGGACATCGCTTTTTGAGTATTTCAGTTGAACATGTGTTAGTGTACTTCATGTACATGTTACTTACCTGTCCTACTCTCTATCTATCTCTGTTTCTCTCTCTCTCTTTCTACCACATACACACACTCACATACACACCACACACACACACACACACACACACACACACACACACACACACACACACACCACATGTGCGCAGGAAGAAAAACAAAGACAACAACAACGGAAAAAAAAAGAAAAAAGAGCTAATCACATTTTCTCCGCTCTCTCTCTCTCTCTCTCTCTCTCTCTCTCTCTCTCTAATCCATCTCTCTGAAATCTCTCCATCGCTCTCTATCTGCCCCCTCTCTCTATGTCTGTATCTCTCTCTCTCTCCACACACACACATACACACACACACACACACACACACACACACACACACACAGTGTGGCGCCCTTGAGGTAACGTCTTCCACAACGCGGTCTTATCAAGGATTCCATTGAAGAAAGGGGTTTCAACGGGGAGGACCCTGACAAAAGGGAGACAAGCCTGTCTCCATGCTGTAAGCCGATTGTCTTGCTTCACAGGTTTTCATCTGGCCGCACAGCTTGAAAGCCGCTGCAGGCAGCATCTTATCTTCCGGAATCTGAAGAAGACCGCCCCTTTCTTTTCTTTTTTTCTTTGCTTCTCTCCCCCCTGCCCCCTTTATACAGTGTGTGTGTGTGTGTGTGTGTGTGTGTGTGTGTGTGTGTGTGTGTGTGTGTGTGTGTGTGTGTGTGAACTACATTTAACATGTGCATGTTCTATAGACAGAGGGTTAGAGATGGGAAAGTCCTAGATGGGGGATAGGGACAGACATAGAGAGAAAGAGAGAGAGAGAGACACACACACACACACACACACACACACACACACACACACACACACACACACACACACACACACACACACACACACACAGATAGAGAAAGGGAGAGGGGCAGAAACAGACAGAGATAGAAAGTGGGACAGAGACAGAGAGAGTAAGAGAAACAGAGAGAAAGACAGAGAGAAACAAAGACGAGAGAGATAGAAACAAAGACAGAGAAAGAGAGAGAGAGAGAGGGGAGAAACACTGCGTTAGCTGCCAAGAATCATGAAAGCGAATGAATATTCATCATCATCATCATGAACAATATGAGGTTTGTCATCATCATTCTTATGATAAAGAAGAAAACTGTAAGAGAAAACAGTCAAAAACCAAACCAGAAAGAAAGAACGAGTGAAAGAAAGAACGAAAGAAGAACAAGAAGAAGAAGAAGAACAACAACAACAACAACAAGACAGAGACGAAAAAGAACAAAAGAATAGGAAGAAGAGGAGGAGAGGGAAAAGAAGAAAGCAGTAAAAATGAAGAAGATAATGACGAAGACGACAATGACGAAAGGTGATGGTGATAATGATGGTACTGGTAATGATGATAGATATGAAGTTAATGGAAAAGGGGTTAAAGGATTATTTGATGACGAAGAAGAAGAAGAAAAAAAAAACGAAACTAAAGACGGAAAAGGCAAAGCAACTACATTGTCCCTTTGTCTTTTCCATGTTGTTCTGTCTCTTTCTCTGTCTCTTTCACTCTCTCTTTATCTTCCTCTCTTTTTTTTTTCTCTCTCTCTCTCTCTCTCACTCTCTCCTTTTCTCTTTCTTTCTCTCAATATACTTGTATAAGGCATTGTATTTCAGATCTGTTGCAACTTCATGATTTTCTTCAGTGACTGTGCTTGTTTGTGTATTGTATTCCTTCACGAGGGGCAATGGCCTTTATATGAATAAAACATCCGCATCCGCATCAACATCCGCATCAGCATCTTTCTGTGTGTGTGTGTGTGTGTGTGTGTGTGTGTGTGTGTGTGTGTGTGTGTGTGTGTGTGTGTATTTCTCCCTCTTTTTTTTGTTTCTTTTTATATCTGTCTCTCTGTAGCTGTTTCTGTCTATTCCTTTGATTTGTGTCTTTTCTCTCTTTGTGCCCTTTGCTGTCTGTGTGTCTTTTGTGTGTGTGTCTCTCTCTGTGCCCCCCCCCCCCCCCCCCACTCTCTCTCCCTCCTCTCCCTTTCTCCCCACTCACACACACCCACAACACAGTGTGGCGCCCTTGAGGTAACGTCTTCCACAACGCGGTCTTATCAAGGATTCCATTGGAGAAAGGAGTTTCAACGGGGGAGGACCCTGACAAAAGGGAGACAAGCCTGTCTCCATGCTGTAAGCCGATTGTCTTGCTTCACAGGTTTTCATCTGGCCGCACAGCTTGAAAGCCGCTGCAGGCAGCATCTTATCTTCCGGAATCTGAAGAAGACCGTTTCTTTCCTTTTTTTTTTCTCCCTTTTTTCTTCTTTTTTCTTTTCTTCTTCTCTTCCCTGTCCTCTTTATACAGTGCATTTGTGAACTACGTTTAACATGTGCATGTTCAACAGACTGAGAGTTAGAGATGGGAAAGTCCTATATGGACTCTTTCTCCTTCTGTCTGTCTCTCCCTCTCTCTTTCTGTCTCTCTCAGTCTCTATCTGTCCGTTCCTCTCTTTTCCTGCACCCCTCCTCTCTCTCTCTCTCTCTCTCTCTCTCTCTCTCTCTATCTCATTTTATTCTTACTCGTCCAGCACTTTAAATTGTCCGAGATTCAGCACTGTTCCTACAAAGTATTGCAACAGACCAGCGAAACTTCATGTGGAGGACACATCTCCAAAGCTTTTACTATGACGTAAAGACAGTGATGACGCAAAGACAGTATTGCAACAGACCAGCCAAACTTCATGTGGATGACACATCTCCAAAGCTTTTACTATGACGTAAAGACAGTGATGACGCAAAGACAGTGAATAGAGTATTTGACCAGTCATGAAGAGGTCATTTTCGGACAGAGCCAAGATGATTCCATTCCATGCCACCCCACCTCAGTCGTGTCCGACTGTGACCTTCAGTACAGTCAGAAGGAGGCAACCACTGTCCCGCGTCTATCTGGGCTAGAATAGGATTACAAGTTTCAAGTTTCAGTTTTTAATTATCCTTTCATTCCTATTGGAGTATGGAGGATTACTGCAAAATAATATTTTCATGCCCAGAACAAACATTTCCAAATACACAGCAATGTCACATAAAAGTTAAGAAAACACAAATGTCTTTTAACTCCAAAAGTATAGCTAGGCAACATTTGCAAATCTAATCATCTTACTTACAGCTAAAAATGGGTGCATCAGCATTAGCAAATAATACAGAAAGAAAGGTGGAATGGTGAGTGAATGAGTTATAAGCTGATATATAAGCAGTAAGATACAGAGAACAAAGTGGTGGGGTGGTGAGAGATATAATTGGATACCTCAGCATCAAACTACAGAAAGAATGGTTGAGTGATCAGTGACAGAGTTGTAAGATGATATACAAGCATCAAAATACAGAAATCAAATGGTGGAGTGACAGGACATAAAACGAGATACCTCAGCATCAAATTACAGAAAGAATGGTGGAGTGGTGGAATTACAAGCCGATGCATCAACATCAAACTACAGAAAAACGATAGAGTGATCAGTGAGAGAGTTATAAGCGGATGTATAGGCATCAAAATGCAGAATAAAGTGGAGTTATGAGAGCTATAAGCGGATACATCAGCAATGAAATACAGCAGAATTGTGGGGAGATCAGTGAGAGAGATACAAGCGGATACATCATCATCAAAATACAGAAAAAAAAAAGTAATGAGAGCTGTATGCGGATGCATCAGGATTAGAATACAGAAAGAATGGTGGGATGATCAGTGAGAGAGATACAAGCGGATACATCGTCATCAAAATACAAAAATGAATGGTGGATTGATGAAAGTTACAAGCGGATGCATCAACATCAAAATACAGCAAAAGGATGGAGTGATCAGTGAGAGAAATATACGAGGATGTATAGGCATCAAAATACGGAAAAAGTGTAGTTGTGAGATTTATAAGCGGATGTATAGGCATCAAATTACAGAAAAAGTGTAGTTGTGAGACTTATAAGCGCATGTATAGGCATCAAATTACAGAAAAAGTGTAGTTGTGAGATTTATAAGCGGATGTATAGGCATCAAATTACAGAAAAAGTGTAGTTGTGAGACTTATAAGCGCATGTATAGGCATCAAATTGCAAAAAAAGTGTAGTTATGAGATTTATAAGCGGATGTATAGGCATCAAATTACAGAAAAAGTGTAGTTGTGAGATTTATAAGCGGATGTATAGGCATCAAATTACAGAAAAAATGTAGTTATGAGATTTATAAGCGGATGTATAGGCATCAAATTACAAAAAAAAGTGTAGTTATGAGATTTATAAGCGGATGTATAGGCATCAAATTACAGAAAAAGTGTAGTTGTGAGATTTATAAGCGGATGTATAGGCATCAAATTACAGAAAAAATGTAGTTATGAGATTTATAAGCGGATGTATAGGCATCAAATTACAGAAAAAAAAGTGTAGTTATGAGAGTTATAAGCGGATGTATAGGCATCAAATTACAGAATAAAGTGGAGTGATGAGAGTTATAAGCGGATGTATAGGCATCAAATTACAAAAAAAGTGTAGTTATGAGATTTATAAGCGGATGTATAGGCATCAAATTACAGAAAAAGTGTAGTTGTGAGATTTATAAGCGGATGTATAGGCCTCAAATTACAGAAAAAGTGTAGTTATGAGATTTATAAGCGGATGTATAGGCATCAAATTACAGAAAAAGTGTAGTTATGAGATTTATAAGCGGATGTATAGGCATCACATTACAGAAAAAAGTGTAGTTATGAGATTTATAAGTGGATGTATAGGCATCAAAATACAGAATAAAGTGGAGTTATGAGAGTTATAAGCGGATGTATAGGCATCAAAATACAGAATAAAGTGGAGTTATGAGAGTTATAAGCAGATGTATAGGCATCAAATTACAGAATAAAGTGGAGTTATGAGAGTTATAAGCGGATGTATAGGCATCAAATTACAGAATAAAGTGGAGTTATGAGAGTTATAAGCGGATGTATAGGCATCAAATTACAGAATAAAGTGGAGTTATGAGAGTTATAAGCGGATGTATAGGCATCAAAATACAGAATAAAGTGGAGTTATGAGAGTTATAAGCGGATGTATAGGCATCAAATTACAGAATAAAGTGGAGTTATGAGAGTTATAAGCGGATGTATAGGCATCAAAATACAGAAAAAAAAGTGGAGTAATGAAAGCTATATCCAGGTACATCAGGATTAGAATACAGAAAGAATGGTGGGATGATCAGTGAGAGAGATACAAGCGGATACATCGTCATCAAAATACAAAAATGAATGGTGGATTGATGAAAGTTACAAGCGGATGCATCAACATCAAAATATAGCAAAAGGAAGGAGTGATCAGTAAGAGAAATATAAGTGGATGTATAGGCATCAAATTACAGAATAAAGTGGAGTGATGAGAGTTATAAGCGGATGTATAGGCATCAAAATACAGAATAAAGTGGAGTGATGAGAGTTATAAGCGGATGTATAGGCATCAAAATACAGAATAAAGTTGAGTGATGAGAGTTATAAGCGGATGTATAGGCATCAAAATACAGAATAAAGTGGAGTTATGAGAGTTATAAGCGGATGTATAGGCATCAAAATACAGAAAAAGTGTAGTTGTGAGATTTATAAGCGGATGTATAGGCATCAAATTACAGAAAAAGTGTAGTTATGAGAGTTATAAGCGGATGTATAGGCATCAAATTACAGAAAAAGTGTGGTTATGAGAGTTATAAGCGGATGTATAGGCATCAAAATTCAGAATAAAGTGGAGTGATGAGAGTTATAAGCGGATGTATAGGCATCAAAATACAGAATAAAGTGGAGTTATGAGAGTTATAAGCGGATGTATAGGCATCAAAATACAGAATAAAGTGGAGTGATGAGAGTTATAAGCGGATGTATAGGCATCAAAATACAGAATAAAGTGGAGTGATGAGAGTTATAAGCGGATGTATAGGCATCAAAATACAGAATAAAGTGGAGTGATGAGAGTTATAAGCGGATGTATAGGCATCAAAATGCAGAATAAAGTGGAGTTATGAGAGCTATAAGCGGATACATCAGCAATGAAATACAGCAGAATTGTGAGATCAGTGAGAGAGATACAAGCGGATACATCATCATCAAAATACAGAAAAAAAAAGTAATGAGAGCTGTATGCGGATACATCAGGATTAGAATACAGAAAGAATAGTGGGATGATCAGTGAGAGAGATACAAGCGGATACATCGTCATCAAAATACAAAAATGAATGGTGGATTGATGAAAGTTACAAGCGGATGCATCAACATCAAAATACAGAAAAAGGATGGAGTGATCAGTGAGAGAAATATGCGAGGATGTATAGGCATCAAATTACAAAAAAAAGTGTAGTTATGAGATTTATAAGCGGATGTATAGGCATCAAATTACAGAAAAAGTGTAGTTGTGAGATTTATAAGCGGATGTATAGGCATCAAAATACAGAATAAAGTGGAGTTATGAGAGTTATAAGCGGATGTATAGGCATCAATATACAGAATAAACTGGAGTGATGAGAGTTATAAGTGGATGTATAGGCATCAAATTACAGAATAAAGTGGAGTTATGAGAGTTATAAGCGGATGTATAGGCATCAAATTACAGAATAAAGTGGAGTGATGAGAGTTATAAGCGGATGTATAGGCATCAAAATACAGAAAAAGTGTAGTGATGAGATTTATAAGCGGATGTATAGGCATCAAAATACAGAATAAAGTGGAGTGATGAGAGTTATAAGTGGATGTATAGGCATCAAATTACAGAATAAAGTGGAGTGATGAGAGTTATAAGCGGATGTATAGGCATCAAATTACAGAAAAAAGTGTAGTTATGAGATTTATAAGTGGATGTGTAGGCATCAAATTACAGAATAAAGTGGAGTTATGAGAGTTATAAGCGGATGTATAGGCATCAAAATACAGAATAAAGTGGAGTGATGAGAGTTATAAGCGGATGTATAGGCATCAAAATACAGAAGAATTGTGGAAAGATCAGTGAGAGAGTTATAAGCAGATACAATAGCATTGAAATAAAAAAAAATTAAAAAAAACAATGGTGGAGTGATGAGAGTTATAAACGAGTGCAACAGCATCAAAATACAGAAAGAACTGTGGAGTGGTGAGAGTTATAAACGGATACATCCGCACTGAAATACAGAAAGAATGGCGGGATGAGCAGTAAGAGAGTTACGAGCGAATACATCATCACCAAAATACCGAAAAATAACTAGGCGAAAGTTTGAAAGGAAAAAAAAGACAGAGACAGAGAGCACATTAAAAGAAAAAGAAAAAAAAAAGAAAGGGAGGGGAGGAGGGGGCCGGCGGGGGGGCGGGGGGGCGGGGGGGAGGGGGGGCGGGACAAACAAACACCGATAACATTAAATATCAAATACACACAAACGTAAAAAAAAAAAAAAATAAAAAAAAAAATTTAAATCGCACTAATCACCAACCACTCCAAACTTCATGACCTTTTCTCAACAACTGGAAAACAACAATGCCAGGCCTTGTCGATATGGTTTTCTACCTGGGTAACAGCTGAACCCACGCATGTTTTTGTTTTTTGTTTTTTAAGTTCTTAGGCTCCACGAGTGACTGGAAGAAAACAAAACAACAAAAATTAAATCGTCCGCAACGAATGTCACGAAAATGTCGGTCACTGGTAAAGATGGAGCATGCTGTTTGAAACTGAACTCTCAACATCTGAGACCGAATCACTTTGCTAATGGGGTTGGGTGGGTGGGGGGTTGGCGGGAGGGCGGGGGGCGGGGGGGGGGGGAGGGGAGGGGGAGGCTGTGCATGGCATGATACAAATCTTCAGTATAATTATTTTTTCTATCCCGTTCTCCTATTCAATTGTTGACGGGTTTAATTACCTCGGCAGTACGTTCGCTGACACCACTTGGCGCCGCGTAATGTTTATCTAAAGAATATGGAAAGAATTGATTAACTGCTTTCGGTTTATTGGACCGTAGTAAAATTCACGGGTTTTTTTTTTTGTTTTTTGTTTTTTTGTTGTTGTTGTTGTTGTTTTGTTTTTGTTTTTTTTTGGGGGGGTGTTTGTTTTTGTTTTTGTTTTAGTTTTTTTGTTTGTTTGTTTTTTGTTGTTTGTTTGTTTGTTTGTTTGTTTTTTAATGACCTCAGGCTGAATCGTCTCAACACGAGAATATTAATCAGTTTTTCTGTGTGAAATTTGGCTTGCTATTCGAATAAAACAAAATAATAATTTTATTATAAAAAGAAAAGAAGAAGAAGAAAAATATATATATATACATGTGTATACTTGATTTCATTCCAGCACCAGACAAAGAGAAAAATGGATCACACACACACACACACACATAGCTACGCGGACGCGCGCGCTCGTATGCACGCATGCATGCATCCCCCTCCCGCTTCCCCCTCCCCGATCACCCACACACACACACACACACACACACACACACACACACACACACACACACACACACAACTACATGCGCGCACACGGAACAAGTCGACAGAACACAAAGGCAGAATTTAAATTCGGAGAAAGTCAGAACGAAGAAAATGATGAAAAACTTGAACACTTGTACTGCATTGTATTGTATTGCATTACTCTTTTTGTCACAACAGATTTCTGTGTGTGAAATTCGGGCTGCTCTGCCCTGGGAGAGCGCGTCACAACACTGAGAGCGCCACCTTTTTTTTTTTTCACCCTGCCTGCAGGTGTTTTTTTTTTGTGTGTGTTTTTTTTGATTTTCCAATCGCAGTGGATTTTTCTACAGAAATTTGCCAGGGACAACCCTTTTGTTGCCATGAGTACTTTTACGTGCGCTAAGTGCATGCTGCACACGGGACCTCGGTTCATCGTCTCATCCGAATGACTAACGTCCAGACCACCACTCATGGTCTAAAGAGGGGGGGGAGAAAATACTGACTGGCGGCTGTGCCGTGATTCGAACCAGTGCGCTCAGATTCTCTCGCTTCCTAGGCGGACGCGTTACTACTAGGCCTGGCCATCACTCAACTTGTCCAGGGATCTGTACTTCATTATTGCAAGCATGCCAAGAGTTGTACAGATGCTCCCAAACCCCGTAATGCGTTTGACTAAGAAGAGAGTGTCCATGGGTTTCGAGCCCAATGCTGTACGGAACGGGGATGTTTCCTCCCTCCTCCACTAAACCATGGGAAGTCTGGGTGCTAGTCCTTCGCATCAGACG
>NC_134888.1:18364348-18366848 GCF_041734735.1 Babylonia areolata | reverse complement strand
TTTTTCCCTTAAAAAAAGAACGTCATCGAGATTGACCCCCACCCCCTGACCCCATCCCTGACCTCACCCTTTCTCATACCATGTCATCACATCCATGTTTATTGTTGACATTTACCTCAGGTGATATGGCCAACAGGATAAACCATCTCAGGGGGGAGGTAAGAGAGACAGAGCGGTACCTGACCCAACACTGGCATCGCCACTACCACAACACACAAACACCAGTCTATATTTTGGCCACTCAGCGGTTCGAACTCACAATCTCCCGAATACGTTCTCGGCACTCAGCAAAGCAAATCATTCAGGGACCTGAAAAGAACTTGACATATAGGACATGAGATATTGAAACGGTATAGAGAATACATAGGATATGTGAACTTAACTGGACGCATATATACACAAAAAATAATAATCTGGGGGAAAAAAAAGATTGAGAGACAGGATATGAAAGGGAGAAAGAAGGGTGATTCAAGAATTGGGAGGAAGGGAAAGAAAGTGTGTCGGAGAGGGGAGAGAGAGAGAGAGAGGGTGGATATACACACATGCCAAGTCCTTTGCCCCCATCACCATTCTCTCTTATTCATCTACTTCATCCTCCCCCACCGTAGATCATAATATCAAACAGCATATTCAGCACACTGCCTGCACATCGTCATTAATGAAATTAACGTCGATTGCACGTGCTGGCAGCTTTCTTTTTGTTTTTTTTCTCTTTGTTTGCTTTTTTTTTTTTTAAATACATTATTATATAAACTGCTGTCTTCTTGATTAACAAAGTTCTTTCCGAAACGTTTCAACATGTCCCTTCCTTATGGGAACGTGTCTTTATCTTTCACGTGAGCACATTGTTTGAGTCAGGGCTGCACTTCAGAAAATGATGGCCTGCAGGGGTCTGAGACCTGAACTGAAGCACGGGTCACGGATGGTGTAAGCGGACTGTTTTTGTTGCGCTTGTGGCCAAGCCCACACAGTCCCCATCGCAAACAGTGTTCCGTGTCTCGCTGATGCGTTTGATATGTTGACACAGATAGTGTACTTACAACCATCCAAAACAAAACAAAGCACACAAAAAAGATAAAGATATGAGTTAACCATTTTCTTGAAAGCATTTGACAAGAACGTATCAGAACACTCACACAGACACATACACACAGACACACAGATACAGATACAGATACACACACACACACACACACACACACACACACACACACACACACACACACACAGGGGAAAATAGGAAGACAAGACAAGACAAAATCTTCATTATCGAGGGTAATAGATAAGCAAGTAACATGCTTTTTTACATCCAGCCCTCGCCCGAAAGAGGGAATAAAGTTAAAGAAGCGAAAACGAGCGAAAAAAGAGAAAAAAATCAAAATACAATCAAAATACACAATTATTCCACCATTCACAGCCATTCCACACACACACACACACACACACACACACACACACACACACACACACACACACACAGGGGAAGATAGGAAGACAAGTGTGTGTGTGTGTGTGTGTGTGTGTGTGTGTGTGTGTGTGTGTGTGTGTGTTCGTTCTTTAGTTTAGCGTCTTTTCACTGTCAGTGATATTAGATGCATGCACACAAATGCACTCACTCAAGAGAGAGTGAGAGGGAACCCACACAAATTGTCGAAAGTAATGTTGGATTTCAGGTGACGTCAATTTTTCTGAATAGGTACATTTTTAGATTTTACTTAAAACTGTTGTGGTTAGTTAGGGTTTTTTTTAATGTGATGGTAAATTATTCCACTACGTTCCCCCGCTGTATGTGAGACTGGACTTAAAAAGATCAAGATTTGGATGAGGTATATGCAGCTTATGTACAAGTCTTATGTTATTTATTGGGAAGTTATCTATAATTGTAGCCGTTTACTATTTTGCGCATACAAACAGCCTTATTATATTCTAGTTTCAGCTCCAGTGGGAGGATATCAAGTGGCCTATAATCATTACGAGTTGACGAACATGACTTTAATAAAACTAATTTCAAAGCACATTTGTATAAGACAGAGAGGGAGAGAGAGACACACACACAACGAGAGAGAGGGGGGAGGGAGGGAAAAGAGCGAAATTGGTGCATCCACTTTCCTAAAATATCGCTTCTTTTCGTTCTCCTTTTCTTTAATTTGTTTCAGACTAATTAGTGTAGAAGTGATCAACATCAAAATGACCGCCCAAAACCTTGGTGAAATGAGATCGGTGAAGCAAAAGTCGAAGCGCACTTTCAACGTTTTTTTTTTGGTTTTTTTTGCTTTGCAGTGGTATCGCTGATGATTATTGCTGATCAAAAGTCATGCAATCCCACTATGAAAAGTTCAAGCAAAGAAGAGTGACTGACATCCTGACACTGATTAATTGCAATGTTTTTAAAAGCGAATATGTGAAATGCTTTTATTTCAGAACATATGTTTATTACTCTTGTTTAATCAAGTTATCCGCGTGTGTGGGGTGGGTGGGTGGGGGGGTGGGGGGGTTGCGG
>NC_134888.1:18294348-18356848 GCF_041734735.1 Babylonia areolata | reverse complement strand
GTTGGAGTTTCGGTCGTTGGATGGGGTACGGATTCCCCGTCTTCTCAAACCTACGTCCTCGCCCCCCTTTCCAACACCGAGATCCGCGCCCCCTCCTCTCCCCCTGTCCCCCCCCCCAACCCCCCTCCGCCCCCCCTGCCCCCCCCTCCCCCCCCCCCACACACACACACCCTGCTCCCTTCTTACCAATCCATAGTGGAGATTCAGACCCTCACCCCCACCCCCACCCCCACCCACCCCCTTTTTTTTTCCTAGACCAGACGAACTGGCAAAGACGCCCGTGCTTTACGAACTTACCAATATGGCTTCTTCCTCTGGCTGGAGAGACACTGACCCGGGTCTGAACCAGTTTGTGGGTCGGCCTGTGTGTCTGTCTGTGGCTGTGTACACGCGTGCATTGCATTGTGACTGTGGAGACTGACGTAGCCATGGGTGAGACATTGTTTCGCGACGTGATTGAAGCTGCCCAGCACGAAGAATAAAGTGTAAAGGAGAAGAAGAAGAAGGCTGGCGAACAGGACCTAGGAGAAGGACGGTCTAGGGAAAGAGGAGTACAAGTGAGTCAGAAAAAAAAGTCTCAAGAAGGAGGAGAAGGGTGGCTTTAGGGGAAAAGGAGAAAAGGGGTGGGTCCCATGATGGAGAAGGTTAGTCTCAGAAATAAGGGGGGAGAAGGGTGACCTCAGGAAGATGTAGGAGAAGAAGGCTGACCACCAGGAAGAAATAGAAGGGAGGCCCCATGAAGAGAAGGGAGGTCCCATGAAGTAATAGAAGGAAGGCCCCGTGAAGAAATAGAAGGGAGGCCCGGTGGAAAAATAGAAGGGAGGCTCCATGAAGGAATAGAAGGGAGGCCCCGTGAAGGAATAGAAGGGAGGCCCCCATGAAGGAATAGAAGGGAGGCCCCCATGAAGGAATAGAAGGGAGGCCCCCATGAAGAAATAGAAGGGAGGCCCCATGAAGGAATAGAAGGGAGGCCCCCATGAAGAAATAGAAGGGAGGCCCCATGAACAAATAGAAGAGAGGCCCCGTGAAGAAATAGAAGGGAGGCCCCATGAAGGAATAGGAGAAGGGAGGCCCCGTGAAGAAATAGAAGGGAGGCTCCATGAAGGAATAGAAGGGAGGCCCGTGAAGAAATAGAAGGGAGGCCCCGTGAAGAAATAGAAGGGAGGCCCCGTGAAGAAATAGAAGGGAGGCCCCGTGAAGGAATAGAAGGGAGGCCCCGTGAAGGAATAGAAGGGAGGCCCCATGAAGGAATAGAAGGGAGGCTCCGTGAAGGAATAGAAGGGAGGCCCCGTGAAGAAATAGAAGGGAGGCCCCGTGAAGAAACAGAAGGGAGGCCCCGTGAAGAAATAAGAGAAGAAGAGAGGCGCCATGAAGGAATAGTAGAAGGGAGGCCCCATGAAGAAATAGAAGGGATGCCCCGTGAAGAAATAAGAGAAGAAGAGAGGCGCCATGAAGGAATAGTAGAAGGGAGGCCCCATGAAGAAATAGAAGGGAGGCTCCATGAAGAAATAGAAGGGAGGCCCCGTGAAGAAATAAGAGAAGAGAGGCCCCGTGAAGAAATAGTAGAAGGGAGGCCCCATGAAGAAATAGAAGAGAGGCTCCATGAAGGAACAGAAGGGAGGCCCCATGAAGAAATAGAAGGGAGGCTCCATGAAGAAATAGAAGGGAGGCCCCGTGAAGAAATAAGAGAAGAGAGGCCCCGTGAAGAAACAGAAGGGAGGCCCCGTGAAGAAACAGAAGGGAGGCCCCCGTGAAGAAACAGAAGGGAGGCCCCATGAAGAAATAGAAGGGAGGCCCCGTGAAGAAATAGAAGGGAGGCCCCGTGAAGAAATAAGAGAAGAGAGGCCCCGTGAAGAAACAGAAGGGGGGGCCCATGAAGAAATAGAGAAATAGAAGAGAGGCCCCCATGAAGAAACAGAAGGGAGGCCCGGTGAAGAAATAGAAGGGAGGCCCCGTGAAGAAATAGAAGGGAGGCCCCGTGAAGGAATAGAAGGGAGGCTCCATGAAGGAATAGAAGGGAGGCTCCATGAAGGAACAGAAGGGAGGCCCCCATGAAGGAATAGAAGGGAGGCTCCGTGAAGAAACAGAAGGGAGGCCCCATGAAGAAATAGAAGGGAGGCTCCATGAAGGAATAGAAGGGAGGCCCCGTGAAGAAAATTTAATAGAAGGGAGGCCCCGTGAAGGAATTGGAGAAGGGAGGCCCCATGAAGAAACAGAAGGGAGGCCCGGTGAAGAAACAGGAGAATAAGGGAGAACCCCAGCAAGAAGCAGGAGAAGGGTTGCCCCAGGAGGAAGAGGATGAATGGTGGCTCCAGGAAGAATCAAGACAGGAAGGATGGCATAAGAGGAAGAAGTAGTAGCAGCAGTAGCAGTAGTGGTAGTGGTAGTAGTAGCAGCAGCAGTGGTAGTAGTAGTAGCAGTGGCAGCAGTAGCGGTAGTAGTAGTGGTGGTGGTGGTGGTGGTAGTAGCAGCAGCAGCAGCAGCAGCAGCAGTAGTAGTAGCAGCAGCAGCGGTAGTAGTAGTAGTGGTGGTGGTGGTGGTAGTAGCAGCAGCAGCAGCAGCAGTAGTAGTAGTTGTAGTAGTAGTAGTAGTAGTAGTAGTAGCAACAGCAGTAGTAGTAGCAGCAGCAGCAGTAGTAGCAGCAGCAGCAGCAGCAGTAGTAGTAGTAGTAGTAGAAGAAAAGTGGTTCCTACGAAGGAGATGAACACTAAAACAACAAAAAAAAAAGAAGGGTGGGGGAGCTTCTTCTTCTTCTTCTGCATTCGTGGGCTGCAACTCCCACGTTCACTCGTATGCACACGAGTGGGCTTTTACGTGTATGACCGTTTTTACCCCAGCCATGTAGGCAGCCATACTCCGTTTTCGGGGGTAGGTGGGGGAGCAAAAGAGAAGGAAACAAAGGAGGGTGGAGAACACCAAAAAATTAGAGAAACGAACAAATAAGCAAACAAAGATGACAAAGAAACGACAGAGGACAACGAGGAGAAAGACGGGCAGATGAAAAACGACGACAACAACAACAACAACAACAAAACCGAAAAACAAAATGAACAGAACGAAGAGAAGACATGATGAAGAAGAAGAAGAGAAAAAGAAAATGGCAAAAAAAAACCAAAAACAACCAACAATAACGACGACGACAGTTTCAGTTTCAGTTTCAGTAGCTCAAGGAGGCGTCACTGCGTTCGGACAAAACCATATACGCTACACCACATCTGCCAAGCAGATGCCTGACCAGCAGCGTAACCCAACGCGCTTAGTCAGGCCTTGAGAAAAAAAAAAGGTGAATAAATAATAGATAAGCTTACATAAATAAATAAATAATAATTATAAAATAGAAAAAGGTAGTAATAATAATAATAATAATAACGACGACAACGAAGGCGATAACAAAAAGGAGGAGGAGGAGGAAGAGGAGGAGAAGAAGAAGATGATGATGATGATGATGATGATGATGAAGAAGAAGAAGAAGAAGAAGAAGAAGAAGAAGAAGAAGAAGAAGAAGAAGAAGAAGAAGAAGAAGAAGAAGAAGAAGAAGAAGAAGAAGAAGAAGAAACACCAACAAACAAACAAACAATAACAGCAACGAAATGAAGATGAAGAAGAAGATTCCAAGAGAATGTAGAGGGTGTGGGTGGGTGAAAGGCGTGAGCAGTAGAGCTTAGGGAAGGGGTGGGGGGGTGGGTGGGCGGTTGGGTGCGGGGGGGGGGGGGTTAGGAGAAGAAAGATGAGGAGAGGAGGAGGAACATGAAAGAAGAAGAAAACATGAAGAAGATGAACTCGTTAATTATCAGTAGCAAATGTGGAGGGGAAGAAACATTGAGGAGATTGGTATGGCACGGAATGGGGTTGGTGAGGGGGAGGGGGGGGGGGGGGGGGCGTTAGGAAAGAGAAAAAAGGAAATGGTGGTAAATATGACGATGGTGGTGGTGGTGGTGGTGGTGTTGCTGCTGCTGCTGGTAATGGTAATGAGTATGAACCGGATGAAGAGAAGAAAAACAAAAACATTCAGAAAGAGAAAGAAAACAAAAAATGGTGGTGGCGATGATGGTAGTGACGATGGATGGTGGTGATGATGATGTTGATGTTGATAAATGTAAGGAAGAGAACGGTTATATTAGTTATTGACAGATCAAGAAGAAGTAGTAGAAGAAGAAGTAGAAGAACAAGAACAAGAAATAAGAAAATCATGATGACGATGATAACAACAAGAAGAAAACAAAATGCAAAACAATAAGATGTTGATGATAACAAAGGAGACGAAAGGATGTTTTTAAAATGAAAGAAGAAAAAGAAGAAGCGGAGGAGGAGTAGGAAGAAGAAGAGGAGGACGAGGAGGAGGAGGAAGAAGAAGAAGAAGCGGAGGAGGAGGAGGAAGAAGAAGAAGAAGAGGAGGAGGAGGAGGAAGAAGAAGAAGCGGAGGAGGAGGAGGAAGAAGAAGAAGAAGAAGCGGAGGAGGAGGAGGAAGAAGAAGAAGAAGAGGAGGAGGAGGAGGAAGAAGAAGAGGAGGAGGAGGAGGAAGAAGAAGAAGAAGAAGAGGAGGAGGAAGAAGAAGAAGAAGCGGAGGAGGAAGAAGAAGAAGAAGAAGAGGAGGAGGAGGAGGAAGAAGAAGAAGAAGCGGAGGAGGAGGAGGAGGAAGAAGAAGAAGAAGCGGAGGAGGAGGAAGAAGAAGGAGAAGAAGAGGAGGAGGAGGAAGAAGAAGAGGAGGAGGAGGAGGAAGAAGAAGGAGAAGAAGAGGAGGAGGAGGAAGAAGAAGAAGAAGAGGAGGAGGAGGAAGAAGAAGAAGAAGCGGAGGAGGAGGAGGAAGAAGAAGAAGCGGAGGAGGAGGAGGAAGAAGAAGAAGAAGAAGAGGAGGAGGAAGAAGAAGAAGAAGCGGAGGAGGAGGAGGAGGAAGAAGAAGGAGAAGAAGAGGAGGAAGAAGAAGAAGAAGCGGAGGAGGAGGAGGAAGAAGAAGAAGAAGAAGCGGAGGAGGAGGAGGAGGAAGAAGAAGAAGAAGAGGAGGAGGAGGAAGAAGAAGAAGCGGAGGAGGAGGAGGAAGAAGAAGGAGAAGAGGAGGAGGAGGAAGAAGAAGAAGAAGCGGAGGAGGAGGAGGAGGAAGAAGAAGAAGAAGCGGAGGAGGAGGAGGAAGAAGAAGAAGAAGCGGAGGAAGAGGAGGAAGAAGAAGCGGAGGAGGAGGAAGAAGGAAGAAGAAGAGAAGGGAGAAGAAAATGAATTTGTCGGAACTCGCTATAGGCGCAGAACGACAAAAAAAAGAGAACGAGATGATAATCACCGTTCGATGGTGGTTGGTGTGGTTACTTAAGAAAACCTTTTCTAGTTGTTGTTTTTTTGGTGGAGACAACAACTGCTTAAAAAAAATAATAAAATAAAATAAAAAAACACACATACCTCACGTTAACAGACCACGACGTCCAGTCACATCTTTCTTTTCTTTAATTAATCCTCTTCAGGGGGTGTGCAGGACACTGTATGGCTGCCTACATGGCGGGGTAAAATAAAAACAGAAACGGTCATGCACGTAAAATTTTAGTGATGGTCAAAGTTATGACCGCTGAACATTAATTGAAGAAAAAAAAGAGAACAAACGCTTCAACAAATGGCTGACGAAGTCACCTGAATCTCTACCCTCCATACACAAAGACAACAATCTTCCCAAACAGTGTCTCCGAGTTTCCTCATGTCTCAGGTGTTTGTTGTTCTTTTGCCCCTTTTGAAGAGAAGCCGACAGACGAAGGAAAATTTCTTTCGTGGTCTAGCGCCGTGGAATCTGACACTTTCGATTCCCCAGCTTGCGATTGTTGACACTTTCGTGAGACTGACAAAGGGTCATTTACTTACGTCGTCGTTCAACTGAGACAGATGAAAGAGACGGACAGACAGACAGAGACAGAGACAGAGAGAGACAGAGATTTGAGAAAGAGAGAGATTTTAAACACACACACACACACACACACACACACACACACACACACACACACACGCACGCACACACACAGCGAGGGAAAGAGAGAGATTTGAGAGAGAGAGAGAGAGAGAGAGAGAGAGAGAGAGAGATTTGAAACACAGAGAGAGACAGACAGACATATTTGAAGCAAACACACACACACACACACACACACACACAGAGAGAGAGAGAGGAGAGAGAGAGAGAGAGAGACAGTGACAGAGACATAGAGAGACGAGACAGATTTGAAACGATCACACACACACACACACACACACACACACACACACACACACACACACACACACACACACACACACAGAGAGAGATTCGAAACAAACACACACACACACACACAGAAAGAGATTTGAACCAAACACCTTTACACTTCTGTCCCAGAGGATGTTTACAACCCGCCAAAGAAGACACGGTTCAGACACATTCACACCTCACACCCCTCACCCCACACCCCGCATCCCTCCCCCTCCACCCCGCCCCCAAGAAAAGCAGGATCAAGATGAAAGACTTTCTCAACAAAAGCCAAACCGTAGTGAAAAGCTGGTTTCAGCATCCTATATATAATATGTATAGAACTTTTATTAACACGTCAACACCAAAAGCAAACATGGAAGGGAAATAATCCACAATACGGTGAGGAAAAAGCTGGACGCTTTCGGGGTCCAGTTTAAACTTAATCCTTCTCTCTTGCCAGTCTTCACTGATTATTTTCACACCCACCCCCACCCCCCCCCCCCCCCACCCCCCAACCCTCCCCCCCGTTTCCTCCTCAAACAGCAGGCAGGCAGGCAGGCAAGATGAGGTCAGTTAACCCCTTTAACCCTTTCATTGCCAAACTCGCGTTTATGCAGCAGCTAGGTAGAGGACCCATGTCACAGAAAGGGTGACCAGATCATGGGTCTGTTATCGATGAGCCTACTGCTCTTTATGTTCGGTGGTAGGACAGGCCATATTTTCTACATGTCACAGGGCGGGAATCCCCAGTTGTACTCAGACACCATATTTCTGTGTTTATAACACAAGGGAATTTTGCACTCTACATTGACTGGCGGTGAAAGGGTTATGGTTGAAGTGTCACTATTTTTTTTTTTTTTTTCCTTTCTTTCTTTCTGTCTTCCCGTCTTCCTGCCTGTGGCCAAGGCCCTGAGGTTAACCTTTCAAAACAAACGACTTAGCGAGGGCCGTTCCACGAGTAATCAAGCCATATATGGCTTCCCTGCACACAGGGGAGGGGGTGGAGTGGGTTGGCGGGGGTTAACCAGACAGGGTGTGGGAGTGTTCCAAGAGTAGAGGGATGGTGGAGGGGGGTGGGGGGGGGGGGCGTAAGAGGTGTGATTGACGAACGGGCTTGGGGGTCGGGGGGGGGGGGGGGTGGAGGAGGGGGTGGTGGTGGTGGTTGTGAGGTGGGGGTGGTGGTGGAGTAGATGATGTCTGGTTGACACCAGAGGGTTATGGCCTCGAAATGTTTTGTTGTGTGGTGGGTGGGTGGTGATACGACGAAACGTGGAGGGATTTGAAATAAAGGGCTGTGAGGGGAGATAAAAGAGGAGGAGGGAAGGGTGGGCAGCGAATGAGGGGAGACAAGTCAGGAAGGGAGCGAGTAAGGGGAGACAATTTTTTTTGTTGGTGGGTTGTTTTGTTTGTTTGTTTGTTTGTTGTTGTTTTTTTGTTTGTTTGTTTTGTTTTTTTGTTTGTTTGTTTGCGCTTGTCAGCTATTTCATTGTTCATTGTTATTATGTTCAACTCTGTGTGTGTGTGTGTGTGTGTGTGTGTGTGTCTGTGTGTGTGTGTGTGTGTGTATTGAATCACACACACACACACACACACACACACACACACGGGAACAGGGAACAGAGGGTGCAGTACTAACGCCCACCCCATACCACCCCACCCCCCAAAGCACGCACACTCATACCCCTACCCATTCCCCCCCCCCCCCCCACCCCCCCCACCCCCATACCTATAGTCCCCTTCAAGGCCTGGATAATAAAGTTAGCTGGCTCTTGGCTTGGCCTGGAGAAGAGATAGAGCTAGAAGGGAGGACGGAAAAACTCAACCAAACCACGTTAAGTCTTTTATAGTCATCAGCACAATAGAGGCCCAAGCGGCGTGGGGTGAAAGTGAAGAAAGAAGTGGTATCTCTGAAACGTGCCAATGGAGTCGAGCTCTGTTGGCAACAACGGTATGGGACGTGACATCAGTATTTATGACCGCCTGTTCACACCACCATGCTTCACCCACGCGCGGCACAGGTTTTTACAAGCAGCAGTCTCAACAAGAGTGGAGGGGCTATTCTCTCCCTTGCAAGTGTTTGTCTTCCCTGTGTTCCACTACCTGTTCTTGCGACGAGAAAGGGGAGACAATGGCAAGCGGCGTTTTCTTTTGTTGGTTTGGAGGTTGTTGAGAGACAATTGTGGTGGTGTTGTTGTTCGGCTTCGGCGTTTATGAGGGGCTGTCATAAAAGATAAACTTGTTCATACTGTTTGGCTGCATCATGTGTGTGCGGGATTTTAGAAGAAAAAAACAACGATGTATCAAGATTTATGTGGAGTCGAGGTTTGTGTGGGTAACTCTTTAGACGGATTATCGTACTTGTGATGTATTTCAAAACCCAGACATATACGAATGTACTGACAATAAATCATTCCTACTTTAGTAAAAAAAATTGTCTCCTATTTTTTCTTACCTATTGCATTGAATGTTAATAGTCAGCCAACCACTCGAGAAAAAAAGACTACACCAAGAATAGTTTTAGCGCTGGAAAGCTGTGTGTGTGTGTGTGTGTGTTTCAAAATTATCGCATTCACTGCATCTAAACTCAACCTATGACGCAAACTATTTTGTACAGTCGCCTTACAGTGCGTCTAGCTCTGTGTTTGACAAACTCTATGGGTTTACATAATCTTTAATTGTTCAACAGTACACATAATTGCAAAGACGAAGGAGAATCAACAAGCTTAAAGCTTATACTGTGATCACATCGTCGCACTTCAATTTTAACATGACAGCTGATGAACCATATTATCATTTGTATCAAATAACATACTCACGAACAGTAAGTAAAGAAATAAAACAAACACATAATGATTATAGTAAAACGATGCTACTGTTAACATTAACATGAGATTATAATTATAGTCACCAGAGATATCGGCCTGATGGAAGAGAAACACACACACACACACACACACACACACACACACACACACACACACACACACATACACTTACGCGCGCGCACACACACACACACACACACACACATGCACGCGCGCGCGGCGGGGGGGGGGGACGCAGCAACTGAGTACAAAGGCGAACTGGGAAAAGGCGAATCGGAATCATCAATTCACTGATAGGCAAATCGGGAATAGGAGAAAGGGGGATAGGCGTATCGGGATGACGCCATTGTGCCATCAGTGCAATCTGTACAGCACCAGCCTCCAAAACGATCAGATAGTAGTAATCTAAAAGGGGCGTTGATTGAAATTCACACACACACACACACACACACACACACACACACACACACACACACAAAACCCACATTGGTGAGAAAAAATAGAGAAGGAAGAAGGTATCAATGAAGAAATCAAAGAAAGGGTCAAAACAAAGAAGAAAGGAAGAAAACGTAGAGGAAGACACGAAGGAAAAAAAGAAAGAAAGCAAAACAAAAAAAAGTAAAAGAAAATGAAAGAAAGGAAAAAGAAAGAAAAGGAAGAATTAAAGGAAGGAAGGAATGAGAAGCGAAAAGACAAAGAAAGAAAGGAAGGGAGAAAGAAATAGGAAAGAAAGAAAGAAAAGAAGAAATAAAGGGGGGGGGGAGTCAGACATAAAAGAAGGAAGAGAGAAAGGAAGGAAGAAAGAAAGAAACGGAGAAAGAAAGAAAGAAAGAAAGAAAGAAAGGAAAATCAAGAAAGAACGGAAAGAAAAGAATGGAATGAAGGAAGGAACAAACGGAGGGGCGGAGGGACGGACGAACGAAGGAGAGAAAGAAACAATGCGATCGACAGAGAGAGGGGGGAGAGAGAAAAAGAAAGAGACAGGGGTGACAGAGAGACAAAGAGTCCGACGACAGAGACAGAGGAAGGGGAAAGAGAGAGAGGGGGGAGGACAAAGAAACAGGGAACAACAACAAAAAAAACAAAACAACAGAGCCATCTTCTTCTTCTTCTGCGTTCACTCGTATGCACACGAGTGGGCTTTTACATGTATGACCGTTTTTACCCCGCCATGTAGGCAGCCATACTCCGTTTTCGGGGGGTGCATGCTGGGTATGTTCTTGTTTCCATAACCCACCGAACGCTGACATGGATTACAGGATCTTTAACGTGCGTATTTGATCTTCTGCTTGCATATACACACGAAGGGGGTTCAGGCACTAGCAGGTCTGCACAAATGTTGACCTGGGAGATCGTAAAAATCTCCACCTTTTACCCACCAGGCGCCGTCACTGTGATTCGAACCCGGGACCCTCAGATTGACAGTCCAACGCTTTAACCACTCGGCTATTGCGCCCGTCAACAGAGCCATCAATTCCTTTGTCCGCAGATTCACTAAGGCGTTTCCCTTTGCACAACAAACCCAAGTCGCCAGTGTTGGACATGTCTCAGCACACATTGGCAGTGTGGGGTTGGAAAGGAGGAGAGCCTTTTGATTCACACAACACAGGACGCTTTCAATACCGTGTGCAACAACAGACACTTCTGTTTCTGGCACTGAGAACAAAAGAAAGCAAGCCCCAACTAGACAGCCAGACACAGACATGTTCAGACATTTAACGCCCCCCCCACCCCCCACCCCCACCCCCCAAAAATAGGGTTAGATTGAAACAGGCCTCTTCTGTTTTCTCCCTAGACTAGAGACGTGTTTCATATTCGCGAGCACGCTCGCGTGCTAGAGGCGAGGGCGAGAAGTACATGCGCAAAGAAAATGAATGCGAGACAGAAGTTGATAATATCAGACTCGTAGCATTTCCTCGCGGAAAAGTTGCTCTAGCTTTGACTCGCGAGATACTAGCTACTCTCGCCGCGAAGTGGGGATACAAAAAAATTTATTAAAAAAAAAAAAAAACCCGAGACGCACTCCCCTAGTAGCGTGTCCCGCGAGAACCTCGCCTAACGAGCGTGTAAAGAAACGCGTCTCTAAATTCGTCGCCTTTTCATACACCGCCTGACAGTTTCAGTTTCAGTTTCAGTTGCTCAAGGAGGCGTCACTGCGTTCGGACAAACCATATACGCTACACCACATCTGCCAAGCAGATGCCTGACCAGCAGCGTAACCCAACGCGCTTAGTCAGGCCTTGAGGAAAAAAAAAAAAAAAAAAAGAAAAAGGGGGGAATAAATAATAGATAAGCTTACATAAATAAATAAATAAATAAATGAATAATAATTATAATATAGAAAAAGGTAGTAGTAATAATAATAGTAATACTAATAAAATGATTAAAAAAAAAAATCCGGATAACAGTGCCGAAGATTTCAGTCCTCACACTGTACACCTCCCTGTCTCTGCTGTACTAGGTCTGTACTGGGTTCTTCAGCGACCTTAACAGTGCTAGGTTTGCTTGGCATTGAGCACTTTTCTCGTCAAGGACTGATATCCAGGTAAATTATGAACGCTAAGCAAAATCTTAGCCATGTGAAGATCGCTTGTTTTAAATGCAGCCCAGTCCCAAGATCTGTTTGTCTGGATACTGTATTGCAGTTTATCTGGACCCCAGGGTTCCTACCACGGTACAACCATCCTATGGGTTGTTTCCTTTTTCCTGAGTGGTACTACAACAGCCACTACAGTGCTGTGTAAAAAAAAAAAAAAAAAAAAAGGTTGCTAAAAGGTTCCGTTCTGAGAACAATAGACTGAACGTGACAAACTGTATATAATTTACGACGTGCTTAAGAACGATGGTCTTCAACACGCGATGTTTCAATGTCAGCCCTGTAGTGTGTGTGTGTGTGTGTGTGAGGGGAGGGGGGATAAGGGGAAGAGGTTGGGGGGGGAGGTTGTGGGGGGGATAGTGGGGAGGGTTCAAGGGGTGGGGGTGTGGATGTGGGTGGGCATCTCTTCACTGTAGTGTTTGTCTCCGCCACTTCTCTAGGGTGGTGAAGGAGGCAGACACAATACCGCTCTCGTTTCTCTTGTCACCTGTGATAGAACAGGCTGGTGTGTGTGTGTGTGTGTGTGTGTGTGTGTGTTTGGATACATCAATCAAGGGCCGTGCAATTTAAGGGTCTTCTGCTTCAACAACAGTTGGTAGAACGGCGTTCTTGCCGTGGAGTTGGGGATGGGGGAGGGGGGGGGGGGAAGGAGGTGAGAGTGGAGTCAGTTGTGTTCGGGGTTTGAATCCTAGATGCTTATCATAAAACTCGACAGTCTCGCTAGTTTCCACCCCCAGGACTTACCCCCCGGCGTTCTGCCTGCTGGACATCACACCCAGACGAGACACACATCCAGGGCTTACCCCCCCATCGAACAAGACAAGTCTTCACTGAACCAAGCAAGTACAAGACCCGAGCCATGAACAGCCTGACCTAAAGGGATCTTTAGCCAGGAGGCCGGTAAACTCAGCCGTAACTGCCTCACCATCAAAACGTGTGGTGTTATTCCGGTGGTGGTCAATACTTCAACTTTCCCTCCCATTTTCCAGCCTGTTGGCTGGGGTGGACTTGTGTTTAATGTCCCATGACACATACTGGTAGTGATTGCAGACCTTTTGTTGAAATGTTAATTTTCACATTTGAATGCTATCATTTAGATGGTAGGAGAGGGGGCTTGGGGAGTGAATGGTGAGTAAGGGGGGGGGGGGGGTGGTTGTATCAGCTGAGATGCGGTGGTGTTTAAACAGGGATGTAACGCACTTGGATTCCCACCTGACTGCATTATCGACACAGGGTTGAAACCATACCCTCCCACCCCCTCCCCCTCCAGCCTCCACTCCAGTGTATTTAAACAGATGTTTTATTTGTAGTTCACGTGTACATACGACATGTCTGTGGTGCAGCTGACTTGTAATTCAAGCGTAGTGTATAACATGTATGTGGTGCAGTGAACTTGAAGTTCGAGTGTAGCGTAACATGTTTATGGTACCGAAGAAAGAGAAACACCCGTAGATGCTGGGGAGGACCCAGGGAAGCACTGTCTCCACCCGCCCTTTGAACAATCCTGCACCACCCTTGGAGGCCTGTGCTGTGTTCACGATGGGTGCGGGCACACACACAGAACACTCCATTAAGAATTCAAGGGACATAACTGCTCCCGAACAGAGGCAAAAGAGACCACGGGAGGCAACTTGCGACAGCCTTAAAAGAAGCATCCCAATGAGTGTCCCAGCCAGTATTTCATGACTGCAGAGTCCACCGGCAAAAGACACCACCATCCAGCTGCTGAGCACACCCCACAGACCAAACCGCCCCTGTCCGCAGGCAGATCAAGACAGCGCCACTCCAGACACAGCCATACGGTCTTATGTGCCCTCAAGAGAGAATCCCGAGTTGTAGTCTTTCCCACTGTCAACAGGACTTTCCCTGTGGTCAGTGGGTCCTTCTTCACCGTCACATGACCTTTCCCCAGGGTCAGCCTAGTCCGGCTCCAGATGACTCGACTCGGTGTAGATGGAAGTTGGCATGTTCCACTCTCTCTCACCTGCCACAGTGAACGACTGCTAATGTGGAGCGGTACAGGTTCTTCTTCTTCTTCTGCGTTCACTCGCATGCACACGAGTGGGCTTTTTTACGTGTAGGACCGTTTTTACCCCGCCATGTAGGCAGCCATACTCCGTTTTCGGGGGTGTGCATGCTGGGTATGTTCTTGTTTCCATAACCCACCGAACGCTGACATGGATTACAGGATCTTTAACGTGCGTATTTGATCTTCTGCTTGCATATACACACGAAGGGGGCTCAGGCACTAGCAGGTCTGCACATATGTTGACCTGGTAGATCGTAAAAATCTCCACCCTTTACCCACCAGGCGCCGTCACCGTGATTCGAACCCGGGACCCTCAGATTGACAGTCCAACGCTTTAACCACTCGGCTATTGCGCCCGTCCGGTACAGGTCCGATTCGCCTATTCCTGTTTCACCTACTCGTTGATTGTGCCGCCACTCTCAGTGACCCCTTGAGGCGTTTTGCCTACAGAGCCTCTCTCTCTCTCTCTCTCTCTCTCTCTCTCTCTCTCTGTCTATCTGTCTTTGTCCGTCTCTTGTCTCTCGCCCCCCTCCCCCCTCTCTTTCTCAAACACACACACACACACACACACACACACACACACACACACACACACACACACACACACTATATGTTTGTTCTCAGATACCACTATCAATTTCTGCGCTCAATTTGATTCTCTACCGGTCTTGAGACGGGGGCGAGATATTATATTATTATGGGAGCTTTCACGGCAAAGACTTCCGGGCGAATATGATCCAGTTCAATCAATCAATCAATCAATCAATCAATCAAAAACACTTTATTAATCCACATGGAAATTAAGTTGTGCAATCACAGGCTCATTGTAAACACTGGCATAAAATCATGCGCAACATAAGAAGAGATTAAAACTAGTCAAATAAAAATTCTCAATAGCTGACGATATACTAACTCCCCCCCCCACACACACACACACACACACATACTCATGTTAAGACAATTGGGTATTGCACAACAATATTAACAAATGAAAACATCCAACAAAAAAAGGGTATAGATTAATAAAAATGACATGCGCGCACGCACACACACACACACACACACACACACACACGTTAAGACCATGAGGTATTGTACAACAATACATAAGTAAAAACATCAAGGGAATAAATCGTATATATAAGTAAAATGCACACACACACACACACACACACACACACACACACACACACACACACACACACACACACACACACTCACACACACACACACACAAACAACGTATGCATGCGCATAACATATGTCACGCCAATAAAATTAGAACATTAACATTAAGATAAGTTCAGTATAGGATCAAGCTTTGTCAGTGCCCAACTCAAGAGGCGGACACTTTTTGTCTGTTTCAAACATACGAATACAGACACTAACACAAGAGATCGACCGGATTTAGCTATGAAGAAAGTGAGGATGGCTATAGGCGAACCGGGAAAAGGCGAAACAGAAATAGACGATTCGGGACAATATCAGTATCAGTATCAGTAGCTCAAGGAGGCGTCACTGCGTTCGGTCAAATCCATATACGCTACATGTACACCACATCTGCCAAGCAGATGCCTGACCAGCTGCGTAACCCAACGCGCTTAGTCAGGCTTTGGGAAAAACAAATATTTTTTTTTAATAAATAAATAGAAATCAAAAATAAAATAAAATAACAAAAACAAAATAATAATAAATAAATAAATAAATAAATAAATAAATAAAATAATAATAATAGATATATACGAAATTCGGGACAAGACTCATAGAGCTGTAAGCCCCATGGTTAGGCATAATGGTTGTTACTGTTTGTTTTACCCCTCCCTCTGCCAACCCCCCCATCCCCCGAATCCAGTTCTACACCCCTCTCTGGAAGTGATGGTTATATAAAAAAAATTTAGAAAAAAAGGGGGCGGGGGGAGGAAGTGTGAAGTACAGCACTGTTGGACCCGAGTGGATCTCCGCCACAGCAGTACCAGTCGAGTATCATTTCTCCTCTCCCCAGGGGTCCTCTTCCTCCCTTCGCTCCCTCCTTCCCTCCCCGCCCCCCTTCCCTTCCCTTCCCTTCCCTCCCTCCCTTCTTCCCGTCCTCATCGATCATCATGAACATTCTTTTCTCTGATGACTCACATGATGTGATCAGCATGACAGTTATGACAGCAAGAAATTTTGAACTTGTGCTTCATGTTCATACATACATACATGCGTGCGCGCGCTCGCTCGCGGGGGTGCGCGCGCGCGTGCGTGCACACACACACACACACACACACACACACACACACACACACACACACACGACAACGGTCCAGATTCCACACAGAAAACCCGTCTTTGACAGGAAACACAGAATAACTATGCTTTCACAAATCTTATCCACCGGCAGTAAAACACACACACACACACACACACACACACACACACACACACACACACACACACACACACACACACACACACACACACACACACACACACACACACACACACGTACACACACACACACACACACGTACACACACACACACACACACACACACGTACCCACACACACACACACACACACACACACACACACACACACACACACACGTACACACACACACACACACACGTACACACACACACACACACACACACACACACACACACACTAAAGTCGTCAGTAGTACTATCCACGCGCGAAAGAAAGAAAGAAAGAAGGAAAGACTATCGTTGGTATCAGAAAGCTGTTCACAAACAACACATGCCACCATTCTCAGCAGACACGCACGGACATGGCGGATTTGGCTAAGGCGTTTGATCTCGTTGAAGGCACGGTCGCCATTAATCCGGCGCTCAGACACACTGATGGCATCTGGAACCCCCCCCCCCCCCCCCCCCCCCCCCCAGGCCCCCCCCCCCTCACCGACCTCCCCGCAAGTGCTATCCATCCCCCTCAGTTTGTCTGTGGTCCCTGGCAAGGCCCGTGCCTGGGTGAGGTCCGGCCTGATCCTCCACCCCGCCTCCCTCCTTGTCTCCCTTGCACTCACGGTAACCTCGTCTCCTCCCACCCACCTCCTCCAATCCCCCCCCCCCCACACACACACACACACACAACCCCCCAACCCCTACCCCTCACCCCTTACCACCGACCATTCCTGCCTTACTTCCCCCCACACCCCTCACTCCTCCACTCTCCCTCTCCCCTTCACCACCACCACCATAGAGATCAGGCGCTCAAAGATCCCGTTTTGCTGAACGTCATATTTTTCATTAGCTTGATGCGAAGCTTACACCCTCTCTCATCCGCACAGTGTGTTGGGAGGGCCCCAATGTGTGTGTGTGTGTGTGTGTGTGACTGAGAACAGAAGGAGAGAAAAAACGATGGGAGAATATGATGGAGAATATAAAAAAGGAGAAAAAAAAAGTCCTGTTGTAGCTACATTCACCGGAAGGAAGCGGGGAGTTTTCTGTGTGAGACCCTTTGATTGAAGGCAGAAGAAAGGGAGGCGGCTGTCCGTTTCTGCACGTCTCTGCCATCCAGCAGGCATTGAGAGCCCCGTGGATAAAAAGCCAGGATCAGGGATTTTGTGAAGGGCAGTGTTGACCATATTTTTGCTCTCTTTGATAACGTTTGTTTTCTTTCAGAGCAGCCCGCCAACCCCCAACCCCACCCCCACCCCATCCCATCCCCACACAGGGCGAGGAGAGGAGGCGGTGGGATAAAGACCCAGGCAGGCAGGCTGCATCTGCTTTGATTGTACAGGCGGAGCACGAGCTGGCTGGCTGTACCATTACTGTGATTGCTGACTTAATGCAGGATTACACCGCCTAATTTGTCCGTGCGCCCAAACCCTTGGCTCGGGCTTTGAGCTCCGGTAAACATGATGTCACTCACGCGCGCTGCTCGCAACAATGGCGTCGTTTTTGAAAAGAATATGAAATAATGTTCAATATCCCTCGTTGGAAGGGTGGGGAGGTGGGGGGTGGGGGTGGGGGATAATGCCACGAAGGAGGAAGGGACCTACAAGCAAGTAATTAACTTAATTGAAAGCAGACAAGAAGGGACTCTTTTTTCTTTATCCCTTTCTGCTTCTTCCTTTCTTTCTTTCTTTGCTCTTTTTGAAACTGTGTGCAACAGAAGAAGAAAAGTGGACGACGTCAGAGTTGGCCGCGCGGACAAAGCGGTGAACAGAGGGATGTCGGGATTCTTGCCCAGACCCCCAGGCCATGATTGAAATGAAAATACACCACCATTCATGCCCCTTCAGTTGGAGAGCTCCTGCCCGGTGGCGACTGGGAAGGCTGGCCATTTTCCCTCCACTATGCACTTTGTTTGCTTTGTAAATTCCCCTGAAAACATCAAGAGCTTTCCTCTTGTAAGGTCCAGCCAGCTCCCCACCCTCGAGTGCTTCTCTCCACTTGCCGCCATTGACTTGCAACAGCAAGGATGGACAAATTCAGAAATAATATTCCTAATGACGACGCTTCTTCAGTCGTCAATGCCCAATTCTTTCTCGAGGGCTCCTTCGTAAGGCAGCGGTATTGAGAGCGGTTTGTCTCCCCTTTCTTCGCCTCTCCCTTTCAGGCTTGCAACGTTTGCTTGCTCGACATCCGGCGTGAAAATTATTCTGCACAGAAAGAGAGAGAGAGGGGGGCCCCTGGATCGATACGTGTCTGGTAGCGTCTTTCAGTCCGTTGTGTGAGAGGTGTTGGCTGTGACACCAGATCCAACACCATTAGGACCTTCCTCGGGAGTTTTCTTTTACTGTGTGCAAACCGGCCACTCCATAGTTCACGTCCAACTGCGACTCTTGCATATTCAAGGTCGATAGATATATAAAGGGGGGCCCCCCTTGTCAAAGGGAGCTAGCGAGGCGAAGAAACTGCATGTAAATGCAATCATCTCCACGCGGGGGGCCCGCCGTAAAGGGTTCTATAAATTTGCTCTCACACACACGCGCGCGTTTTGCACTGAAAAGTAGACGGAAAAAAAAATCTTTTTCTTCTTAAAAACTTTCTTCTACATGTTCACTGTCAGTTGGAGAGTTTTGTTTGACTTTAGTGTACTCAGAATAATATTATTGGACACAGAATACTTTTTTTGTGCTTCTCTCTCTCTCAGATCCTCACTCCATCTTTTCTCGGTAAATGGGAACCCCGAGATCTGAACTAGCCGTTCTCCTTTCAAGTGTACCAACGTTGCGCAGACAATATTTCCTCCGTCTCAGGATTTATTACGTATCAACTTGAGCAAGCCTTGCGGGCTTCCTGTCCTACTTCCATTGAGCGCACTTTGTTGTTCGAAGTAAAAGAAGCGCATAGAAATACACTCTGTCTGTCTGTCTGTCTGTTTGTAAGTCTGCCTGCCTGTCTCTGCCCCTCTTTTTTTCTTCTCTCCATCTCACTCTTTTGGGATTGGGAGTTTGTGTGGGTGGGTGGGTGTGTGGGTGTGTGGGTGTTGGTGTAGGTGTTGGTGTGGATGTGTGTGAAATTGCATTCCACCTTCAGTGAATAGTGATGGGCTTTGCTTGGGTGTACCTAATTCCATGTCGTCGCTTTTTATTTCCGCAGAATTCCTTCATCTGAATGAAACGCTGCATGGAGTATCACCGTCAGTCTGTAAATAGCTAGCTATATGGACCTTTGTGGTTCGGGAAATGTGACCACGGCAGAGGCATGTGGATGTCGTATATGTCTTCACTTACACTTACTTCTCAAGTCACAAAACAAAATGTGTAGAGTTCTTTTTTTTCTGTTTTTACATAATCACCCCCCAGACATGAGATCTGGCCCCCGTACCCTCCGTTATGAATTATTCATTGGGATGTTATCTCAAAAAAGTTTTCCGAGGTCGTAAACAAATAGGAAGGGATCATGACGTGTGTTGAAGTGACTCTCGCAGACACAGTATGGTTGGACATCACCCTATTTCATTCCAGCTGTTATTTTTGATACCCGATGATTGTAATCGTTTTGCCATAGAGTAACAGGAATGGAACTTGTCCAGAAAACAAGTATCAGTATCAGTAGCTCAAGGAGGTGTCACTGCGTTCGGTCAAATCCATATACGCTACACCATATCTACCAAGCAGATGCCTGACCAGCAGCGTAACCCAACGCGCATAGTCAGGCCTCGAGAAATAAATAAATAAAATAAAATAAAATAAAACCAAAATAAATAAATAAGATAAAAATAAAATAAATAGAAAATAATAAATACATAAAAATACTGCAACTAATAATGATAATATTTATAAGGCGCAAAATCTCGATGAAGTCAACTCTAAGCGCGCGTTCGCGCGCGCACACACACACACACACACACACACACACACACACACACACACACACACACACACACAAACAAACAAAAAAAACAATGATGATAAATAAGCAAATAAAGCAGAAAACAAAACAAAGCAAAAAAAAAAAAAAAAAAAAAATAAATCAAAAGCAGGCCGACAGTTTATCGACTATGTTAAATGATGATGGATCGAAAAACCTGCGGGAAGTGTCTGCTGTTCGGTTGCGAGCGTGAAATCGTCTGTTATCCACGTCTTGTTTCTGCCGTATAGGATTCGTCCCTTCTTCTTGACGGGCGCAATAGCCGAGTGGTTAAAGCGTTGGACTGTCAATCTGAGGGTCCCGGGTTCGAATCACGGTGACGGCGCCTGGTGGGTAAAGGGTGGAGATTTTTACGATCTCCCAGGTCAACATATGTGCAGACCTTGCTAGTGCCTGAACCCCCTTCGTGTGTATATGCAAGCAGAAGATCAAATACGCACGTTAAAGATCCTGTAATCCATGTCAGCGTTCGGTGGGTTATGGAAACAAGAACATACCCAGCATGCACACCCCCGAAAACGGAGTATGGCTGCCTACATGGCGGGGTAAAAACGGTCCTACACGCAAAAGTCCACTCGTGTGCATACGAGTGAACGTGGGAGTTGCAGCCCACGAACGCAGAAGAAGAAGAAGTCCCTTGTTCTTGTTATTGTTGTTGGCGTTGTTGTTGCTGCTGCTGTTTGCCTTGTTTGTTTGTTTGTTTGTTTTTTCGCGTTTCTGTTGTGATTCTGTCACCTCTCTGATTACCGTCACATGTACATGTATACAAACGCGTTCTTCATTGTCGTAAAGAAAATACGGTAATTTTTTTTTTTTTTTTTTTTACTGAAAGCATTTGTTGTTTCAAAGCGCGGGGAACTTACACATCACGTTCATAGCACTGAAAGTTCTACCATCAATACGGCTGACAACGCAGTGTCACTGGCATGCTATAACGTCATTGACGTCGAAAAGCTCTATGATAATGTTTGTCCATAATCTTTCGACTCAGTTCCGCACAAGCAGGAGCCATAATCACATTGCACAAAGTAGTGTGTCAGATATTCGCCCGGAATTCCCCACTTACTCTGTCTCCAACAGATTGGAACGTCCCGCCAAACAGGACTCTTTACATATTTTTCTGTTTCAGTTTCAGTTTCTCAAGGAGGCGTCACTGCGTTCGGAAAAAGAAAATCATATAAAAAAAAAAGTCGTTTATCAACGTTTCAAAGAAGAAGAAGAAAACAAAAACATCAATCATTATCATCATCATTATCATCATCATCATCACCATCATCATTTTAAATGCTCGGAAATGTAAAATCCATACTTCAACAGACAGACATGTATTCTTTCGTCCATGGAGAGTGAAAGAGTCTTGCTACTGCTGCTGCTGCTGCTTTTCTCCTTCTTCTTCTTCTTCTTCTTCTTCTTTCTTTCTTTCTTTCTTCTTTCTTTCTTTCATTTTATTTTTTTTTATATAGGAAACACCCTCTGCGATGTGCTTCTACAGCGAATTTGCCATCATCCCCAAACTTTTTAGATAATGCTTTTGATTCTCTTACTTAAAAAAAAAAAATCTTTATTTACTTAAAATAGAAACACCCACTGCGAAATGTTCTTTTGCAGCGAATCTGCCATCATCACCCCAAACCGTTAACGGTAATATAACCGGGGATAGTTTCAGGGATAAAGAAGAAGAAGGGGGGGAAAAAAAAGCCTCTTCACGAGTCACAGACCACTGACTGAACGTGGGCAGCCTCTGACAAAAAAATAATAAAATAAAAAAATAAAGACAGCCAGGCGGGTGGAGGCGGGCGGGTGGGCGGGTTTTTAAAGGCTGTGGATGACGATGAAGGTGTGTACCCAGTTGCGCTCTGTCAACTCGACTGGTCCACAGCCCTCGTCAGGCCAGGAGGTCCGCTAGAGGAGGACAAAGCCCACCCCCCACCCCCCCGTCAACCCCACTCCCCTCATCCCCACCCCCTACCCCTCCACCTCCCCCACACCACGAGTGCATTGCCCTTTGTTGGAGGCTGACTCTGCCAGCTAGTGGCCGGGCGTCAATGTTTTGCAAATGGGTGGGAGGTAGATGGATGGGGTGGGGGGGTATAGATGGGGGCGCGGGGTAGGTGGGGGGCGGGGGTTAAATTGATATAAACTGATGGAGGTATATAGATGGTGGGTAAATGGGTGTGGGGGGGGGTAACTGGATGGGGGTTAAATTGATACTAATTGATGGAGGTAAATGGATGGTGGGTAAATGGGTGGGGGTAAATGAGAGGGGGTAAATCAGTAGGGGAGTAAATAGGTGGGGTTAAATGGGTGGGGGTTACGTGGGTGGGAGGTAAATAGGGGGTAAATCAGCGGGGTTAAATGGGCGGAGGTAAATGTGGGGGGTGGGGGGGGGTAAATAGGAGGGGCTTAAAAAATGAGAGGGTGGTAAATTGGTGGGGATAGATCTAATGGGAGGGGGTAAATGGGAGGTGGTTGAATTGCAGCAGGAGTAAGCGGGGTGGAGGCGGGGGGGGAGGGCGCATCTGGGAGGGAGGTTCCAGAGTGGGCTTGCAGCCAACACCTTCCCCCTTGCCTCGCCCTTTCAAATCTGCCTTGCAAGCCACCCGTTTTATCCCCCCGCGGTCTTAATATTGTTTGTTTGTTTGAGGTGGGTGTCGTCACATTTAACGAGGCTTTCCGTGAAGGTGGCTGGCTGTGTGGTGTGAGACAGTAACAGCGCTGTGGATACTAAATGATAACAGGAGTATTGGGTGTGAGAAGGTGTGGGGGTGGGGAGTGTGTGTGTGTGGGGGGGGGGGGAAGCCAGGTTGTGGGCTGGGGGAGGGGTTGGGGGGGGATGGGGTGTCAAGGGTTGGGGACTGAGTGGTGGGGTTGCAAATGATCCCTTCATTACTCCTCTTTCTTCCTCTACACCACACCACCCTCCTGTCCTGCATCGTCCAGCCAACCAACGACCTCACCTGCTGGCGTTTGAGCCTGGCCACAGCCACTGCCTCTGTGTGTGTGTGTGTGTGTGTGTGTGTGACTGTCTAGACCCGCTCGGTAAGGCTCCACTCTCATTTCGCCATGGAGAGAACTGCATTACCACGAATGAGAAAGTAGAGGTGGGGGAGGGGGGGGGGAGGCAAATGAATACAACAAGCCAGGGCAGCTTTTAAGCCCCTCGATCTTTACTTTGATGGAGTACGCAATTCCCAGGCTTTGTTGCTCGGTCGGGAACTCTCTCTCCGTGAAAGCAATTCCTGATTCCTGCTGCTGGAAATTGGCGTATAAAGATGCTTTTTGATGTCGCGTGTCTATGAAAAGTCCTCTGATCAAATTGGACAGCGAGCAAACAATAAGGGGTTTATTAATAAGTAATGGTGTGTGGGTGGGGGTGTGGGTAGGGGTGAGAGGGGGATGGGGGTGGGGTGGGGTGGGGTGGAGGGCTGTGTGCCTGGTGAGCGGACAAAGAGAGGACAGCATTATACTTGCTTTGCGTCCACCGCCGCAGAGAGCTCACTGCACGCCTCGACGCTTCCATTGCACGCAGCCACAAGGCCACACAAAGGGAACAAAAAACTTATGAAGATGTGTCTTTGTGGACGTTCAGAAGGCCACCAGACTAACGCCGGCCAGGGCGAATCCCGGGCTTTTGTGGCAGCTTTCAATGGCCGGGGCCGAAATCACGCAGGTTCTCGCGGGAATGGCGAGCGTGGAGCGAGGATGTGTGTTTGCCCCTGTCAGCCTGGATTCATAGGCACGTTGTGTCATGTTTTGACTCGCCCCGCCATTATCCCTCCACAATTCAACAGCCCCTTCCCTTTTTAATGATGTTTGAAGAATGAAACAGATTGACGCAAAAGGCCAAATGTCGGAGTAGGAGTCAAAGAGGCTTTGGGACGAACTTGGGCCAGGGCCTTGTCACGCGCGCTGGAGCTATTAACGCCGCACAAAAGTCCTAGATTAAAAGCCAGCACTGGAGCGCGAGGAGGGGGATGACAATGGCCAGTAAATTGGGAATACTCTCGCCAGTTCCATTTGTTATAATTACCACAGTAAACAGCTCGGGATATGACGGGAATCAGCCAGCCGTCATTACTGCCCACACCCTGGCTAAACTCGCGCCTTGTCTTCCTCAATTTCGCCCTCTGTCTTGTTTGAGAAAGATCTGCTCGCTCATTTCGTCAGACTCGCTACATCTCTGTGTTGAGAAGCTGGACAAATATGGACCTGGCATCACAAGAAGGGCCCTTGACTCTCTCTCTCTCTCTCTCTCTCTCTCTCTCCCCCCCACCCCACCTCCCCCATGCAACCTCTTTCCGCATCCCATCTGCTGGTTCAGTTAGTTCGTCTGTCCATCGCCTGCTGGTGTCAAAAAGGGGGATTTTCCTGTGCGATGTTTCGAAGCAACGAACTCGAAGAACTCTCTCTGAAGGAGGACATGCGTCAGGAAATATACATCCGTGTTGGTTTACGTTAGAGATAGTCATGAAATGATGGCAGCTGGTGTTCTGTGCTGCTGTTCATTTGTTTATTTGCTTTAAAGTTTATCTAGCTGCTGTACAGTAGTTGAAAATTGATTAATTTTTTGTTGTTGAGGAAATGACGGTGGAAAAGTTGTTTCGGAATGTTGTTTTTTTTTTTCCTTATTAACACGTCGATTCACGTTGATACAGAAAAAAGACAGTGTAGATATTTGGTAAGAACTGAACATTTGTGGGGTTTATTGTTTACGTGCAGTGCAAGTAAAAAACATCACTTGCTTCAGATTTAAGGAACTGACACTAACTCTCTGTAATAGGGTCACCGTAAGAATCTTGTTCTTTTCAAAACCAGATTGTTTAACTGACGTTGACTACTAGCATGGTCGGCAAGAACCGTCATTTGTTTTTGATCAGTTTATGAAAACAGTCCCTGGTTAAGTGGCATTGCATTACTCGGTAACAATGTAAGTACAAACCATCATCCGTGAACTAAAAGACACTTCTGACGAACTGAGACTTAACCCTCTTGCATTCACACATCTCAAAGAGAAACGTCTCCTTGTGCTCTGCCGTGGCTGGAATAAATGCAAGGGTGTTCACGTAATTAACCCATTGACTCCTGCCGACGAGGATGCTTGCTCGTCATTGAAGGTCTGTCATCGCATTGAGACCGAGCTCACAAGCAAGGATGTCAGTCATCATAGTTCATCTGGACTTCCTGCTCTTGGGATAGTGATTGTTTGGGTCAGCTAAATCAGCTACACCACTGAAAAGTACACAGAACTTATTTCACCCAGTTTCAACAGTCAGTGGGTGGCACTCCAGCCAGAGATGTGCCAACAGTGTGGCGAGATCCTCCTGCCTGGCATTCCCACACCATGCTGGGAAAAAGAACCAACTGCACATGGCCCCATGACGCTGATTTTGTCTCTCCATGCAAAAAATAACAAAGAGAAAAAACATGAATGTTCGCATAACCCTCCTCTTGCAAAAAGCTTGGCCAGTGTCCCACTTGACAGGCTTACCACATCGACAGATGAGAGAAGCAAGTCAGTGCTGAATCAGAGGGAACTAAAGCGTAGGTATATATATGTATATATATATATATATATATATATATATATATATATATATATATATATATATATACGATCCATCCTTGTACGGAGGTAAATCCAAGAGAAACACAGAGGGAAAAGAACACTGGTCTGTATACTGCTTTTATTGACTTAACGAAGACACATTCGTGACGGTCTGTGGAGACTACCACCCAGACTAGCTTACCCTCCTCGGGTCTTTGAAATCATCCGCCACCCGTCCCTTTGCACCAGGACCAGACAGGCCGGGTCAAGCATGGTGATCGTTTCCCCCATTTCTAAAAGATTTAAATAAAGGAGTGTCCCAGCCCAACTCTCTTCGATATCCTCTTCAGTACGATGCCCAGAGAAGCCAAGAGAAGATCTCAAAGAGACTATACAGTCGTTTCTGAACCGATGGCAGCCCTTTTCAGTCTATGTCGCCTCCCGCCACACACCAAAAAAAGCACCACCGAGCTCATTCTGAAACTGCTGTTTGATGACGACTGTACACTTCCGGCCCATTCAGAGGAAACACTTCAGTACATAGTGAACAACTTCTAAGAGATGGCCCAGTCCTTGAGCTTGCTTATCATTCCAGAAGAATACACGGACACAAAAAATGCTGGTACAAAGAGCCATGGTTCTCACTACCCTTCTGTGTGGATCAGAGGCTGGGTGCTGTGCATAAAGTATATCCGTTGTCGGAGCACTTTCACCAGCCATGCGTACGCACCATACCGGGAATGTAAGGGAAGGGCAGCATCACCAACACAGCACTGGGGGGGGGGGGGGGGAGCCAGTCTCCCCAACATCAACTGAGGCCCTCTTAGTGCTTCGCCATCTGCGTCGGGAAGGGCCTGGCTTGGAAGACACAAGGATGCCAAAAGCTGTGCTCTACAGTCAGGTCCAGAGAAGCTGAAGGAACCCCGCAGATGCGATTCAGAGACCAGCCGAAGCGCCAGCTGTTAGTCTCTGGATTTGACCGTTAGTCTGCCTTCACACTGAGTCCAGCCCGTTGCTGACAGCCAGTTGCCGTCAACCTGACACAGCAACACACTTCAGGCAGACACACAGCCAGTTGCCGTCAACCTGACACAGCAACACACTTCAGGCAGACACACAGCCAGTTGCCGTCAACCTGGCACAGCAACATGCTTCAGGCAAACACACAGCCAGTTGCAGTCAACCTGACACAGCAACATGCTTCAGGCAGACACACAGCCAGTTGCAGTCAACCTGACGCAGCAACATGCTTCAGGCAAACACACAGCCAGTTGCCGTCAACCTGACACAGCAACATGCTTCAGGCAGACAGACAGCCAGTTGCAGTCAACCTGACACAGCAACATGCTTCAGGCAGACACACAGCCAGTTGCCGTCAACCTGGCACAGCAACATGCTTCAGGCAAACACACAGCCAGTTGCAGTCAACCTGACACAGCAACATGCTTCAGACAGACACACAGCCAGTTGCCGTCAACCTGACACAGCAACATGCTTCAGGCAGACACACAGCCAGTTGCCGTCAACCTGACACAGCAACATGCTTCAGGCAGACACACAGCCAGTTGCCGTCAACCTGACGCAGCAACATGCTTCAGGCAAACACAGCCAGTTGCCGTCAGCCTGACACAGCAACATGCTTCAGGCAGACAGACAGCCAGTTGCAGTCAACCTGACACAGCAACATGCTTCAGGCAGACAGACAGCCAGTTGCAGTCAACCTGACACAGCAACATGCTTCAGGCAGACAGACAGCCAGTTGCAGTCAACCTGACACAGCAACATGCTTCAGGCAGACACACAGCCAGATGCAGTCAGCTACACGTAGGGTGCTCTCCAGAAGGAAGACACGGATATTATTGGGATTCACGCTACTAGTATCAAGACACAAATATCATTGGGATCCACGCTGCATGTATCATTGAAGCGTTCCACCCCGTGGCTGGACCAGCCATCCATATCATCTAAGTGCTCGCAACAAATCAAACAAGCTCTCTGGAGACGGCTGGTCGCCACCTAAAATTAATGTCGTGCGCTCAATTCTCGGCCAGCTGCTGTCAGTATCTGGCAAGGCTTTGTGTGAACGTAGCGTTAGATCTGGGAACAGCAGCTGGCTGAAAACGGAGAGAGAGCTGTCACTCTGCAACAGGTGGAACCACGTCCAGCTTGGAGGCAGCCAGAAAGAGTTTCACTTTCAGTTTCACTTTCTCAAGTATGCGTCACTGCGTTCGGGCTAATTCATATACGCCACACCACATCTGCTTGATCGATGCCTGACCAGCAGCGTTACCCAACGCACTTAGTGAGGCCTTGAGTGCGTGTATATACATATGTGTGTACATATAAGAGTGGATTTCTTCTATCATAGAATTTTGCCAGAGGACAACACTGTACTGCCATGTTTTGGGGGTTTTTTTTGTTGTTGGTTTTGTTTTGTTTTGTTTTTTGGGGGGGAGGGTTGTTTTTGTTTTCGTTGTTTTTGTTTTTTGTTGTTGTTTTTTTTGGGGGGGGTGGGGGGTTCAGTGCGCCAAGTGCGTGCAGCACACGGGCCCCCTGTTTATCCTTCTCAATCGAATGACTTGACGTTCAGCTTGATTTTCAAGTCAAACTTAAGAAAAAAAAAAAAAAAGACAAGACGGGGATTCGAACCCAGACCCTCACGGACACTGTATTGGCAGATAAGCTTCTTAACCTTTCTGCCACCTTCATCCGGAGGAAAAGAAGAGGCGAAGGGAAGCAGGGGTACTGGCACCTCCAGTCTGTGTGAACCTTCGTCTGCAACAAACGCTTCAGGTCTGGTGCCTCTTCTTCTTCTTCTTCTTCTTCTTCTTTGTTCGAGGTCTGCACCTCCCACGTTCACTCGTATGTACACGAGTGGGTTTTTAACGTGTATGACCATTTTCAACCCGCTATGTAGGCAGCCACACTCCGTTTTCGTAGGGGGAGGGGGGCTGCATGCTCGGTAGGTTCTTGTTTCCATAACCCACCGAACGCTGACATGGATTACAGGATCTTTAACGTGCGTATTTGCTTGCGTATACACACGTAGGGGATCGAGGCACTAGCAGGTCTGCACATATGTTGACCTGGGAGATAGGAAAAATCTCCACCCTTTACCTACCAGGCGCCGTTATCGAGATTCGAACCCGGGACCCTCAGATTGAAAGTCCAACGCTTTAACCACTCGGAGTGGCTATTGCGCTCATCATCTGGTGCCTCAATAATCAGGCCTATCAGCCACCTGGAAGTGACGGGTGCCGTGGCCCAGTGGTTAGCGCCGTAATCTCGCCCGAGTTTCCTGAGTTCGATCCCCGGTTTCGGCGCACCTGGTTTGGTTAAGGGTGGAGATTATTTTCCATTCTCCCAGGTCAACAAATGTGCAGACCTGCTTGTGCCTGAACCCCCTTTGTGTGTATACGCATGCAGAACATCAAATACACACGTTAAAGATCCTGTAATCCCTGTCAGCGTCCGTTGGGTTATGGTAACAATGGCATACCAAGCATGCACACCCCTAGAAACAGAATATGGCTGCCTACATGGCGGGGTAAAAACGGTCAAACACGTAAAAGCCCTCTCGTACATACTGTACTGGGAGATGCAACTCACGAACGAAGAAGAAGAAGAAGAAGCCACCTGGAAGCCGCACCACGTGCCGTGGATAACCTGTCCAATAATCGTGGAGTGTTGGCCTCGTGGCAACGTGATGGCCGATGAAGCAAACTAATCTGAGCGTGCGGAATCGAATCCCGCACTTACCAAGAACCCGCCCCCCCCCCTCCCCGACCCCCCTTCCCCCCCGTCCCCCTCCACTAGACCTTGAGTTGTAGTATGAACGCTGGTCACATACGCACGAGACGATATACCGAGGTTCCGTGTGTAGCATGCACTTAATGCACGTAAAAGAACTCACGGCAACAAGAATGTTGTTCTTGGCAAAAAATTCGTAGTAACATCCACTCGAATATACGCGCGCGCACGTGTGTGTCTGTAGGTGGTGTGGGGAGGGGTTTGGGGGTGGGGGTGGGGTGGGGGGGGGGGTGGAGGGGCGGGGGGGGGGGGGGGGCTGGCATGCATGTCAGAAACCTGACTGAACGACACAGAAAACGAATGATAAGCACCTAAAGGTAGCTCTAAGTCGGTTCTACCCAGGTAGGCTGCTTGTTCTGTAAAGGACTCCCTGTTTGCAAATCACTTCTTGGAGCTTGGTAGATTCTGACTGAGGATGGTCGCTGTTGATAAGTTATCCTTATCAATTACAATCAAAATGTCCAGTGGGTAGGTAATCTGTCCAGTGATCATGGAACGAGAAGAACCAGTGGAGTCATCCTCAACACGGTGAGAAGAGGGGAGGGGGGAAGGGATACCATAATTATCCACAGCTGGACGTTGAGGTAATCGAATGGCGAGGAAAGAACTCACTGGACGTGGAGGTAATAGAATAGAATGGCGAGGGCAGAACTCACTGGACGTGGATGTAATAGAATAGAATGGCGAGGGCAGAACTCACTGGACGTGAAGGTAATAAAATGACGAGTGCAGAACTCACTGGACGTGGAGGTAATAGAATAGAATGACGAGTGCAGAACTCACTGGACGTGAAGGTAATAAAATGACGAGTGCAGAACTCACTGGACGTGGAGGTAATAGAATAGAATGACGAGTGCAGAACTCACTGGACGTGGAGGTAATAGAATAGAATGGCGAGGGCAGAACTCACTGGACGTGAAGGTAATAAAATGACGAGTGCAGAACTCACTGGACGTGGAGGTAATAGAATGGCGAGGGTAGAACTCACTGGACGTGGAGGTAATAGAATGACGAGAGCAGAACTCACTGGACGTGGAGGTAATAGAATGGCGAGGGTAGAACTCACTGGACGTGGAGGTGATAGAATAGAATGGCGAGGGCAGAACTCACTGGACGTGGAGGTAATAGAATAGAATGGCGAGGGTAGAACTCACTGGACGTGGTGGTAATAGAATGGCGAGGGTAGAACTCACTGGACGTGGAGGTGGAATAGAATGGCGAGGGTAGAACTCACTGGACGTGGAGGTAATAGAATGGCGAGGGCAGAACTCACTGGACGTGAAGGTAATAGAATGGCGAGAGCAGAACTCACTGGACGTGGAGGTAATAGAATGGCGAGGGTAGAACTCACTGGACGTGAAGGTAATAGAATGGCGAGGATAGAATTCACTGGACGTGAAGGTAATAGAATGGCGGGAGCAGAACTCACTGGACGTGGAGGTAATAGAATGGCGAGGGTAGAACTCACTGGACGTGAAGGTAATAGAATGAAGAGGGCAGAACTCACTGGACGTGAAGGTAATAGAATGGAGAGGGAAGAACTCACTAGTCGTGAAGGTAATAGATTGGTGAGAGAAGAACTCACAGGACGTGAAGGTAATAGAATGGAGAGGGCAGAACTCACTCAACGGGGATGTAATAGAAAAGCGAGGGTAGAACTCACTGGTCTTGGAGGTAATAGAATGGCGAAGACAGAACTCACTTGACGTCGGCAGAACTCACTGGACGTGGAGGTAATAAAATGGCGAGGGCAGAACTCACTGGACGTGGAGGTAATAGAATAGAATTGCGAGGGTAGAACTCACTGGACGTGGAGGCAATAGAATAGAATGGCGAGGGCAGAACTCACTGGACATGGAGGTAACAGAATAGAATGGCGAGGGTAGAACTCACTGGACATGGAGGTAACAGAATAGAATGGCGAGGGCAGAACTCACTTGACATGGAGGTAATAGAATAGAATGGCGAACTCACTAGACGTGGATGTAATAGAATAGAATGGCGAGGGCAGAACTCACTGGACGTCGGCAGAACTCATTGGACGTGGAGGTGATAGAATGGCGAGAGCAAAACTCACTGGACGTGAAGGTAATAGAATGGCGAGGGCAGAACTCACTAGACGTGGATGTAATAGAATAGAATGGCGAGACCAGAACCCACTGGACGTCGGCAGGACTCACTGGACGTGGAGGTAATAAAATGGCGAGGGCAGAACTCACTTGACATGGAGGTAATAGATTAGAATGGCGAACTTACTAGACGTGGATGTAATAGAATAAAATGGCGAGGACAGAACTCACTGGACGTCGGCAGAACTCACTGGACATGGATGTAATAGAATAGAATGGCGGGTGCAGAACTCACTGGACATGGATGTAATAGAATAGAATGGCGAGGGCAGAACTCAGTGGACGTCGGCAGAACTCACTGGACATGGATGTAATAGAATAGAATGGCGGGTGCAGAACTCACTGGACATGGATGTAATAGAATAGAATGGCGAGGGCAGAACTCACTGGACGTTGAGGTAATAGAATAGAATGGCGAGGGCAGAACTCACTAGACGTTGAGGTAATAGAATAGAATGGCGAGGGCAGAACTCACTGGACTTGATGTGGAGGAATAGAATGCGACGAGTAGAACTCACTTGATGTGGAGGTAATAGAATGGCGAGGGTAGAACTCACTGATGTGGAGGTATAGAATGGCGAGGGTTAGAACTCAACTGGACGTGGAGGTAATAGAATGGCGAGGGTAGAACTCACTGGACGTGGAGGTAATAGAATGGCGAGGGCAGAACTCACTGGACGTGAAGGTAATAGAATGGCGAGGGTAGAACTCACTGGACGTGAAGGTAATAGAATGGCGAGGGTAGAACTCACTGGACGTGGAGGTAATAGAATGGCGAGGGTAGAACTCACTGGACGTGGAGGTAATAGAATGGCGAGGGTAGAACTCAGTCCGCACATGGACAACAAGTGAGCATGACGCTGCAAGTCCCCAAAACTCTTGAGGCAAAAACTGCCAGACACAAAGTGACGCATTCTGTTCGGTTTGTTTGTTTGTTTGTTTTAGTTTTGAATTATTTTGTTTTGTTTTGTTTTTCTGTTTTGTTTTGTTGTTGTTGTTGTTTTGTTTTTTTGGGGGGGGGATTGGGGGGGGGGTTGTGTTTTTTGTTTGTTTGTTTGTTTGTTTTTGTTTGTGTTTTTTTTTATTGCTTGCTTCTTTGTTTGTGTCTTTTTTTTTAAACCGGAGCACTTCCTGCTCCAAGGTTTTTGTCATGACTGTGTTCGTCTATCTGTTTTATTCACCGCACAACATCACTAAAAGTCCAAGGCAAAATACACACGAAATCAGAGCAGACACAAAAATTGGACATGATATTACATTTTGAAAAAAAAAAAAAAAAAGGAGGGGGGTCGAGGGGGGGGGGGGGGGGGACAAAACAATCTTTGTTTCGCAAGTAAAAAAAAAAATTTTTACAGCCGTTGTTTTTCTGTCTCCATAGCTGATGTTTTTCCCCAAAGTAAACACAACACTCATTAAAAAAAAAAAAAAAAAAAAAAAAGGGGGGGGGGGGGGGGGTCAACGGCAAGACCTCATAATGGTGCTAGCCGGAACTAGTGTTGTTGTTGTTGTTGTTGTTGTTGTTGGTCCACTTACAGAAACTGCAGACAGAGAGCGAAAACCACGTGTGGCAAACGACTCTTCAACTTTGGTCTGAAAAGGTGAATGAAACAGGGAGGAAATGGAAGAAGACAACAACAACAAGAACAAGAAAAGTGAAAGAGACCAGTAAACGACAGGAAATAGGAAAGAGCAGCTCCACCCTCTTAATCAAACATAACTCGGTCATTGTCCAACTCATTATCACAGACGAACGAGAAGACGAAGATGATGATGCTGCTGCTGATGATGATGATGAAGGAAGAAGATGATGATGATGAAGATGTTGATGATGATAAAGGAGAAGAAGAAGATGATGATGATGATGATGATGATGATGAAGGAAGAAGATGATGATGATGATGGAAGAAGAAGATGATGATGACGATGATGATGATGAAGGAAGAAGAAGAAGAGGAGGAGGAAAAAGAAGAAGAAGAAGAAGATGATGATGATGATGATGATGATGATGATGATGATGATGATGATGATGAAGAAGAAGAAGAAGAAGAAGAAGAAAGATTATCGCGGACAAAACAGTATCCAAGGTGCGCTCCCAGTTCACCAAAGTGATTATCAGTGTGTCTGTATGCGCTCCATCACTTCGCCCCTCAGCCATTGGATGAACGACCTGCACAACATTCGTCAGATTCTGCCAAGCAGCTAAGCACAAGAGTCTCAACATATCTACGTTTTTTAATGGTCCTTTAACTACCGCTGGACCATTATGTGATTTCAGGGGAGGGGGTTGGGGGGTCAAATTTTAAAAATATGTGCCGTGTCACAGGAGTACGCAAGTCAAAAGTGTGTAAAGACTAAAAAATGATATCTTGACAATATATCCATTATTATAGAAAACAAACGAAGCACAACTCTCTCTCCCTCTCTCTCTCTCTCTCTCTCTCTCTCCCTCTCTCTTTCTCCACACACATGTACATCTCTCTCTCTCTCTCTCTCTATATATATATATATATATATATATATATATATATATATATATATATGCATATATATGTAATATTGTTTTCACACAACTTCACACATGGGTAAGAAAAAGCTTGAGAGTAACGTAAGAATCAGAATTCCATTACCTGGCATTGATAATGTGATGCTTTGCTTTCTATTTTTCAGGCTGACATGCACAAGTCATGATTCACGGGGGAAAAAAAAAAAGAGACTGCAATGGCAACCACAACTTTTTCTTTTTAAATGCCCACAAAACAGACTCCAGCTTATCAACCTCACTTTTTTTTCTTTTTAAATGCCCAGAAAACAGCCTACCCATTATCCACCACACCTTTTTTTTAACATTAAATGCCTACAAAACAGCCTATCTCTTATCCACCACAAACGTTTCTTTTTAACTCACTCAGTACGGCCAGTCCTCTCTTCTCCTCTACACAGACCCCTCGGATGTCCAGTGGGTGTCTGAATGACCCAACCTTTAGCTTCCGTCGTCAGAATTGTGGTATTCTTTGTTAACATTCACGTCTTCAGTAAAAGAGCCTTCCGCTTGCAATATTTTGATGATGGTAATTGGGGTGAAACGCTGTTAACGTCGTCTCTTTCGCCGTTCGTATGGAAAGAGTTAAATGCTCACAAAACAGCCTGCCTTTTATCCACCACACCTTTTCTTTCTAAATGACCACAAAACAGCCTACCACCCATCGACCATGACCCATCCACCCTCAAGTTTGGTTGTTGTTTTTTTCTTTTTAAATGCTCATTTAAAAAAAAAAACACAAAAAAAACCCCAGCCTCCCACCACCACCTATCCACCCACATTTTTCTTTTCTTTTTAAATGCCGTCAAAAACAGCCTCCGTCCATCACCCATGCACCTCCACCTATTGTTTTTTTTCTTTTTAAATGCCCACAAAACAGCCCCCACCCCCACCCCACACCCACCCTCTTCCTCACCCATCCACCCATCCGCCCCAAACAATTTTTCTTTCTTAAATGCCCTCAAAACATCCTCTACCTTACCCCCCACCCCCCAACTCCCCTTGCCATTCCTCTCCACCCCCACCCCCCCCCCCCACCACCACCACCCCACCACCCTCCACCCCAATAGGTCCCACTCTCCTTGAGCTCGCAAGTATTGCAATATAATGCATGTCTCGCGTTTCCGACGTCCTCTTGTTATTTCTGGTCTCCTTCTGGCTTCTCTCAGACTTTTTCTCCTGCCCCTCCCCCTCCCTCCCCCACACCCCCACCCCCACCCCTTGTGATGCTGCTGCTGCTGCTGCTGCTGCTTCTGCTTCTGCTGCTAGCTAGCTAGCTCGCTAGCTGCTATTGCCTTGTCTGGCAATTTGTTTTATGCGCTTTCCTATCAAAGGCTTGTGCCCCATTCTTCTCGTCGCAGGCTGAGCCGGAGAAAAGAGTCAGTATACCCTGAAGTGTCTCCGGCGCTGCAGCCGCTTTGAAGAGGACCCTTTTCCTTTCGTCATGTCGGCCCGAAGGGTGTAGAGAAGTGGATGGGGGGGGGGGGGGGGGGGGGAGGGCGGGTTTGGTGAGGGGGGTTGGGTTGTGGGTGGGGGGGGGGGAGGAGAGCTGGGGAAGGAGGCGATGAGAGGAAATGCCAACCGTAATGACAGCGGTGGACAAGACTGTGGCTTTGAGGGCAAGAAAGAAAAGAAGACAAGAAGAGGAGGAGGAGGAGGAGGAGAGGAAGGGAGTGTGACAATGGCTGGAGATAACAGTCTTGCGCCATTACGGGCCAATTATGGTTCACCATTGGCCCCGTTTCATTTCCGGCGTGAGGGCTGTGGCTTCAGGACTTTTGTGGAGGAGGAGGAGGGGGAGGTAGTATAAGGAGGGGTGGGGTGGGGTGGGGTGAGGCGGCGAGGGTGTGTGTGTAGGGGTGGGGGTTGGGGAGGGAGGGGGTTGGCACCCTCTTGTTTCTGTTGTTGTTGTTGTTGTGTCTTGGTTTCCATACTCCTTTCTTTCCTTTCTTTCTCCTGTCTTTCTGAAGGTTGTGCAGGGGGTTTTTTTTCTTCTTCTTGTTCTTCTTCTTTTCTCTCTCTCTCTCTCTTTTTAATTTTATTTTATTTTATTTTTTTGTTTGTTTGGTTGGTTGGTTGGTTTTGTGTGTACATATCTGTAGTAGTAGTCGTAGTCGTAGTAGTAGTAGTAGTAGTAGTAGTAGTAGTAGTCCGTTAGAGCCAGTGTCTTGTCGTAGTAGTATTTCGTGCGAGTGTTTTGTAGTTGTAGAAGTAGTAGCAGCAGCAGTTATAGTATCAGCAGTAGTGGTAGTAGTAGTAGCAGTATTCTTATTATTATTCTTGTTGCTTATAGTCCAGCCGACCGGACAGGGCCATATCAGGACTGTCAAACCATACAAATGCTCAACCGCGTCAACACAAAACTGTCACATCTAAATAAATAAATAAACAAATAAAAGAAACAACAACAACAACAAAAAACCCACTAAGATAAACCCACAAAACACAGTTCATGACACAGTATCCCAACCATTTAGCTCCCTATGGCAAATAAGACTAGACCATGCTGAGGACGCCAGCCATTCCGCTTAATTTATCATCCTCGTTAAAAAGGAAAAAAAAAAAAATACTTCAAAGCCAAACAAAAAAATACATTAAACGGCCATATGGACAAATAACACTGCAGAATGGGCAGCTAGTGTCCATCCCAGTGTTTACATTTCACTACCTAATCGCCAGAGCAAAAACAGCACAGATAGTACATCATAGACTGCGGAAAAGAGAAAAAGAAAAAGTGTCAAGGCTTGCTTGAAAAAAAAGAAATGGGAATGGACTGGGAATTCAGAAAAAGGAAACAACAGTGAAGATAGAAAAATTTTTTTAAAAGGCAGAAACAAAGAGAGTGACAGAAAAGAGGAAATTTCTAGCACAGAATTTCCAGAAGGCGGCGGTGCTGTTTATACTGAAAGACACCCGGCATCCCCGTGGGGGGAGTAGTAGAAGTAGTAGCAGCAACAGCAGTAGTAGTAGTAGTAGTAGTAGTAGTAATAGTCGTAGTGGAAGTTGTGGTAATGATAGTGTCATTTAAAGTATTTTCACCCTTGTGATGTTGGATTTGTGTATAGATAGATAGATAGATATGCGTGTATGTGTGTGTTTGCGTACGCCCGCGCGCGATTGTATGTTTATGGTGGAGGGGCTCGGGGGGTTGGGGGGGGAGGGGGTGGTATTCATGCACGAAATATGTATCGGGCTGAGATCGGAAAAGAATGAAAACCCGTGTTGATACTCACAATTGCACACACAGCACACGGATGTGATTGGCATGCATACTCAGTGCACATCAATGCATGTTCTGTTTGGCTGGAAGCACATGTGCGGAGGATCTGTTGCTGCTGCTGCTGTTGCTGTTGCTGCTGCTGCTGTTGTTGTTGTAAGAATGATCTGAGTGCCAATGAACTGCCCTAGCAGACACGTTTGTGTGTACGAGATCAGAGGAACATCGCGATATCTTGTCATTTTATAATTATACTATTATATCGAGCTGTTTAGTTCGCGAAGATTCTTCTGAAATCTATCAAACAGCTTCAACCGTATACAGGCAGACATTTCGACATTTGTGTTAAAAGATGTCGGTAATATCCAATATATTCAATATTTTGTATATGCATCTGGAAAAGGAATGAAAAGAATCGAGATTACATTTTGTCTGTCTTTGTTCCGTTTTTGTTGTTGTTGTTGTTGTTCTTGCTGCTATTGTTGCTGTTGTTGTTTTGTTGTTGTTGTTGTGGGTTGTTTTTTTTCTTATTTCCTCAGACTTGACAAATGGCCATAACCGACTGATAGCGTGAAATGGGAAATCCCATCTCTGTGTGTGTTTGTGTGTATTTGTGTGTGCTTGTGTGTATTTGTATGTGTATGCGTATGTGTGTGTGCGTGTATGTCTTTCTGTATGTGTGTGTGTCTGTCTGTCTGTGTGCGCGCGCGCGTGTGTGTGTGTGTGTCTGTCTGTGTCTGCCTGTGTTTGTCTGTGTCTGTGTGTTTGTGTAATGTTGCTGTTGTTGTTTGTTCGTGTGTGTGTGCTTGTGCGCGAGCGCGTCTGTCTGTCTGTCTGTCTGTCTGTCTGTCTCTCTCTCTCTCTCTCTCTCTCTCTCTCTCTCTCTTTCTCTCTCTGTCTCTCCTCTGTGTGTGTGTGTGTGTGTGTGTGTGTGTGTGCGTGTGTGTCCTTTCGCTTGTGTTTGCATTTGTATATATTTCAAGGGTTTCTATTGATATTATTCATTGAAAAGTTTCATTGTTGCACTCATCCTCTCTTTTTTCTTCTCTCTCTCTCTTCTTTAGTTATTCCTCTTTTACTTTTACTTTTTGTTTCATTATTACAATCTTTTTGTGTCTTTATTTCTTTATTTCTGTTCTTAACCCTCTTACTTTCTTTTCCTTTTTACATTATTTTCAAGAGTCTTTGAACCTCTGGAAAAAAACAAGTAGAACAAACAACAAAAAGAACAGCAGAATATTTCAAATGCAGCAACGATGAGAAATAAAAAGCAAAACAAAAAAAAAACGAAACAAACAAACAAACAAAAAAGATACCCCCAAAAAACAATAAGATAAAACGAAATAAAATTCTGCGAAGATTTTTTTTTTTTTTTTTTTTTTGAAGGGCAGTGGCGGTTGGAGGGGGCGGCGTGGGGGTGGGGGGTGGGGGAGGGGGTCATATTATTAAGCTTGGGAACTTTGGGAAGCAATATACGTAAAAGTGACAACTTCTGTCTTGGCTGGCATGGGTGGAAATGCCACAGTCGTCTCCATCGGTTTAAGTGTCTTCTCCACATGAAGGATTTGGATTCATGCTAAGTGGAATGTTCTCATTAATATTGTATCAGGTCTTTCGGAGTGAGTGGGTTGTTGTTGTTGCTTTTTTTTCTGTAGATTTTGTCCCCCCCCCCCCAACCCCCCCCCCCCCCCTCCCCCCCCTCCCCCCTTCTTTCTTTTTTACCTTCCCATCTCATCTTTCTTCTTGCATAGCTAGGAGTGTATTTGTGTCAGCCAAGTATCTGCTTCCTTTTCAGACGGGGAGAAAGAGAGTGTGTGTGCGTGACTGTATGTGTGTGTGTGTGTGTGTGTGTGTGTGTGTGTGTGTGTGTGTGTGTGTGTGTGTGTGTGTGTGTGTGTGTGTGTGTGCGTGAGAGAGAGAGAGGGGGGGAGAGAGAGAGGTTGGGGTGAGGAGTATGTCTCTGCCTCTGTCAGTCTGCGTTTGTATTTCTCTGTCTCTGTCTCTGACAGTCTTTGTCTGTCTGTCTGTCTGTCTGTCTGTCTATATCTGTCTATCGCTGTCTGTCTGCCTCTCCATTAGTCTATAATCTGCTCTCTCTCTCTCTCTCTCTCTCTCTCTCTCTCTCTCTGCCCTTTACATATCCACCCCAGTGTCTCTCCCTTTATGCATATGTGATTGCATAAGCGACAGTATCCCCCCCCCCTCCCCCCCGTCACCCCCACCACGGCCCAGCAATTCACTTACTTAGTTACTTACTTATTTGCTTGCGTGCTTGCTTGCTTGCTTGCTTACTTATATACCCCCACATCGTGCGACGCATGAGACAGTCTGTCTGTCACTCTGTCCATCTATTTAAGTACAAAGTCCGCTCGATATAAGAATCTGAATGCGGGCAAGTGGGCATACTTACATAGGAAACGACTTTTCCAGCCGATCGATGTATCCTCCCTCAGTTCTCACGCATTTCCAGTTCTTTCAAAACCACGTGTCCATGGCACCCGATCGCGAAGATTTAGTTATACCTGTGATAACACCCTCAAATAAAGCTCGGGTATCTCTCAGCATTTCGATACTGCCTTCTTCTCAGCTGTCGCTTGACAAAAGGGAACAAATCACAAGGGGGACAAATCGAGGGAATATAGGGGTTGTACATGACCAACTGTGCGCTTTTTTTTTTCTCTCCAGAAAGTCCAGAGTTGCTGCTGGAGTGTGTGCTCTGGCATTGCCTTGATTGATAAGGATATTTATATAGCGCCTATCCTCGGTCAGAGACCAAGCTCTGAGCGCTTTACAAACACTGAGTCATTTACACAACAGGCTGCCTACCTGGGTAGAGCCGACTGACGGCTGCTATTGGGCGCTCATCATTCGTTTCCTGTGTCATTCAATCAGATGTCAGGCACGCACACCTATACGCTCAAACTTGTAACATTTAACATTTTACGCGTATGACCGTTTTGTTTATTTACCCCGCCATGTAGGCAGCCATACTCCGTTTTCGGGGGTGTGCATGCTGGGTATGTTCTTGTTTCCATAACCCACCGAACGCTGACATCGATTACAGGATCTTTAACGTGCGTATTTGATCTTCTGCGTGCGTATACACACGAAGGGGGTTCAGGCACAAGCAGGTTTTCACATGTATTGACCTGGGAGATCGGAAAAAAAAATGCAGCAGGTCACTTCTAGATTCAGTGCGGGGACACTGTCTGCACCATGCTTCAGATACGATACACAGGTAGTGGTTGACACACCAGTCTGAGGTCACTGCATATTTCTGTCCTGAAGTGGTACGGTGGTTACATGGCCTGATTTTGAAGAAAAGAAGAAGAGGGGGGGAAAGGAACACACCACCATTTGTTTTTTCTGCCCTTCTCGATCTTTTGAATTCCACAGATGGCTTCTCAGCTGAGACGGCCCAGACTGCTAACTGTTACTTTGTTTCGGGATCACACTGAAATATCCACGTCTAGTCTCTACTTACAATGTAGGTATATCAAACTCGGTTTGATCTTCCAACGTGAGATGTTTGGAGCATGTGTGTGCTGCAAAAAAAAAAAAAACACATTTCCTTCTTTCGTTCATTGTTAATTAAAGTCATGAGAGACCCAACGAACACAACGGTTCCCAGTGCCAAGCTGATCATCGAAAATTATACATCGAAGTACTGTTCAGTGTATTACCTATTTCATCATGGGTAATTTTTTGGATTCTCCTCAATCCATTACCTTACCTGGGACATTTTCTCTTGCAGTTTCTCAGTTTCAGTTGCTCAAGGAGGCGTCACTGCGTTCGGACAAACCATATACGCTACACCACATCTGCCAAGCAGATGCCTGACCAGCAGCGTAACCCAACGCGCTTGAGAAAAAAAAGGTCTTGAGAAAAAAAAGCAAAAGAAAAAAAAGCTGGGGAATAAATAATAGATAAGCTTACATAAATAAATGAATAAATGAATAATAATTATAATATAGAAAAAAGGTAGTAGTAATAATAATAGTAATACTAAAAAAATAAATAAATAAATAAATTATTTTTTTAAAAATAAAAAAATAATAAAAAATAAAAACTTCTTGCAGTAAGGACGGTTACTGTACGACCACAACCGTCGAGCGTTGTAATCTCAAGCTTTAATCAGTTTAATCAAAACAAAGGCTCGGCATGATGATCGCTTGACTATGCCTAGCAAATGTGGTGTAGCGTATATGGATTTATCCGGACGCAGTGACGCCTCCTTGAAAAACTGAGCCTGAAACGTATGTATCCATGTATGTATGTGTGTCTGGTTGCCTAGCCGCCTCTCTGTATGTCAGTCCGTCAGTCTGTCTGTCTGTCTGTCTGTCGTGTTCACATGTTATTTCTACCATGGACTCATAGCCCACTCGCACAAGTTTTGCGTGTTCTCTATTGAAAGGTCTTCTGATTCACCAGCGGCTCGTGTGAGTACGTGGAAAACATCTGACTTGCGACTGTTGGTCAGGAAATTTGATCGACGCTCTCAAAGGGGTATGTCTTGGTGCATTGCAAACTCTACACCTCTCCGTCTTACTGTCTCTGTCTCTCTGTCTGTCTGTCTCTGTCTCTCTCATTCTCTCTCTCTCTCTCTCTCTCTCTCTCTCTCTGTGTCTCTCTCATTGCCTCTCATTCTCCCCCTTTCTCTGCCCTTCTCTTTCTCTGTCCCTCTCTCTCTCTCTCTCTCTCTCTCTCTCTCTCTCTCTCTCTCTCTCTCTCTCTCTCTGTTTCTGTCTCTCTCCCTGCCTCTCATTCTCCCCCTTTCTCTGCCCCTCTCTTTCTCTGTCCCTCTCTCTCTCTCTCTCTCTCTCTCTCTCTCTCTCTCTCTGTTGGGTGTGTCTGTCTGCATGATTGCAACGTGCGAGTACGTTGGGTTTTTTGGGTTGTTTTTTTTTTAACGTATTGACATGACTATCATAACCACCACCCCCTTTCACCCTACCCCTCTCCCCCTGCTCCTTTCTGTCACTCTCTGTCTCCCCCTGTCTCTCTCTCCCCCTCTCTCTCCGTCCCTCCATCTCTCCCACGACAGTCTAGCAGCAGAGATCGGGTGGGTCTCCTTCACGAGGGGTCCATCAGGGTTTATCGAACAACACAAGGGCCTTTGTCTGATTGACAGACGGGCAAACACCATCCGCCTCAAAGGGCTTTTAAAAGACTTTTCAATGGTCCCGGCACAACCCCTGATGGGCAACCCTTCCCCCCCACACCACAACCCCCACCCCCACCCCCCACCCCCCACCCCCATCCCCAAAACCTCTTTCTTAACCAACGCAACCCTCCCACATAATAACACGCCGCGCGCCAGACCTTTACACACCCTCCACCCCCACCCCCCTCCCGTCCCCACCACCAATCTCCCCATACCCCAACCACCCACCAGTCATAACTCCCCCACCCACCCACCCCCACACACACACACCCCAACCCACCCGCACCTTACCCTCCGCCCCAGCATTTTTGAAAAATGATCTTCCCGGGGCAATTATCTCAAGACAGATAAAACCGTGTAAGATTATTCACTTCCTCATTTCATGGGCAAAGAAAGAGACGAATGGGGGATTGATTCCCCCCCCTCCTTTCCACACCCCCCCCCCCCTGCCCCCCACCCCCTAGTCCCCCAACCCACACCCCTACCAAGTCCAACCACCTCCAGAGTACATCCCCAGCCGGGCCCCCCCCCCCCCCACGCCGATTATGTGTGTGTGTGTGTGTGTGTGTGTGTGTATGTGTGTGTGTGTGTGTGTGGTGGGGGGGTGCCCTTGTTCCAGCTGAAGCGAGGACGTTTCATTTCATCACTGCTTAGCCACGTTTAATCATATTTCCGGGTAAATAGAAACCTCAATCAGAAAGGCCCATTTTCCTCCCCCTGATTAGACAGTGGCTGGCAAAAAGATACCGTATTAATGCTGCTCGGGGTCAGCCTCGCCGCCGGGGCCACATACGTAATATCGCGAGTCAACACGAGGGATCGCGAGAGGGCAGCGCGGAGAAAAATTAGCGCGCCATTTTGTCGTTTGTCCTGTGCCCCCGCGCGTCACACGGCGGGGCACGATGGGGGCACGGATGCCCGGTGCAGTGTTGCTCTTTAAGCGGCCATTGAACACAAATCACGCCATAATAGCTCCGCCACCTTTGCGCCTTGCCGAACAAATATGTCGCGCGAGGGGGAGATGGATGGGCCTACGATTGGTCTGGGTCGACAGAGGCGCAAGCAGAAGGAGATGGCTAAGGGGGTGTGGGGCTGGGGGTGGGGGCCGGCCGTGAGGAGAGGTTGCAGCGAGATGAGAGGAGAGAGAGAGAGAGACGGCAAGAAATAGGAAAGACTGTGTCAACACACCATTCAGCGGCCCTCAGCTCTCCCCCTGCCCATTGAATTCCGATGCAAGATTACAATCCAAAAAGCCCCAAGACTTGATGGCGGCTGGGGGGTAGGGGGTTTGGGGGGGCGGGGGGGGCGGATGTGTGTGTGTGTGGGGGGGCGAGGGCGGTAAGGGGGGGGGGGTAGTGATGGTTGGGTCAGGGTTGGGGGTTGAGAAGAGAGTGAGGGGGGTGGGGGTGGGGGGTTGGGGAGAGAGAGAGAGAGAGAGAGAGAGAGAGAGTTGGCGGCTATTGGCAGGCGAGCTGAAAGACATATTGCTTGGAAAGCAAAGATTAGCGACACGGCTGACAATCGCTGCCACCCAGCCGGGTGCAGTCTCATTCATCGCGGCGGTGTTGCAGCAACATGTCACAGAGGCTGACTGACAAGGTACACTTAGGACCAGGGATGGGATGAGGAGGAGAGGCTAAAGGAGCAGTGCCGTTTGTGTATTTGTTTGTTTGTTTGTTTGTCTGTTTGTCTGTTTGCTTGTTTGTTTGCTGGAAGTGATGTTTCGGGGGGGGTGGCCTCATGGATACGAACGAACATCCGTTTAGAAAACCAGACGCCGAGCGGTTTGAATACCGCACAAAGCGAATACGAACTGAACAGCTGGCTGAGTTTTTTGATGATATCAATGATGAAATTATTCTGCAGGCAAGATTACACTTTTTATCTGATTTACAGAACACCTCTTACTGCCGTGTTCAGATGAGTAATAAATGGCTTTAATTTCACATGCTTTCAGTTATTTTACAGAAAATCTCACTCTCATGTTCAGTGATGCGATAAAGGACTTGAACTGATATGAACTTTTTTTGCGTGCAAACAGAATGTATCTGATATGAACTTCTTTGTTTTCTTGTTTTCTTTTTTCGTGGAAACAGAACGAAAGGTAACGGACAATTAGGGCAAAATCTCGCGAGAGGAAACACTACCGATACAGCAAGATGCATGCCATGAACGGAATTAGAAATGTAGGTGGGAAGTATCTCCTAATGTGAGCATGGTGCGAATGATTCTGGCAGCACTGTCAGGCAGCCGTCTTGATGATTATGGCCCCACCCCCTACCCCCCACCACCACCCCCTAGCCCCCACCACCACCCGGGCAGACAGCTGAGCCATAAACAATCGGAGCGTGGAATGAGGTTATGCCCATGGCGATACACAGCGATGATTAGGTGAAAGAAGATGACCGTGCGGAGTGGCAGCGAGAAGGCATGAATGACCATGAGGAACGTTGTTTGCTGACCTGGGGTCAGGCATTGTAGTTCAGACGGCTGGCCAGTTCCAGAAGCAAAAAAAAAAAAAAAAAAAAATTCTGGAGATCCTCCTTGAAACTCCTTCTAGCACTACAGACTGGCTGCTTCACCGTCATGACGTGAGACAGAACAGCTACCGGATACTGGATACGGTGACTGACGTTTGACAGATTTTGATATGGATACTTATATAGCGCCCATCCTCGGTCGGGGACCAAGCTCCAAGCGCTTTACAATCTCAGGGTCACCAGTTTGCACAACAGGCTGCCTACCTGGGTAAATCCGACTGACGGCTGCCATTGGGCTGCTCATCATTCGTTTCCTGTGACATCATATCAGATTTCAGGCACGCACACATACATACACACTCAGACAGACATGTAACATTTTACGTGTATGACTTTTAGTTTATTTACCCCCCGCCATGTAGGCAGCTGCACTCCGTTTTCGGGGGTATGCTTGCTGAGTAAGTTGTTGTTTCCATAACCTACCGAACGCTGACTTGGATTACAGGATCTTTAACGTGCGTATTTGATCTTCTGCGTGCGTGTATACACACGAAGAGAGGTCCAGGCGCCAGTAGTGCTGCACATGTGTTGACCTGGGAGATCGGAAAAAATCTCCACCCTTTACATACCAGGCGCCGTTACCGAGATTCGAACCCGGGACCTTCAGATTGAAAGTCCAAACTTTAACTACTCGGTTATTGTGGCCGTCACAGAACGAGTTAAAAGCTTGGGCATCCCCCATCGGCCACCCAGTAGTCAGGTCATCATCAGGTCATCATCGGAATGTGAGATGCATCAGCCACCTGGTTTTACACCTTCTGGCTGTATCTGCTGATGTCAACGTCAGCTGTTACAGGAATCGGAATGGGAATCATGATGGTAAACCTGCGTTCCCAACGATCAGCAACCGGACTTAGCCACAAACGTTGCTCACTGTTCTGTTTGTTTTGATAGAGTTCAGTGCTGTCTTTGTTTTTGGCTTGGGACAAGACCATCGCAAAGCCTAGACAAGTCACCCCGGTTATGGAAGAGTAGATTGTTTGACATTCGCAGATTAGCACTTTCATGACGGTATGTGCAAGCTGTGGAGTGTTGGCCTTGAGGTAACGCGTCCGCCTAGGAAGCGAGAGAATCTGAGCGCGCTGGTTCGACTCACAGCTCAGCCGCCGATATTTTCTCCCCCTTCACTAGATCTTGAGTGGTGGTCTGGACGCTAGTCATTCGGATGAGATGATAAACCGCGGTCCCGTGTGCAGCATGCACTTAGCGCACGTAAAAGAACCCACGGCAACAAAAGGTTTGTTCCTGGCAAAATTATGTAGAAAAATCCAGTTCGATAGGAAAAACAAATAAAACTGCACGCAGGAAAAACTACAAAAAATGGGTGGCGCTGTAGTGTAGCGACGCGCTCTCCCTGGGGAATATGGTGACAGTAGTGAATGAAGGACCTGTCTTGATGTGGACGTCTTTTAGATGTGCATTCTTATCTGTGTTTGTTGTTTATTGTTTGCTCTTGTGTTGTTGTTGTTGTTGTTTTAAACGCCCAAGAACACCCTTTGAGTGTCTGCATAAGAGTAAAGTTAAAGAGCCTGTTATCCATATCACCGTTCGGTAGGTTATGAAAAGTTTGTTGTTGTTTTTTAAATACCCTGCATGCACCAACCACGACAGATTCAGATGAAGAAGAGAACAGCAGGTGCCCTGGTTGGTACAGTGTAGGGACGACGTACCACTTCAAGTTCTTGTCTTCTTTGCACTTCCTCTACTACAGATCATGGAGCATGGTGCTTGGCCCCACAATGACAATACCTACATACAGTCACATAGTTGTTGTTGTTGTGTATGTTGTGGGCGATGACTTCTTCTTCTTCTTCTTCTTCTTCTGCGTTCGTGGGCTGCAACTCCCACGTTCACTCGTATGTACACGAGTGGGCTTTTACGTGTAGGACCGAATTTTACTCCGCCATGTAGGCAGCCATACTCCGTTTTCGGGAGTGTGCATGCTGGATATGTTCTTGTTTCCATAACCCACCGAACGCTGACATGGATTACAGGATCTTTAACGTGCGTATTTGATCTTCTGCTTGCGTATACACACGAAGGGGGTTCAGGCACTAGCAGGTCTGCACATATGTTGACCTGGAAGATCGGAAAAATCTCCACCCTTTACCCACCAGGCGCCGTTACCGAGATTCGAACCCGGGACCCTCAGATTGAAAGTCCAACGCTTTAACCACTCGGCTATTGCGTCCGTCAGGCGATGACTTCGGGACAGGAGATATATGTGAAGACCATGTCACTTCAGTCCTCATCGAACGCAAACACGCTGATGGTTGATGAGACTGACTCGCCATTTATTCAGTACCTGTGTTGCAAACAAGTGTTGAAACCAACAAGGAAGAAGGTGGCAGAATGGTTAAGACGCTCCTGTGCCAACACAGAGAGTCCGTGAGGGTCTGGTTTCGAATCCCGCTCTCGCCCTTTCTCCCACATTTGACTGGAAAATCAAACTGAGTGTGTAGTTATTTGGATGAGACGACAAACCGAGGTCCCTTGTGCAGCACGCACTTGGCGCACTGTAAAAGAACCCATGGCAACGAGAGTGTTGTCATTTAGCAAAATTTTGTAGAAGAAACGCACTCTAAGAGGCGCTCAAAGATACAGATACATGCACTCAAGGCCTCACTAAGCCCGTTGGGTTATGCTGCTGGTCAGACATCTGTCTTGCAGATGTGGTGTAGCGTTTAATTATGGATTTGGACGAATTCGCGAACACGGTAAATCCTCATTGAGAAACTGAAGCTGAAATCAACAGTAAGACACACTGACCATGTATCAGCAGCGTGTTTGCTGGACACGAACTCTAACCCAAAGGAACGTGTTCAAGCAGGTAATTTCTGGAGGCAAAAAAGGTTTCATTTCTAAACAGCGGGTTAAAACGTGCTCTACCGTTAAACTACCCTTGCAAATGCATTCGATATTTTCACAATATTTTGTACATGGGGCATTTAGTAATAACCTAAATTTCATGCTCTTAACAGCCCTACCTGTTTTTGTTTTTTTAAGCATTTAATAAGGCAGAAGTACTGACTTCTAAAGACAGGAAGGAATTTACCTTATTTCTTTCAACAACATTACACATTTTAGATGATGATAAACGATGAAGATGAAGAAGTTCAACTGCATTTAAAGCGTTTTTAGCTCCAAGTTTTGCAAGATGATCTGCACGTTCATTAGAAATAAGCCCACAGTGTGAATCCAACACATTTCAATATTAGTTCCTCATTTGAATACAGTGAGTCAAAAATCTTATTTCAAAAATTATGTTATAATTAATGTTTCTACAACCTGATTTGATGGACTGCAGAAGTGATTTTGAATCAACACAAAATAAAACATTAATCAAGTTTAGGAGCAGACCAATTAGATATGTTAATACCATAAGAATGGCAATTAATTCAGCTGTAAAAAATTGAGAAACCCTTTCCAATATGATATGACTTTTCAATTTTCAAAGCAGGAATTGTAATCCAGAACCAGCAAACTGATTTTCTAGGTCCCGTAGGTGTTTCTGTGAGTGAGGCGGGAGTTTCAGTTTCAGTTTCTCAAGAAGGCGTCATTGCGTTCGGAAAAAATCCATATACGCTACACCCTATCTGCTAGGTAGATTCCTAACAAGCAGCCTAACCCAACGCGCTAAGTCAGGCCTTGAGCGCTTGCATATTTATTTGTGTACCTATCAGAACGGATTTCTTGTACAGATTTTTGATAGAGGACAACACTCTTCTTGTTACGGTTTTGTGTGTGTGTGTGTGTGTGTGTGTGTGTGTGTGTGTGTGTGTGTGTGTGTGTGTGTTTCTGTTTTTTTGTTGTTGTTTTATTTAGTGCGCCAAGTGCGGGCTGCACACGGGACCTTCGGTTTATTGTCTCATCCTAATGACTAGACGCTCAGTTTGATTTTCCAGTCAAACTTAGAAAGAAAGAACGAGAACGGGATTCGAACCCAGACTCTCGCAGGCGGACTCTGTTTTGGCAGATGAGCGCCTTAACCATTCTGCCACCTTCCTCAGAACAAACATCAACAGTTTCAGCGCCAGTGTAAAGTCTGTGCTGGTGTCCGGGTCTTCGACATGGAGAATGATTAAATTCTAGCATCAAGGGGATCTAGTCATTCGTTAGCACGAACCTCTGATAGATCCTGCATCTCAAGGAAATAAGGACAAAGAACGGTATTGGACAGCAACAACTGCTCAAGGTGTCCATGATTACAAGAAAAGAAACGACCACGGACTGGACACTGGACGCTCTTTGAAAAACAACTGCCCGTCGCCATACACGATCCCTGTGCTAGAACTATTACGATGTAATAATTAATTGCAATGTTTTTAAAAGCGAATATGTGAAATGCTTTTATTCGAGAACATATGTTTATTACTCTTGTTTAATCAAGTTATCCGCGTGTGTGGGGTGGGTGGGGGGTGGGGGGGCGGGTGCGGGTGTGTGCTGATTATCTGGTTGTGGTTTTCCGCAATTCATCTTTATTCTTATCTTATCTGTCTATTATAATCAATGTGCAGTATAGTAGGCTATGTTTATAATTATATTCAAATAACGTTTCTTAATTCTTTCTGTTTTTACATTAAGAATACTAGTTATTACCTGCAGTGTGTGGATGTATGTATGAAACGATGTATGTGATATTTTTTTACATTTGTATCTTCGTAATATTTGTAGGGGCTGTTGTTGGCTTTTACAGTTATGGTCCCCATGTTGTTTAACTTGTCTATGTTGTGATAATGCACCTGACCAAATTTCTCCAGTTGGAGATAATAAAGTTATTCTTACCTTATCTTATCTTATCTTATCTTATCAACACAGACATTTACGAGAGAAGAAAAAAATAACAACCAGGAAACCCAGACAGAATTGAAAGCGGAGATATAGTTTGAGGAAGATAAAGAGCCAGTGGGGCTTACACCTTGTAAGTCAACTCAAAAGTAAATTCAAATCAAGTCAAACTAAGTCCAGTCAAGTCAAGTCAAGTCATCTGAAGTCAACTTTTCAAAGTACGAAATAGACAATAACCCCCGATGAAAAGTTCGGGTCAAGTGCTCCAGCGCTGTGACTCTATGGAGTAAAGAAGTGAACATGAAAATTGATTGGGAAGTGTAGGAGAAGAAGAAAAAGGAAGAGAAGAAAAAGGAAATGAAAAAGAAAAGGAAAGTGAAAAGCAGAAGCGGAGAAGGAGAAGGAAAACAACAATACAATGAAATAATGAATACGAGAAGAAGAAGAAGGAGAAGAAGAAGAAGAAGGGAAAGAAAAAGAAAAGAAAAGAAATGGGAAACGGACGGAAGAGAAGAAGGACGAAGAAGGAAAGAAGAACAACAAAGAAAGGAAGAAGAAGAAAGAGATTCACGGAATAGGGGGGGCGGAGGAGGGGGAGGAGGAGGAGGAAAAGACCTGACAAAAGAGAAGAAAGAGCAATAGAAAAGGCATACAAACAAAGTTAAAGACGGATATTTGCCTTTCTGTCGCGGTTTCATTTCCTCTGCTTGATTGGAACATGCCGAACGGCTGTAAGATGGGACTGGGGGGTAACAAAGTGCTGAAAGCTCTGATGACGATGATGATGATGATGATGATTGTGATGGTGATTGTGATGATGATGATTATGGTGATGGTGGTGGTGGTGGTGGTGATTGTGATGATGCTGATGATGAGAGCGTTGGTGATGGTGATGATGACGATGGTGATTGTGATGATGATGATGATGATGATGATGGTGGTGGTGGTGGTAATGATGATGATGGTGGTGGTGGTGATTGTGATGATGCTGATAATGAGAGCGTTGGTGGTGGTGATGATGATGATGATGGTGGTGGTGGTGGTGGTGGTGGTGGTGATGCTGATGATGAGAGCGTTGGTGATAGTGATGATGGTGATGATGATGACGATGATGCTGATGATGATGATGGTGATGGTGGTAGTTGTGGTTGTGATGATGCTGATGATGAAAGCTTTGGTGATAGTGATGATGGTGATGATGAAGATGGTGATGATGGTGGTGGTGGTGGTGGTGGTGGTTGAGATGATGTTGATGAGGAGGAGGAGGCTGTTTGTGATGGTAATAATGACGATGATGGCAATGATGATGATGATGATCATGGTGGTGGTGGTGGTGGTTGTAATGATTCCGATGATGATGATGATGACATTGGCGATGGTGGTAGCCGTGGTGGTGGTAATGATGGTGATCATGGTGATAATGATGGTGGTGGTGGAGATAGTGATGATGGTGATGATGACGCAGTGGTGATGGTGGTTGTGATCGTGATAACGTGTGTGTACATGTACGTCTGTGTGTGCTTTTGTGTGTGCTTGTGTGTGTGTGTGTGTGTGTGTGTGTGTGTGTGTGTGTGTGTGTGTGTGTGTGTGTGTGTGTGTGTGTGTGTGTGTGTGTGTGTGTGTGTGATTCTTCTAGACACGTTGGTCAAGAGTTCAATCAGAACGGAAGTTTTGAAAAGACCTAAAAGGAACATGTATCGATGGGATGCAAAAAGTCATGTTTTATTAATTTGTTAAAGGATTCTAGAAAGCTAAGTCTTCAGTCGACTTGAGATAACTTTCAATTGATCCATTTGATAAACGTGTTGAATCAGTACAAACTTGTGGTCATGAAACATGAGAATATAGAAACTTAGCATCGATAGGAAAATAATGACTTGATTTTTTTTTTTTTTTTTTTTTTTTTTTTAATTAAAAAAAAAATGTTCATTTTCATTGAAGGAGAAAGAACACGAGCGTGCCTGAAATCACACAGCCAAAGATAATGTCACTCTTGTTATGATGATGCTTATGTTCCACATCAAAGGGGTTCGTTTTGTTTCATGCTGAGCTAAATCATTAACAACACGTCGGGGGTGGGGGGCGGGGGCCGGGGGTGGGGGTGGGGTTAAGGAAAGTGTGTGCGTGTGTGAGGGTCGCGGGAGGGGGTTCGGGGGCGAGGGAGGGGGGGGGGAGTGTGAGGGGAGGGTAAAGTCGGTTTGTTCCGAAAAGATGATCTTCGGCTCATTAGCCTGATGCATTTATAGAAGATTTACAAAGTTATTGATTTGTGGACTGTGTTCAGCTGTCGCCCTGTGGCTATACAAACAGCAGTCGGAACAAGGGAAACTGGCTGAGCAGCTGGGAGAACAAAACAAACAAACAAACCAACAAAAACCTACACTTCAAACGCTCCGTTTCCCTAGTCTTGAACCAAAAAGCAGCACGGGACATGTTTAAAGAAGCAGTCACGCTTCGGTAGTTCACGAATTCTCCTTAATCGTTCGCGCTCACTTTACAAAGCTGCGTTCAGTGTTGATTTTAATCTCCCTTGAATGAAAGCGAAGGACAATTAAAAGGAAAAGGGGGTGGAGGGGTAGGTGGGGGACGGGGGGGGGATAAATAGGATCTGAGGTGAGGCGAGACATGAAAGACAATGGTTTATAAACACACGTGAGAGTCATAAATTTACATGTGGAGGAGCGGGTAAGAGATTACGCGCATGTGTAAGTATATTGTTATGTGTCCGTGCGTGTCGGCGAGTCTGTGCGTGTGTGTATGTGTGTTTAAGTTGTAGTACAGTGTGTGCGTGTGTGCATGTGTATGTGTGTTGTATGTGTGTGTGTGTGTGTGTGTGTGTGTGTGCGTGCGCGCGCGCGCGCGCGCGCGTGCGCGTGCGTTTATGTGTGCATTCGTGTGTACATGCGTGGGTGTTTGTGTATGTGTGTGCTTGAGAGAGAGAGAGAGAGAGAGAGAGAGAGAGATTTTGTAAAGTTCTTCTATATAAGTCTGCATTATACCTTTAAAGAAGTGGTCTTAGTTTGCACAGCTTTGATTCAGGTTGTAAAGTCTACAGAATGACTTCATCTGTCTGTCTGTCTGTCTGTCTGTCTGTCTTCTCATTCTCTCTCCTCCTCCTCCTCCTCCTCCTCCTCCTTCTTATCTCCTCCTCCTCTCACATACACACATACCCCTCCCCCACACACACACACATACAAACATCTGGCCAGTAATAACTGGAAAGAGGTCTCAAAGATGTTTTTTTAGCTGCTCTGGTGTTGTAATATTTAACATGTAAAATGGTACATTTGAGTAAGTTATCCATCCATGTCCTCGTGCAGTGAAGGCGGATGTGACGTCATATAGCAACAGAGTCACATGACTGTAGAAGAGAATGATTTATTTAGGAAACACAAGAACAACAACGAACAACAACATAAAAAAGCGACTTGTGTTTCTTTGACTGTCGAGTGAGTGAATATACATGCTTTTCAACGTAGAAAGTGTATTGTGCATGTTGCATTCAACATGAAATGCATAATCATCATCATCATCATCATCATCATCATAATGGTGATGCTGCTGCTGCTGATGATGATGACAATAATAATATAACAAATTATAAAGAAACAGCGAATGCTGCACCTTGGTAAGCGAAGTGAAAAACAACCGGTGTAACATTATAAATGGCACCTTATGAAAATGGAGGGAAATGAAAGTGCTGGCACTTGAGAAAGAATCTAAGTCGAAAGGTTCCACCCCAAGCCCCCACTTTCATAATGTACACCCTGTGTTACACCAGCTGGTGTTTTTGTTTGTTGTTGCTTTTGTATTTTGTTTGTTTCTTTGTTTGGGGTGGGGGGGGGGGTTGTTGTTTTTGTTGTGTGTTTTTTGTTTGTTTGTTTGTTTGCTTGTTTGTTTGTTTGTTGTTGTTTTTTCACTTCCTGTATGACAGACTATGGGCAAACAAACTGTGAAAATAATGCTGAAAGATAACAGCGTTGTAGCTCGATTATCTGTAAAAGAGGAAAGAAAAAGTAAGAGGTTGATGTTGAAGAGATTGAAGAGAGTAATGTGCCCATCTTCAGCCATGAGTAAAACTGTATTTAGCACGTCCAGATGGAAAACAGGCAATATATTTTTGATACTGAAAACATTGTTTTATTCGGATGCAGTTAAAACGTCAAACTGATGTGGGGATGGCATTTGCTTTACTGTACTTGTGATTTAATCATACATTAATGTGTGTACACGGGGTGATAATATATTCAGCCTCATCTGACCAAATTTAAGACAATATCAATCAATAGATATAAGCTTAAGACAGGAAAAGCGCATAGCGCTGATAAACTTCAAACTAACTGGCTGTTCTGTCGACTGTTTTTTATCACAAAAGTCATCCTTGGATCCTTGTTCAGTGTTGAAAAGCAACACAAATCAACATTTCAATGTTTTATTGTTATACAAATTGCCGACATTGCATATTTATTTTGCACGTGGATTTTGATAGCAGTACGTAGAATTACCAACACTGTCTTGCAAATGATTAGAATGTACTCTGTATCTTTTCTAATTTCACTGACAGAAAAAATGTAGCCATAATGTACAGAATCCCCCCCCCCCCCCACAACCACACGCACATAATCTCAAGACTTATTTGATACCACCATACGGGAACCCCTCAACTAGAAATGTTAAAGAGTGTTTGACATTTGAGTTTAACTTCGTTTCTTTCTGTTTAATTTTGGCAAGTTTTTTGCCATCATCATTTGGGGGTTGGTGGGTTGGGGGGGGGGGGGAGGGAGAACAACATTCAAAAAGCATAATGCAATCGTCTCCAGTGTATGTATAGTGACGTAACTGTAGGTAGTCTGGTTTTGAACTTACACAATTGCTGGCCCAAGAAATCAGGTCCCCCCAGTAACTGAGCTATGTGTGTGACCAAAAAGACGAGATAACATGGAAGGTTTATTGCGCTAGGTCTGTAAGAAAACTATAAACGAAGACGCATAGAAAGAGGTTGTCAAGCTTTGTCGACACGTCTTACTGATTGATACACGGGGTGGAGGGAACTATTGGTCGAACACAGGACGGAGCTCGGGTGAAGAGGTAAGACCTTTTGCATTTTTGGCGGGGAGAAAAAAAGAAATCCTGCAAGGAGAAGTCGCTCCAAAAAGCGAGAATACTCCATTGCTATTACACCGCCTGCACAGGGGCGTATAGACCACGGAGAACGATTGGTCGACCGATTGGTTGCTAGCTGTTTCTTTCTTTCTTTTTTTTCTCCTTTTTGTACCCTGGCTTTTCTGCTTGCTTGTTTTGTTCAACACTACACGAAAGAAACTTTTCTGGAGCTTTGCATAGAACAGAGGGAATTTATGTGATGGTGAGATGAATCTGCTCACCGTTAAACCGCTACACAGCAGCTTCACAAAATAACCGCTTCCCCAGAAAGAAAAAAAAAAAAAGACTACCAGGCTGCTAATCTGTTTCCCTTCGATAAATCAGACCCCCTCTCTCTTTGTTGGGGTAGGTCTCGATGGCAATTTTACGGACCAACTTCTGACAATGGTCCGAGGATACTGAAACCTACGAATGCCAGTCGTTAGCTGCAGACACAACTATACCGGAACTCCAAGACCTCTTGCATTCCCCCCCCCCCCCCCCCCCCCCCCCCCCCCCCCCCCCCCCAAGCCTTCCTTACAGAGCTGAATGGGCTCGGCTCTCTTTTCACCCTGCCACCCCCTTCCCCTCGCTCCATCCTTCTATCTCCTTTCATAAACCCTTCCGTGTGCCATGGCTGTGCGCTGAGGTTGTTTTTCTTTTTTTCTTTTTTCTTTTTTTGTGACAACCAATCTTGTCCTGTGGACCATTGTCCGTCACTGTCGTTTCGGGCCCATAAACCCCCCCTCCCCGTCAACCATGCACAGAGCGGCTCGTCCACACCGATACTAACAACACGACCCACGCGGACAATGCCTTGGGCAAAATGAAACTCGGGGGGGGGGCAGGGGGTTGGGGGGGGATGTGGGGGGGCAACAGCAACATACAACAATGCCGCCATCGTTTTCTCCAGCAACATCCCCGCCTGCCCCCCCCCCCCCCCCCCCACAACCACCACCACTACCACCACCAGCACCCTTCTCCCCCCCCCCCCCCCCCCCCCTCACACACACACACACACAAAGATGTTTTGCGATGAAAACCGGCCCCCAACATCGTGTCGTGGTGGGGCTGAAGAGAAGAATGAGCGAGGTGGAGAACGTCAGAGAGAAATATCGAAACGTTGGAAGAACGACTTTCATCATACAGGACTTGTGTTGAAGGGTTGGCGTCTTCTAGTCAAAAGGGGCCCTGTTGCTGGCATTCACAGTGAGGGGAGCTGACAAAGTGGGCTGAATGGGGGCCGGAAGTTATGGCCATTGCTTCTGAGAGGGTGGCATGAAAAGTTTTAATCAAACAACTTGCTGAATCTGACACTGTTGGTGTTTTATCGCTTTCCATGATTGCGAGCTGTGATTGCTGAGCTTTACGATGTTTTTTTTGGTTTTTTTTCTTTTTGGTTTTTTTTTCCCCTGAGAGGAAGGGTGGGAGATGGGTGGGTGGGTGGAAGGGTTTTGGTGGCAGCAATCAGCAGGCGACATGGGGGGCTGTGCAGTAGTGTGAAGGATGAGCGGGAGAAGATTTGCTTTTTACGACGATGTCGAGCACAACGAGCTTGTTTTGGACACGGGGGGGTAGGGGGGGAGCGGGGGGGGGACGAGGGGGGGGGGGAAGCCTTCTGGAGATTATTGTGATGCATGGTGCTCTCCCTGCCTCTACTTGTCCTCCTCTGCATGTTTGTTTATCTCTGTGTGTGTGTGTGTGTGTGTGTGTCTGTCTCTGTCTCTGTCTATCTGTCTCTCTCTCTCTCTCTCTCTCTCTCTCTCTGGGCGCCTGTCTGTCCATCTGTCTGCATCTGTTTGCCTGTCTCTATCTAGACTCTCTCTCTCTCTCTCTCTCTCTGTATATATGTATACATATATATATATATATATAGAGAGAGAGAGAGAGAGAGTCAAGTGACAACCTATAAGCCAGCTTTTCAAACGCTGAGTATCACGTGAAATCGTCAGAAAGACACGTTGTTACGGGCGATTGTCCCGTGCAGTGCGAGTGGATGGGATGAGATGGGATGGAGGCTGGGTGATGAGAGTGGATCAGGGTTTAGTGTGTTATTACACACAGCATGGAGTGGTGGTCGAACGGCGGGTGAAAAAAAAAAAAAAAAGCACCAGCCCGATCAAACAAAACACGACTGAGGTTCAAACCCCGGGCATGTGTCAGGGAGTGGTGGTCTAGTGGTGACGCGTCAGCGTATGAAACACTGGATCGAATCTCACACTTGCCTGTATTCCCCAACCCCCAACCCCCACCCATCCCCCGCCTCCCTCCCATCTACTAGACCTTGAGTGGTAGGTCTGGACGCTAGTCATTCGGATGAAACGATAAACGAAGGTGCCGTATGCACCATGCACTTGGCGAATGTAAAAGAGTCCATAGGAACGAAAGGGTTGTATCTGGTAAAATTCTGTAGTAAAATCCACTTTGCTAGGAAAACATAAATTATACATCTACAGACTGGAAAATAATCAGAAGGAAAGGTTTAGCGCTGCACTGCAACGACACATGCTCCTCGGGGAGCGTAGCCCGAATTTCACACAGAGAAATGTGTTGTGACAAACAGTGATTAATACTTTTTTCTCCCCACTTCGTCACGTCAGCCCCGTCTCAGCGCCCTATATTCAGGTATGTATTTACGATTAATATATTCGTTTTGACGGGGGCAATAGCCTAGTGGTTAAAGCGTTGAACTTTCAATCTGAGAGATCCCAGGTTCTAATCTGGGTAACAGCGCCTGGTAGGTAAAGGGTGGAGATTTTTTTTTTTTTTTTTTTTTTTGCGATCTCCCAGTTCAGCATATGTGCAGGCCTGCATGTGCCTGAACCACTTCTGTGTGCATACGCACGCAGAAGATAAAAATTGATACGCATGTTAAAGATCCTGTGATTATTGTCAGTGTTCGGTGGGTGATAGAAACAAGAACATACCCAGCACGCATACCCTTGAAAACGGAGTATGGCTGCCTTCATGGCAGGTTAAAAACGGTCATTCACGTAAAAGCCCATTCGTGTACATGCGAGTGAACGTGGGAGCTGCAGCCCACGAACGAAGAAGAAGAAGAAGAAGAGGAATATTCATTCGGGTGAGTGTGAAACAACCCACTGCACAACAACAGATTGTACTTTTCTGTTTCTGTTTCTGTAGATTAATGTCGCAGAATCCAGATGACTGGCGTTAGTAGCGACATGGCGGGGGTGGGGGGGGGGTTGGGGGGTGGCAGGTGGGGGGGGGACTCAGCTGGCCTACTGGTGGTTGGTGGCCAGCCTTTTAGTTAACAGCGTCTTGAAGTTGGCGGTCGATTCAGTGTGACCGACACTGTTGTCCAGGGTGTTCCATTCAACAGCAGTACGGAAGAAGAAAGAGTTTTTGTACTGATCCGTTTTACAGGGTAGTGATAGTGAAACACCTGTCGTTGTTTCTAATGTACGTGTCGATGACGTTACTAGACACAAACCCTGGCTGTCTGATGGAGTGGATCAGTCTGCCTGATTTTTGTGGAGTCAGAACATTTTGAGCAGGTATGGCCGGCACCAGCCCCCTCAACCACCTTGTAGAAGAAACACAGGCGGAGCTGCTTTCTGTAGTCTTGTAAGGTGGGAAGATCTCGCTTCTGCAGTATCCTCTGGATGCTGCCAGATGTGCGAGAGCGGTAATCCCCTCTGATGAAGCGCGCTGCACCCCTTTGGACTTTGCAAATGTAGCTATAGGTGTCCCCCTTTTTTGACTCACTTGTGGAAACAAAGTGGGTCTATGTTTTAACCCGGTGTTCGGTTGTCTGTCTGTGTGTGTGTCTGTGTGTCCGTGGTAAACTTTAACATTGACATTTTCTCTGCAAATACTTTGTCAGTTGACACCAAATTTGGCATAAAAATAGGAAAAATTCAGTTCTTTCCAGTCATCTTGTTTAAAACAATATTGCACCTCTGGGATGGGCACAAAAAAAATAAAAAAGAAGCCTAATTATATGCAAACTGCATTTACTGTCATATTTATATTTTTTTGTATTCTCTAAACTTGGCACTTTGACCTCTTATTCTGACACAACAACAAGAGGAGTCATTATTATCTTTTCTATTTTTTTGTTCAAACAGGAACTTCTTTTGCTAAGCATGGAAATTTTTATTTATTTTGCAAACGTTTTGGTGCAGATAGTAAAAAAGGGAAATTACTCTGTAATTAATCCTAGGGGACTTAATTTATCACAAGTGAGTCTTGAAGGCCTTGCCTCTCTTGTTTTCAAAATTATGCAGCCTGAAATAAACCCACAGCTCCATTCAGTAAGACCATTTTACTATTGCAACCCGCTATCTCTGAGAACAATAATCCAAACATCCTCAAACAAATCTCACCTTATTTCAGAACGGTATGAGTTTAGCTCTCAGACTATTATCAAATTCATTACGGACCAAGTATTGTGTTCTAATGTCAAATGCATATGCTTTAATAACCTGACAATTAAGCATATAATTTTTGACTTGGCTTGATGAAGCCTTATGTACACGAAAGTGTTTCTTCACAAGTGACTGAGAACGTTGATGTTTTTGACTTTTTGCATTCATTATCAGTTGTTTCGCTTGTCACTTTATCGACTTCTCTTTTACAAAGTCCTTTAAGTAATTTCCTGTAATTGTATTTAGAATTTTTTTTTCAAATCTCACCCTCATTTCACCCTCATTTGCCCAGTTTCCCCCCAACCCTTCATTCATTCACATCTCCCACCCCTTCTAACCGATAATACTCAAATGTATTCATACATACTTTAACAAAATGTCTTCAATCACCGATATGTGTGATGGGACATTAAACAAAATTCCTCCTCCATATGAAGTAAACTGCAAAGGTGTATTCAAAGGAAGCATAAACAGAACATGAAATCTAGGACTCACCCTTTCGAGCAACGAAACATTCACAAAACCAACACCCAAGCCTTCAACATCTTGACCTTAAACGGCCAAGCCACAAAGTCCATTCCAGAAAATAATAAATCAGATTGACAAAAACGGCAAACAGTAATACGTATGTATACTTAGCGCGTCATTGAAGTTTGGTAAATACCCAATGGCCGAAAAAATTTTAAAAAAACCACGACGTAACAGATTATGGATATTACAATTTCAGTGTACTGCTAAAAGTTGGTGACGCCGAGGGACGGGCGCAATAGCCGAGTGGTTAAAGCGTTGGACTGTCGATCTGAGGGTCCCGGGTTCGAATCACGGTGACGGCGCCTGGTGGATAAAGGGTGGAGATTTTTACGATCTCCCAGGTCAACATATGTGCAGACCTGCTAGTGCCTGAACCCCCTTCGTGTGTATATGCAAGCAGAAGATCTAATACGCACGTTAAAGATCCTGTAATCCATGTCAGCGTTCGGTGGGTTATGGAAACAATAACATACCCAGCATGCACACCCCCGAAAACGGAGTATGGCTGCCTATATGGCGGGGTAAAAACTGTCATACACGTAAAAGCCCACTCGTCTACATACGAGTGAACGCAGAAGAAGAAGAAGAATGTGACGCCGAGGTAGTGAGAAGAATACGACTGTCTGTAGAATATTCAAGCATTATTTTCGTGTTTCGTGTAGCATGTAGATGATGTTGGTCGTCAGTGGTCGAAAACCACTGTAACGAAGCTGTGCATAACATAGGGGGAGGGGGAGCGGAGGGGGTGGTCCTCACTCAAGTAGCTGTGCATAACATAGGGGGAGGGGGAGGGGGAGCGGAGAGGGTGGTCCTCACTCAAGTAGCTGTGCATAACATAGGGGGGGGGGGGGAGCGGAGGGGGTGGTCCTCACTCAAGTAGCTGTGCATAACATAGGGGGGGGGGGGAGCGGAGGGGGGGGTCCTCACACAAGTAGCTGTGCATAACATAGGGGGGGGGAGCGGAGAGGGTGGTCCTCACTCAAGTAGCTGTGCATAACATGGGGGGGGGAGCGGAGGGGGTGGTCCTCACTCAAGTAGCTGTGCATAACATAGGGGGGGGGGAGCGGAGAGGGTGGTCCTCACTCAAGTAGCTGTGCATAACATGGGGGGGGGAGCGGAGAGGGTGGTCCTCACTCAAGTAGCTGTGCATAACATAGGGGGGGGAGAGGGTGGTCCTCACTCAAGTAGCTGTGCATAACATAGGGGGGGGGAGCAGAGAGGGTGGTCCTCACTCAAGTAGCTGTGCATAACATAGGGGGGGAAGGGGGGGAGCGGAGGGGGTGGTCCTCACTCAAGTAGCTGTGCATAACATGGGGGGGGGGAGCGGAGGGGGTGGTCCTCACTCAAGTAGCTGTGCATAACATAGGGGGGGGGGGAGCGGAGAGGGTGGTCCTCACTCAAGTAGCTGTGCATAACATAGGGGGGGGAGCGGAGAGGGTGGTCCTCACTCAAGTAGCTGTGCATAACATAGGGGGGGGAGCGGAGGGGGTGGTCCTCACTCAAGTAGCTGTGCATAACATAGGGGGGGGAGTGGAGGGGGTGGTCCTCACTCAAGTAGCTGTGCATAACATAGGGGGGGAAGGGGGGGGAGCGGAGAGGGTGGTCCTCACTCAAGTAGCTGTGCATAACATAGGTGGGGGGGAGCGGAGAGGGTGGTCCTCACTCAAGTAGCTGTGCTCACATGAGGCGTTGGTGACTTCTGATCCAGCGTTGGTCAGTAAACAGGGTTTGAGGCGTCGTTTCGGCATGGTGTGGTGTCCTTGGGAAATGTACTTTAATCCGATTTCACTCACTGTGCTCGGATGTGAATGGGCTCCGGTTAGTGAAGGTTAAAGTGACGAAAGGTAGAAAATCATGCCCCGCCTTCCCCATGCCTAGTGTAAGACACAGTGGATGTTTGTTGTTGTCTCGTTCGTCATTTATCAGATGGATTCCCCCGTCTACTCGACAAAGGCGGCAGTACGTTGCAGGTCCTCCACTCCTCCGTACAGCTTCCGGGCCGCTGGGATTGGGTCGGGCCAGGGTTTCTCTCGGAGCGCTTGGTGGAGCGGGCAGGACTGCAGCAGATGTTCTGTTGTCTGGCTGCCTGATCTGCAGGGGCACTGCTCTGTGTCACCGATACGGAGTTTCGTGTATAGGTGGTGTTTCAGGCGGTTGTGGCCTGTCCTGAGCCTGAAAATGGCTACCTGCTCTCGACGAGTCAGCAGGTAGTACGGGTCTGCTCTGTTGTGGCATGGATGCTGCTGCTTCCACTTGTTCTGCAGCTTGGCTTTAATGATGGAAGTGGATGTGATTGCACTGTCCCAATGACAGTAACAGACTCTGTAACTTTTAAGCTTTCAATAGGCTCGTGCTGATGATTGTCGTGCACTTCGTTTTGTTGTTGTTGTTTTGCTTGTTGTTGTTTTATAGGATTTTATAAATGCGAATTATTATTGATGCTCTAATTAGTACGCAAGGGCTTCTTTGAAACATAGAAATGATGCTAAATTCATGATGGAGGTATACTTCCGGTGTTGTGGTCCTTCCCCACATCAACTCTTTATTTTGCAGCACTGTAGTAGCTCCTGAGCAAAGGCCACTCACTGCGCGCGCGCGTATGCGTGCGTATATGTGTGTGCGTACGTGTGTGTGTATGTGTCTGTCTGTGTGTGCGTGCGTGTGTGTGTGTGTGTGTGTGACATTTTATCATATTATGCGCTGAGAGTTATGAGTTGTATACAGCATTGTACCA